>NC_083237.1:6481851-6846634 GCF_032191835.1 Heteronotia binoei | reverse complement strand
ACGCTTTGTTGGTTTTATCTTGCGACTCTGAACGTCGTCAGCCGCCCTGAGTCCGCTTGCGGAGAGGGCGGGATAGAAATTTATTTCTTTATTTATTACATTCAACTTATATCCCGCCCTCTCCGCAAGCGGACTCAGGGCGGCTCACAACATCATATCAATACCATTAAAGCAATAAAACATATAAAACCATAATTTCAATTTTTAAAAACGTATTTCAATTTTAAGAACCATTCTATGGTGCTGCATCAAGACAATATAATATAGGCGGCATTGAATTCTCGAGCAGCGATCACCAGCATTCTATGTAATGTCCGGTGGCAGCCCTCTTCAATTAAACATCGAAAGCCTGCTTAAACAATTTGGTCTTACAGGCCCTGCGGAACGCAGACGAATCCCGCGGGGCCCTTATGGCTTCCGGGAGGGTGTTCCAAAGTTCTGGCGCTGCCACCGAAAAAGCCCTAGATCTTGTTACACATAACCTGGCTTCTTTTGGCCCGGGGGCAGACAGTAGATTTTTTGCCCCTGAGCGCAGTGCTCTCTGGGGGATATATGGGGAAAGGCGGTCCCGTAGATAGGCAGGTCCCTGACCATAGAGAGCTTTAAAGGTTAATACCAACACCTGGAAGCGAACTTGGAAGACAACAGGCAGCCAATGCAGCTCTCTCAGCACTGGCTGAATGTGCTCCCGTTGCGGCAGCCTCATTTAAAGTAATAAATAAATAGATCAGTGGCTACCGGCCACGGTGACTGGAAGTAACCTCCATGTCCAGAGGCAGTCAGCTTCTGAATCCTGGGCCCAGGAGGCAACGTCAGGGGAAGGCCTCAGCCTCTGGGCCCTGTTGTTGGATTGCCAGCAGAGCTTTTATGAAATCAGTGGGTGGGACCCGCTGCCGGTTAAAGCAGACGGCTGTGGGCTTGTGGGCCAGAGCCTGATTCCCTCTATATTTTGGCAGGTTTTGGAGAAGATGCGGCCCATCGACCAGAAACTGAAGTACCAGGTGGACAAGCTGGTAAAGGCAGCCGTTACTGGGGCTTTGGGTAAGACACCAGATGTTGACGTCTTCGAAGGGAAGAAAAGGGGAGGTTTGGGTGCACCCGCAAAGGGGTCCCTCTTCTGCGTTCCTGAGTCGGCGCTCTCGTTGCAGGTGAAAACGACCCCCTGAGGTTCAAGCCGAATCCCGGCAACCTGATGAGCAAGGTAAAGAGGGCGAGCAGAAATGGGTCGCTCTGGCCCTGGAGCAAGGGCTTCTGGGTATTCTGGACTGGGGGCAAGCTGACGGCTGCTTTTAAGCACGTGTCGTTTACTGCTTAAAAACCTGCAAAGTTGGATTGGTTATCTGTTGGGACATTTCCATTTCGTAGAATAGATGCATTTCCTTTTTTTTTTCAGCCGCTGTTTTAACACGGCTTCTGTCGCCTGTGAGGTTTTTGCCCGGGTTTAATCATGAGGGTCCTTGGGTAGGTTCAAAAGAAGCTTTTAAGGATGAGGCTGGAAGCAAACGTGAATGGCACGCGTTTGCAAGACCGGGTTTGGCCAGACTGAAATGAGTTCGGAAGTTACCGGGCAATTGTAGATTACAAAACCATTCTGGTTGCCCCTTTTTTCCACTTCTTCCAATGCTGGAATGTCTTTTTTTGAGGTGTGGTGACCTTGAATTGGTGACGCCGCAAACTGAGGACGGCCAAGAGTCCCGGCTCTGATAACACTTCTCCAGACGGAGCTCGTTTTCAAGTCCCCAAAGTGAGCTAGGGGAAAACGCTCCCGTTGGGGTGGGTGTAGAGCAGACGAAAGTGGAGGAAGGAAATCATCGCACAGATGGGAAGGAGTAGAGTTCGATGACTGGGGAGGGACGGTGGCTCAGTGGTAGAGCATCTGCTTGGGAAGCAGAAGGTCCCAGGTTCAATCCCCGGCATCTCCAATTAAAAAGGGTCCAGGCAAGTAGGCATGAAGAACCTCAGCTTGAGACCCTGGAGAGCCACTGCTGGTCAGGGGAGGGACGGTGGCTCAGTGGTAGAGCATCTGCTTGGGAAGCAGAAGGTCCCAGGTTCAATCCCCGGCATCTCCAACTCAAAAGGGTCTAGGCAAATAGGCGTGAAAAACCTCCGCTTGAGACCCTGGAGAGCCACTGCTGGTCAGGGGAGGGACGGTGGCTCAGTGGTAGAGCATCTGCTTGGTAAGCAGAAGGTCCCAGGTTCAATCCCTGGCATCTCCAAAAAAGGGTCCAGGCAAATAGGTGTGAAAAACCTCAGCTTGAGACCCTGGAGAGCCGCTGCCAGTCTGAGAAGACAATACTGACTTTGATGGACCAAGGGTCTGATTCAGTATAAGGTAGCTTCATATGTTCATATGACTGGGTTTCTGCCTCTTTGGTGTATTAGTTAAGTGCCTGGACTCTTAACTGGGAGAACCAGGTTTGATTCCCCATTCTTCCACTTGCACCTGCTAGAATGGCCTTGGGTCAGCCCTGGCTCTTGCGGAGTTGTCTTTGAAAGGGCAGCTTCTGGGAGAGCTCTCTCAGCCCCACCTACCTCGCAGGGTATCTGTTGTGGGGGAGGAAGATAAAGGAGATGGTGAGTCACTCTGAGATTTGGAGTGGAGGGCGGGGTGTAAATCCAATATCTTCTCTTCAGCTCAGTGATTCGGAGGAGGAAGAAAGCGAAGAAGCTGCCGATGGCGCAAAGGGTTCTGGGAAAGTGGCATCGAAAGGAGGGAGCAGGAAATACGTCCCGCCCCGTTTGGTGCCTGTACATTACGGTACGTGAGATGCTGGAGGGAGGAATGGGAGGCCAGAGTGCCAGGGGAACCAGGATACCCAACAGAAAAACACTCTGTCAGAGGTGGCTGGGCCTTGGCCTCAGCGGAGGGGGTTCCCTTGGCAACACGAAGGCCTGCGTGTGTGTTGCTTCAGATGAAACGGAGGCTGAGAAGGAGAAGAAGATGCTGGAACAGGCGAAGAAGCGAGCCCTCAGCAGCTCCATCATCCGGGAGCTGAAAGAGCAGTATTCGGACGCCCCTGAAGAAATCCGCGAGGGACGCTACGCTCACACCACCAGGCAGAGCCGGGAGGACGAGCACCGGTACGCAGCAGAGGAAATGAAGTGGGGGGGGGGGGCGGGCTCTGAGGTGGAAGGGCGGGAGCAAACCAAGAGAAGCCAGACGCCATAGGCTCGTTGAAAGGAAGCTGGGCGCAGGGGCTTCTGGGAGGCGGAGCTGGAGCTTAGTGGGTGGCCGTGGGGCATGCTGGGAAACTGCTGGATTTTGCCTCTAGAACTTGGGGAGATTCTTATGGTGGGTGATGGTAGCGGAAGGTGCCATCAGGTTGCAGGCTACGCATGGCTAACGGCAAAGACTTTTCAAGGCAAGAGACTTTCAGGGTAGTTTGCTGTTGCCCACCTCTGTGTCCCAGCCTTGGGTTGACCCTACTTAGCTTCTGGTGATCTGGTGAGATCGGACTAGCGTGACCCGCCCAGGTCAGAACAGGAGAACTGGAGCTGCAACATTTGGCACGATGAATTATTCCTGCTGCTTCCAGATGTTTTAGGAAGCTCTCAAAATATTTCAGGAAGCAGCAGGCCACAATCGATGTATTTAAAACATTTAGAAGAAGAAGAAGATATTGGATTTATATCCCGCCCTCCACTCCGGAGAGTCTCAGAGCGGCTCACAATCTCCGTTCCCTTCCTCCCTTACAACAGACACCCTGTGAGGTAGATGAAGATACTGGATTTATATCCCGCCCTCCACTTCAGAGAGTCTCAGAGTGGCTCACAATCTCCTTTCCCTTCCTCTCCCCCCCACAACAGACACCCTGTGAGGTAGATGAAGATATTGGATTTATATCCCGCCCTCCACTCCGAAGAGTCTCAGAGCGGCTCACAATCTCCTTTCCCTTCCTCCCCCACAACAGACACCCTGTGAGGTAGATGAAGATATTGGATTTATATCCCGCCCTCCACTCCAAAGAGTCTCAGAATGGCTCACAATCTCCTTTACCTTCCTCCCCCACAACAGACACCCTGTGAGGTAGCTGAAGATATTGGATTTATATCCTGCCCTCCACTCTGAAGAGTCTTAGAGCGGCTCGCAATCTCTTTTACCTTCCTCCCCCATAACAGACACCCTGTGAGGTAGCTGAAGATATTGGATTTATATCCCGCCCTCCATGCCAAAGAGTCTCAGAGCGGCTCACAATCTCCTTTCCTCCCCCACAACAGAACCCTGTGAGGTAGATGAAGATATTGGATTTATATCCTGCCCTCCACTCCGAAGAGTCTCAGAGCGGCTCATAATCTCCTTTTACCTTCCTCCCCCACAACAGACACCCTGTGAGGTGGGTCGGGCTGAGAGGGCTCTCACAGCAGCTGCCCTTTCAAGGACAGATCTGCCAGAGCTATGGCTGACCCAAGGCCATTCCAGCAGCTGCAAGTGTTCTCCTAGATAAGAGCCCGCACACTTAACCACTACACCAAACTGCCTCTCTACCTTGTGGGACTCCAGGTGGCTTGCATTGTAAATAAAATGCTTCCAGAAAACATACACAAAAGCTGGCAATTTGAACAGTCAATCCGGACTGCCAGTAAATGAAAACTAAATTAGTCAAAGTCCCAAATAAAGCTGCCTTTTGAAGATTAAAAGTGAGGGGGACAGGCGCATCTTCCTGGGAGGTCGTTCCATAACCGTGGGGCTGCCACTGAAAAGGCCCCCTCTCTTATGCCAGCCATATGAGCTTCTTGGATTGGTGGGACACTCATGTGAGTTGGCTCTGCTCCTCCCCTTTTTAAGGAAATAACTTCTTACAGAGCCCTTCCCCAGCAGAACAGGCTTCTGTGGAGACAGTGGGCTCTTGTTTGGAAATTTTTGAGCAGAGGCCAGATTACCATCTGACAGTGATGCTGATTCTGTGAATTTAGGCAGATCACAAGGGTGGGTTAGGAAGGGATGAGCCAGGGGTGGGTTCTCGTGGCCTTTTTCTTATATGCCCAGGGGGCTGCCACCGAAAAGGCCCTCTCTCATCTGCCAGCCAGGTGAGATTGCCCCTTTGGGGTCGGGGGGAATTTTCTCACCAGGCCAGATTGGCCAAGGGGTCTTGAAGGTTTTTTGCCTTCCTTGGTCCTACAGCATGGACTGTGGGGGAGAGTAGTAGAGGAAGAAGGATAGATTTATACCCCGCCCTTCTCTCTGAATCAGAGACTCAGAGTGGCTTACAATCTCCTGTATCTTCCTCCCCCACAACAGGCACCCTGTGAGGTAGGTGAGGCTGAGAGAGCTCTCCAGTAGCTGCCCTTTCAAGGACAGAGTCTCTAAGCAGCCTACATTCTCCTTTCCCTTCCTCCCCCACAACAGACACCCTGTGGGGCGGGTGGGACTGAGAGAGCTCTCCCAGAAGCTGCCCTTTCAAGGACAGAGTCTCAGAGCGGCTCACAATCTCCTTTATCAACCCCCCCCCCCTGCAACAGACACCCTGTGAGGCGGGTGGGGCTGAGAGAGCTCTCACAGCAGCTGCCCTTTCGAGGACAGAGTCTCAGAGCGGCTCACAATCTCCTTTATCAACCCCCCCCCCACAACAGACACGCTGTGAGGCGGGTGGGGCTGAGAGAGCTCTCCCAGAAGCTGCCCTTTCAAGGACAGAGTCTCAGAACGGCTCACAATCTCCTTTATCAACCCCCCCCCCACAACAGACACGCTGTGAGGCGGGTGGGGCTGAGAGAGCTCTCACACCAGCTGCCCTTTCAAGGACAGAGTCTCTGAGCGGCCTACATTCTCCTTTCCCTTCCTCCCCCGCAGTAGACACCCTGTGAGGCGGGTGGGGCTGAGAGAGCTCTCCCAGAAGCTGCCCTTTCAAGGACAGAGTCTCTGAGCGGCTCACAATCTCCTTTATCAACCCGCCCCCCACAACAGACACGCTGTGAGGCGGGTGGGGCTGAGAGAGCTCTCACACCAGCTGCCCTTTCAAGGACAGAGTCTCAGAGAGGCTCACAATCTCCTTTATCAACCCCCCCCCACACACAACAGACACCCTGTGAGGCGGGTGGGGCTGAGAGAGCTCTCACAGCAGCTGCCCTTTCAAGGAACAACTCTTGCGATAGCTGTGGCTGACCCAAGGCCATTCCAGCAGCTGCAAGAGTAGGGGGGGAGTTGTGAATTTCCTGCATTGTGCATGGGATAGGACTAGACGACCCTTAGGATCCCTTCCAGCTATGTTTTGATGTAACCAAATTCACGCCTGGAGTATTTTGGAACGTGCTTCAGCCGCCTCGCATTGTGTGTTTCTCACTAACCTTTGCCTTCCGTTGCTTGCTTGCTTAGCACCAGCTATGAGGAGAGCATGATGGTCCGTCTCAACGTCAGCCGGAAAGAGAAGGCTCGCCGGAGGCGGGCGGGCACCCTGGCCTCCCAGCTCACCACCCTCACCCACTTCGGGGACATCAGTGCCCTCACCGGGGCAGCTCCCCCCTTGGACGAGGTGAGTCTCCAGCTCCTGTGAGCCGTCAGCCTCGGCATAAGGCAGCTGAACGTCAGCAGGCGGGTTGGGTGGCGTCCGCGTGCGCGTGTTCGAACGGCAGCGTTGAAGTGAGGTACGAGTAAGCGGCACTGTTTGCAGCAGAGGGAAGCGAGCAGCAGTGTGTCTCATTCAGGCTCCCGGCTGGGATCGCTGCAGCGTAAGAAGCGTTAAGAAGAGATCTGGGCGAGGGCGAGCCGCGAAACAGCTGATTTTGCACGGGATGACGAAGTTTGAGTCCAGCGGCACCTGAAAACTTAAAACCCGGAATCAAACTTTGCGGGTTTTAAAGTTGCCACTGGACCTCAGCTTTGCTCTGTTGCTTCAGGCCGAGATGGCAACCCGCCTGGATCCGCCTTCATGGGACACACCGTTAATTCTGGGGTGGGGGAAGGGTCTCGCCCAGAGAGGAAAGCCGCCAGGGCAAAAGCAAACGCCAGCCGAAAGGTGACCGCGACCCGAATTACTATGAGTTGCAAAATTATGCAAAAGGAATATAAATTTAATAGTGCTAGATTGGACAGGTGTAAAGTTATATTAGGGTTTGTAGAATCTTTCGGGCTCAAGTGCCGTGTTCCACTGGAGAAAGTTTTCCTTCCAGACGTTTCGTTCTCGGCTGCGGAGAACATCCTCAGTGGCGTTGCAGCCGGAGCAGGCGCTCTGACCTTCTTGGCTGCTGTGCGTTGAGTGGGGCCAGGGCTGCTGGAGAGCTGCTATTTCTATGATATTGGATTTATATCCCACCCTCCACTCCGAAGAGTCTCAGAGTGGCTCACAATCTTATATATATATAAGTTATACTTTTTAAAAGTCCATAGTAGTCGATACTTTATGTAGCACTTCAACCACGATATCCAGAATCGAAATGCACAGGAAGTGAAAGCTGATGTTCCTCTTGCGTGTTATAATTTCAAGGGATTATTGGAACTGGAGTATCTACTGTGCATTTCGATTTTGGATACCGTGGTTGAAGTTCTACATAAGGTGTCAACGGCTGTGGATTTTTCAAACCAACTATATATTTGTCTGATCCAGCGCTATTAAATTTGTATTATTTTTGTCTGACTTTGTAATTCATAGTAATTTGGGTCACGGTAACCTTTTGGTTAGGGTTTGCTTTTGACACGTTGCGACTTCTCTGTATTTTAAGTACCTTGGGGCAGCAGGTCTCAACTTTACATAAGAACGTAAGAGAAGCCACGTTGGATCAGGCCAATGGCCCATCCAGTCCAACACTCTGTGTCACATAAGAGAAGCCATGTTGGATCAGGCCAGTGGCCCATCCAGTCCAACACTCTGTGTCACATAAGAGCATAAGAGAAGCCATGTTGGATCAGGCCAATGGCCCATCCAGTCCAACACTCTGTGTCACATAAGAACATAAGAGAAGCCATGTTGGATCAGGCCAGTGGCCCCTCCAGTCCACCACGGTGTCACATAAGAACATAAGAGAAGCCATGTTGGATCAGGCCAGTGGCCCATCCAGTCCAGCATTCTGTGTCACACAGTGGCCAATATATATATACATATATTTAATATATAATAAATATATATTACATTCAGTTCAGAGCCAGTTTGGTGTGGTGGCTAAGTGTACGGACTCTAACCTGGGAGAACCAGGTTTGATTCCCCACTTCTCCACATACCCGCTGGTGTGACCTTGGGTCAGCCACAAGTTCTCTCTCAAGGCTGTTCTGCTCAAGAGCAGTTCTGGGAGAGCTCTTTCAGCCCCACCTACCTCCCAGGTTGCCCGTTGTGGGGAGGGGAAGGGAGAGGAGATTGTAAGCCGCTCTGAGACACCTTTGGCTAGCTGAAGGTTGGGGTTATAAATCTAATCTCTTCTTCGCACTGATGGTGCCTAGTCAGGAAAGATGTCTTGAGGTTGTGGTGGGCAGGTTTATGAAGATTATTCTTCGGTGTGTGGTGGATGTGTAAAAGGCAGATTTTTGTTAGAAAGGAAAATGAAGGTAAGGCATTGTTTTTACTCTTCAGTAAGAATGCGTGTGAACACAGCAGTGGAGCTCTTTATATCACGGCAGCACAGTGCAGACCAGCAGCTAGAGCAGAGGTCCCCAACCCCCAGGCCATGGACCGGCACCAGTCCGTGGCCTGTTAGCAACTGGGCCGTGAGTTGTATAATTATTTCATTATATATCACAATGTAGTCATAAGAAGACGACGATGACATTGGGTTTATATCCTGCCTTCCACTCCGAATCTCAGAGCGGCTCACAATCTCCTTTCCCTCCCTCCCCCACAACAGACACCCTGTGAGGTGGGTGGGGCTGAGAGAGCTCTCCCAGCAGCTGCCCTTTCAAGGACAACTCCTACAGGGGCTATGGCTGACCCAAGGCCATTCCAGCAGGTGCGAGTGGAGGAGCGGGGAATCAAACGCGGTCCCCATCACACCAAAATAAAGGTCGCAATTGTATCGTCCCGAAACCATCCCCCACCCCCACCCCCGGTCTGTGGAAAAATTGTCTCCACGAAACTGGTCCCTGGTGCCAAAAAGGTTGGGGAACGCTGGGCTAGAGCACCGGAAGGAGGGCAGAGGAGAGAATATGGGTTTCATAAGAGAGCACGATTTAGAGTCACTGGATTAGAAATCAGGTTCTTTCACTTGATGCTGGAGTTCTGTGTCCCCTAACGATGGCGGTGGAGTCCGGAGAGATGGACACGGTCTATAATTAGCCATTTTGCTTCTGAAAGATGGCCATGACCTACATGGCTTTAAAAATTCATGGGGGATGGATCGTTCCACTGTTGTTACTGACAGCGGCTGAGTAAATGGAAATGTCCACGTTCAGAGGCAGCGCGCTCCTGAATACCAGCTGTTGCAGCTGTCTTCCGGCTAGAAACATCTGGCTAGCCCCAGTGGAAAACTCTGTTGTGTTGGATGGGCGGTTAGCTTGATCCGTGACGGCTTGGGACACGTTATGTCGATTGGCGTGCCTGAAAGAACGATTGCAGAATGAATAGCAGAAACGAAAGCGGTCTGTCATGCCTTTAGAACAAGGTAGGAGTCAAGTGGCACCTTTAAGACCAACAAAGTTTTATTCCGAATGGAAGCTTTCGTGCGTGCGTGCACACTTCTTCAGATGAGGAATCAGGTACATGTAACTTGGTAGGCAGTGGTTTAGAAGTCTAGTGCCCAGATCACGTGATGTGATGGTATCGCTTTACTCTGCTCTGGCAAGACCTCACCTGGAGTATTGTGTTCAGCTTGGGGCACCACATTTTAAGAAGGATAGAGACAAGCTGAAACGGGTCCAGAGGAGGGCGATGAAGATGGTGAGGGGTCTGGAGACCAAGTCCTATGAGGAAAGGTTGAAAGAGCTGGGGATGTTTAGCCTGGAGAGGAGGTGGCTGAGAGGTGATACGATCACCATCTTCAAGCATTTGAAAGGCTGTCCTATAGAGGATGGTGTGGAATTGTTTTCTGTGGCCCCGGAAGGTAGGACCAGAACCAATGGCTTGAAAATAAATCAAAAGACTTTCCGGCTCAACATTAGGAAGAACTTCCTGACCATTAGAGCGATTCCTCAATGGAACAGGCTTCCTCGGGAGGTGGTGGGCTCTCCTTCCTTGGAGGTTTTTAAAAAGAGGCTAGATGGCCATCTGACAGCAATGGAGATCCTGTGAATTTAGGGGGAGGTGTTTGTGAGTTTCCTGCATTGTGCAGGGGGTTGGGCTAGATGACCCTGGAGGTCCCTTCCAACTCTAGGATTCTATGTTTTAACTGGGCTCTCCTTCCTTGGAGGTTTTTAAACAGAGGCTAGATGGCCATCTGACAGCAATGGAGATCCTGTGAATTTAGGGGGAGGTGTTTGTGAGTTTCCTGCATTGTGCAGGGGGTTGGGCTAGATGACCCTGGAGGTCCCTTCCAACTCTAGGATTCTATGTTTTAACTGGGCTCTCCTTCCTTGGAGGTTTATAAGCAGAGGCTAGATGGCCATCTGACAGCAATGAAGATCCTGTGAATTTAGGGGGAGGTGTTTGTGAGTTTCCTGCATTGTGCAGGGGGTTGGGCTAGATGACCCTGGAGGTCCCTTCCAACTCTACGATTCTATGTTTTAACTGGGCTCTCCTTCCTTGGAGGTTTATAAGCAGAGGCTAGATGGCCATCTGACAGCAATGAAGATCCTGTGAATTTAGGGGGAGGTGTTTGTAAGTTTCCTGCATTGTGCAGGGGGTTGGGCTAGATGACTCTAGAGGTCCCTTCCAACTCCTATGATTCTAATGCAAAGTGGTACAAATATAATATCCATTCTAAAATGGTACAGATTTAAGATCCATTCTAAACCACTGCCTGGTAGTTCTGTAGCTCTGCTCACTGTACCTGATTCCTCGTCTGAAGAAGCGTGCATGCACACACGAAAGCTTCCATTCTGAATAAACCTTTGTTGGTCTTAAAGGTGCACCTGGACTCCTACTTTGTTCTGCTGCTTCAGACCAACACGGCTGCCCACCTGGACCTCCCTGTAACGCCTTTAGTTTCATTTGGCCGAGGGCCTGTCTGTCTAAGGGACCGCCTTTCCCCATATATTCCCCAGAGAGCACTGCATTCAGGAACTCAAAATCTACTGTCTGTCCCCGGACCAAGGGCGTCCAGACTGGGCTCTGTACAGGCCAGGGCCTTCTCAGTGGCAGCACCAATGCTCGAGGCCATAAGAGCCCCACGGGATCTCTCCCAATTCTGCAGGGCTTGTGAAACCGAACTTTTCAAACAAGCCTGTAACAACTAGGGGAGAAGGCTGCCGCTCTTTTTCTGCTGGGCAACTCCCACCAGGAAGGAGGTAATGGGAAAGACCTCTGCCTGAGACCCTGGAGACTAAAGGAGAAGGGCTGTGGCTCAGTGGCAGAGCATCTGCCTGGCGTGCAGAAGGTCCCAGGTTCAATCCCCAGCATCTCCAGTTAAAGGATCAGGCAGGAGGTGATGGGAAAGACCTCAGCCTGAGACCCTGGAGACTAATGGAGAAGGGCTGTGGCTCAGTGGCAGAGCATCTGCCTGGCGTGCAGAAGGTTCCAGGTTCAATCCCCAGCACCTCCAGCTAAAAGAACCAGGCAGGAGGTGATGGGAAAGACCTCTGCCTGAGACCATGGAGACTAAAGGAGAAGGGCTGTGGCTCAGTAGCAGAGCATCTGCCTGGCATGCAGAAGGTCCCAGGTTCAATCCCCAGCATCTCCAGTTAAAGGATCAGGCAGGAGGTGATGGGAAAGACCTCTACCTGAGACCCTGGAGACTAATGGAGAAGGGCTGTGGCTCCGTGGCAGAGCATCTGCCTGGCGTGCAGAAGGTCCCAGGTTCAATCCCCAGCACCTCCAGCTAAAAGAACCAGGCAGGAGGTGATGGGAAAGACCTCTGCCTGAGACTAAAGGAGAAGGCGTGCAGGAGGTCCCAGGTTCAATCCCCGGCATCTCCAGTTAAAGGATCAGGCAGGAGGTGATGGGAAAGACCTCTACCTGAGACCCTGGAGACTAATGGAGAAGGGCTGTGGCTCAGTGGCAGAGCATCTGCCTGGCATGCAGAAGGTCCCAGGTTCAATCCCTGGCATCTCCAGTTAAAGGATCAGGCAGGAGGTGATGGGAAAGACCTCCGTCTGAGACCCTGGAGAGCCTCTGCCAGGCTGAGCAGACCACACAGACTTGGGTGGACTTGACGGTCTGTATCACGTGTCGAAAGCAGCTTCATCAGTCAGAGTCTCGTGAAATACCATGCAGGTTTTTGCTTTCTCTGGGACTTTCTCTAGAATGGCCAAACTTGCTTAGTGTAAGAGCCGCATAGAATAAACATCAGGTATATTTGAGAGCTGCAAGACATAAACGTCAGACGTTTGAGAGCCGCAAGACAGGAAGGGAGGTGGGTGGGTGAGGGGAAAGAAAGCAAATACACAGGGGAGGAAGAGGCGGAAAGAAAGCAACTTTAACTTTAAATGCATTCTCCAAGTTGCTGATTAACTTCAAGAGCCACGGTATGTGTGAAAGAACCACATGTGGCTCCCGAGCCACAGTTGGGCCCCCCTTGGCCTAGTTTTTTAGTTGGGAATAAACAAATAAACCTGGACAGGCTCTGAAGATCTCAGTTCTGCTGCAGTCTTCTCTTGGGTCCTGTTTCAGAGCATTGCATGGTTTTGTGTCTGGAATTCTTCCGTGGGATCACCGTTGTTGGCTACAGTCCCGATCACATGGTAGTGACGGACATTTCAGGTTTTGGGATGTCCTATCTTTCAGAGAAGATGCTTCATGCCTTTCTCCCAGTTAAGTG
This sequence comes from Heteronotia binoei, assembly GCF_032191835.1. Taxonomy (NCBI): domain Eukaryota; kingdom Metazoa; phylum Chordata; class Lepidosauria; order Squamata; family Gekkonidae; genus Heteronotia; species Heteronotia binoei. The sequence continues at coordinate 6,833,866 of NC_083237.1, read as the reverse complement.
TGAGCTGGCACTTGTGCATTAGGAGGTTGTGGAATAAGCGAAAGGAGAACAATAAAGATGCGTGGAATTCAGTTAACCTTTTCTCTTGGTAACACGCCTAATGTTTTGTTTCCAAGTTGACAAGAGACGGGGTTCTGTCCGACCCTCACCTGGTTCTGGAGGCAGGTTGCTAGCCAAAAAACGCTGTCCAGAAATCTAAATTTGGTCAAAATGAGGTTGTAATGTATTGATAGACAGGGAGTGTGCCATGACACATGACTGAAAGCCAGTTTGATTGAGAGCCAGTTTGGTGTAGTGGTTAAGTGTGCAGACTCTTATCTGGGAGAGCCGAGTTTGATTTCCCACTCCTCCATTTACAGCTGCTGGAAAGGCCTTGGGTCAGCCATAGCTCTCGCAGAGCTGTCTTTGAAAGGGAAGCTTCTGAGAGAGGTGTCTCTGCCCCACCTACCTCACAGGGTGTCTGCTGTGGGGGAGGAAGGGAAAGGAGATTGTGAGCTGCTCTGAGACTCTGATTAGAGTGCAAGAAGATGATACTGGATTTATATCCCACCCTATACTCCAAGTCTCAGAGCGGTCACAATCTCCTTTACCTTCTCCCCCCTCCCCCAACATCAGACACCCTGTGAGGTAAGCGGGGCTGAGAGAGCTCTCCCAGAAGCTGCCCACTGAGAGCTCTACGAGAGCTATGGCTGACCCAAGGCCATTCCAGCAGCTGCAAGTGAAGGAGTGGGGAATCAAACCCGGTTCTCCCTGATTAGAGTCCGCGCACTTAACCACTTAGCAAGAGCTCTGGCTGACCCAAGGCCATTGCAGCAGCTGCAAGTGGAGGAGTGGGGGAATCAAACCTAGTTCTCCCCGATTAGAGTCCGCGCACTTAACCACTTAGCAAGAGCTCTGGCTGACCCAAGGCCATTGTAGCAGCTGCAGGTGGAGGAGTGGGGAATCAAACCCGGTTCTCCCAGATTAAGTCCACGCACTTAACCACTTAGCAAGAGCTATGGCTGACCCAAGGTCATTCTAGCAGCTGCAAGTGGAGGAGTGGGGGAATCAAACCCGGTTCTCCCCGATTAGAGTCCGCGCACTTAACCACTTAGCAAGAGCTATGGCTGACCCAAGGCCATCCCAGCAGCTGCAAGTGGAGGAGTCGGGAATCAAACCCGGTTCTCCCTGATTAGAGTCTGCGCACTTAACCACTTAGCAAGAGCTATGGCTGACCCAAGGCCATTCCAGCAGTTGCAAGTGGAGGAGTCGGGAATCAAACCCGGTTCTCCCCGATTAGAGTCCGCGCACTTAACCACTTAGCAAGAGCTCTGGCTGACCCAAGGCCATTCCAGCAGGTGCAAGTGGAGGAGTCGGGAATCAAACCCGGTTCTCCCTGATTAGAGTCCGCGCACTTAACCACTTAGCAAGAGCTATGGCTGACCCAAGGTCATTCCTGCAGGTGCAAGTGGAGGAGTGGGGAATCAAACCCGGTTCTCCCAGATTAGAGTCCGCGCACTTCGCCACGACACCAAACTGGAGGGCAGGATAGAAACTGGAGGGCAGGATACAAATCCAATGTCTTCTGTCTTGTCATTAAATCGACTGATCCATAATTCTAAGCCACACTCTGGGGAACGTTCTGAAAATATCTTTCCACGCATGGCTCCATGTAACTTAAAAAAACAAACAAAAATCTCCTGGTTTTTTGCAAGGCCTTTCACATCTCTTGTCATTGACCTGCCTTTCAGGATCTGAGCCCCCAGAAGAAGAAAAGGAAGAAGATCGGCACGAGATATGGCAAGAAGAAGAAGGGTGAGTGTGGCTGTGAATCCTCCTTCGCTGAGCAGGCCGCGCCTTGACCTGGACTCCCAGGGTGCACCTGGGTGTGGGCAGACGACACAAGGTGGTGAGGCTGTCCCTGGAGTGTACCGCTTCGGTCCAGGAGCCCGGTGAGAGATCTCAGGGTCGAAAGCTTTCCTGCGGAGGCGGAGGAATACAAAATGACCTTAGCCGCAAGAAGAAGGTTCTTCCCCAGCAACATTAATTAAGGAAGGAAGTTAAGAATCTTAATTAAAGGACGATCCTCCGGAGCTTTGGAACCCGCTCTCCTCCGCCTGAAATGGTACGCTCCAGGAACAGGTTCGCCCATCTCCGTGTAAAAGTGGGCTGCAGTCTTGACGTCCCCTTCCTCGCCCTTGAAAATTCTCACCAGGAAAGCAAGTTTGGTGATATCTGTCAGGTTTTTGCCTTCTGCCGCCATCTTTCTTCACTGCCAGGTCTCAAAGATAGCTAACGGTGTGAGATGATAGCGAGTGTTCTTTCTTCTCTTGTCTCCTCCCCTACACGCGCTGATCTTTCTCCTTTCTCTCTCTCTCTCTTTTCTCCTCCGATTCTCACAGGTTTTCACCGGAGGCGATAACCTTTTCCCCTCTCCTCCTTCCCCCCTTCCTGGCTCCGGACCGATCCCGGCCTCTTGGATTGACGCACAAACTCGGGCTGCGTATGGGGAGGAATGGGTGTGTGTACGAGGGAGAAACCGCCTCACAATAAAACCTCAAGCATTGTCGAAAACCGTCGAGGCTTTTTTTCTTGTTAGCGTGCGGCCTGTTCCGGTTGAAATGAGGGGTGGCGGTTTTAGCCACTTTAAAAAACCCACCCACCCCCGTTCCTGGCGGAAGAGATTTCCTAATGGAGATCGACATAGATTGCATTTCCCCCGGCTCCAATAGCTTGCTGGAAACCTGCTAGTTACCTGGTTGTCCCCGTTAAGAACATTAGAGAAGCCATGTTGGATCAGGCCAATGGCCCATCCAGTCCAACACTCTGTGTCACATAAGAACATAAGAGAAGCCATGTTGGATCAAGCCAATGGCCCATCCAGTCCAACACTCTGTGTCACATAAGAACATAAGAGAAGCCATGTTGGATCAGGCCAATGGCCCATCCAGTCCAACACTCTGTGTCACATAAGAACCTAAGAGAAGCCATGTTAGATCAAGCCAATGGCCCATCCAGTCCAACACTCTGTGTCACATAAGAACATAAGAGAAGCCATGTTGGATCAGGCCAATGGCCCATCCAGTCCAACACTCTGTGTCCCATAAGAACATAAGAGAAGCCATGCTGGATCAAGCCAATGGCCCATCCAGTCCAACACTCTGTGTCACATAAGAACCTAAGAGAAGCCATGTTGGATCAGGCCAATGGCCCATCCCGTCCAGCACTGTGTCACAAAGTGACCCAAAAAAAAAAAAGTGCCATCAGGAGGTCCACCGGTGGGGCTAGAAGCCTTCCCACTGTGTCCCCTACCCCCAAGCACCAAGAATCTAGAACATCACTGCCCCAGGCAGAGAGTTCCAACGATAGGCTGTGGTTAATAGCCACTGATACATCTCTGCTCCAGATGCTTCCTTTCCTCTCCTGGTAAGGAGTCCCCCCCCCCCCCGCCCACACACACACAGTCAGCAGGGGCGTGTCCTCTTTGAGGTCCAGGAAAGAGCACAGGGGCTCGCACGTGGTTTCTTTTGTTGTTATTGTCTTTTTTTCCCCCGAACAAGGAAAACCTCTCTTAATATGGGAATCCCTGTGTCTCTGTCTCTCTTTTCTCTCCCGTGCCCCCCCCACAACCCCGTCTGTTTTAACGCTACTGGCAGAATCAATGCCATCGACCTGGTGGGGGGGGGGGTTTCCGAGGCAGGGGAGGGAATCCTCCGCTGCTTTAAACCCTGATCGGGCTAAGTGGAATCCAATAAACACGAGGAGGAAATCAATTGCCCGACACGCTCGAGGAATTGGGGGCGGGGGAGGGGGGGCGCTGTGCGGAGAGAGCTTTGCCAGTCGGCAGAGTGGAGGATTCTGCAGCGGAGAAGTCTGTTCGCTCGGGCGCCGCGGACTGGGCCTTCCACCCGCCGCCCCCGCCTGCAAGCTTGGGCAAAAGATCTTTGAGCCGTCCCTTCGGCTCATAAGCTCTCCCCCCCCCCCCACCCTCCGCACGCGTGATGGTTTCCTGAGTCAGCAGCAGCCGCCGGGACCTTTCACAAAGGCTAAAGGAGAAAGAGATTAATTCATTAGCACGTTCAAAGGGAAGGGAGAAGGAAGGCATTGGGGGGGGGTGATTTTGAAATAGTGAGGCATGGCAGATGTAAATTTGAATGGCATCCCATCTGGCCGAATTGGGCCTTGAGGTATAAACGGGTGGGGGCGCGTGCGTGAAGTGGAATTGGCAGCTTTAGGGGTGAAATAATGTCGGGGTTGCAGCCACGCTGGTCTGCAGTAGGGGCGGCGAGATTCAAATTCAGTACCCCCTTAAGGAACAACCTGGTTTTGGGGACAGAAGCTTTTGAGAGGCAAGACTCCCTGCGTCAGATACCACAAGAGTGTTCATTCTCAAAAGCCCATCCCAGGGGGGTGGAAAACACCGCCAGTCTCTTAAAGGCTCAGTGGACTCGATTCTGGTATAAAGGAGTGAAGGACTCAGAGCAGCTTACAATCTCGTATATCAGGGGTGGCCAACTGTAGCTCTCCAGATGTTTTTTTTTTTCCTACAACTCCCATCAGCCCCAGCCAGCGTGGCCAATGGCTGGGGCTGATGGGAGTTGTAGGCAAAAAAACCATCTGGAGAGCTACCGTTGGCCACCCCTGTCTAATATCTTCTTCCCCCACCACAGACACCCTGTGTTGTGGGTGGGGCTGAGAGAGCTCTCACAGCAGCTGCCTTTTCAAGGACCACTCCTGCAATAGCTATGGCTAACCCAAGGCCATTCCAGCAGCTGCAAGTGGAGGAGTGGGGAATCAAACCCGGTTCTCCTAGATAAGCGTCTGCGCACTTAACCACTATACCAAACTGGCTCTCAGTATTTTTAGATGATGGTGGCGCTGGTGATGATGATATTGGATTTATATCCCACCCTCCACTCCGAATCTGAGTCTCAGCCGCTCACAATTTCCTTTACTTTCCTCCCCCACAACGGACACCCTGTGAGGTAGGTGGGGCCAAGATATCTCTGACAGAATTTGCCCTTTCAACGACAACCCCTGCGAGAGCTCTGGCTGACCCAAGGCCATTCCAGCAGGTGCAGGTGAAGGAGTGGGGAATCAAACCCAGTTCTCCCAGATAAGAGTCCGCACACCTGACCGCTACACCAAACTGGCTCTCTGATCTAGAGTGGGAGATCAGATGGGAGGAGGAGGAGAAAGGGGTCAGCAGCCGGCTTCCCAGCTCTGGGTTTGGAAGTGCCTGGAGATTTGGGGATGCAACCTGGAGAGAATGGGATTTGGGGAGAAGGGGAAATTCGGCCGCCTATAACGCCACAGGACCCGCCCTCCAAAGCCGCCATTTCCTCCAGGGAAACCGGGAAATCTCCAGGCCCCACCTGAAGGAGATTTCTCTAATGTTTTTATGCCACAGCTAATTGTTGGAACTCTCTGTCTGCGGCAGTGATGCTCTGTATTCTTGTGCTTGGGGGGGGCACAGTGGAAGGGCTTCTAGAGAGCCACTTTGGTGTAGTGGTGAAGTGTGTGGACTCTTATCTGGGAGAACCGGGTTTGAGTGCCCACTCCTCTGCTTGCACCTACTAGAATGGCCTTGGGTCAGCTGTAGCTCTGGCAGAGGTTGTCCTTGAAAGGGCAGCTGCTATGAGAGCTCTCTTGGCCCCACCCACCTCACAGGGTGCCTGTTGTGGGGGAGGAAGGTAAAGGAGCTTGTGAGCCGCATCTGAGATTCGGAGTGGAGGGCAGGATATAAATCCAATATCTTCTTCATTTTCTTCTAGTCCCACTGGTGGACCTCTTGATGACACTTGGGTTTTTTGGCCACTGTGTGACACAGAGTGTTGGACTGGATGGGCCATTGGCCTGATCCAACATGGCTTCTCTTACGTTCCTAAGCCTAGGCGGAGGGGATCGCTGACTCTTTGAGTTAGAGTCTCCAGGGCCACAACAGGATTTTTGACTAGGGGTGGGGGAGGTTGGTGGGTCAGCTCCTGCCTTTGTGTGGCGCGGACATGCCCGCCTGCCTTCAATTTTTTTTTTTTTTTGTGAGACACCCCCCCCCCAAGTAATGGTGATGTGCTTCCTCAGCTCGGCCTCCAGGTGGCACTGTTGGGAGGCCCCCCCCATCCCGGCTCCCTTCCTCCCCCCTCATTTTCATTCCATCCACGCAGCCTCTCCGCTCCCGTCCTCAAATTAATTTGGAGTTGTGTATTGCTGCAGTGTCTCTCGCTAGCTCCCTTCCCCGACGCCTGCCCGGCTCGCTGTCTTTCCACCGGCTTCTCTCTGTCCGTCCCTCCCCCTCCCTCCCCAGAATCTCTCTCTCTCTGTGTCTTCTTGCTGAATGCACGGGTTTCCCCCCCCCCCCCACACACACACACTGTGTTAAATTCCCCAACTGAGAATGCAATTGTGAAGTGGGCGGGGGGGGGGAGGGAAGACGGCGTGATCAAAAGTCATTTTATAATTTATCAGCCGGGCAAGACCGTGCCCAGCAGGATACCATTGTCTGCTGCGGGCCGTTGCTGATTTTTTGGGCTTAAAAAAAAAAAGGCTCGCCGCTGGTAGGGTGCAAGCCGCCTCCCTCCCAAAAAAAAATCCCCATTTTCTCTCTCTCTCTGAGGGGTTTGCCTTCTCCGGTTCCTTCCATCCGTTTTGTGGCAAGGCATCTTAAAAACATAAGAACGTAAGAGAAACCATGTTGGATCAGGACAGTGGTCCATCCAGTCCAACACTCTGTGTCACATAAGAACATAAGAGAAGCCATGTTGGATCAGGCCAATGGCCCATCCAGTCCAACACTCTGTGTCACATAAGAACACAAGAGAAGCCATGTTGGATCAGGCCAATGGCCCATCCAGTCCAACACTCTGTGTCACATAAGAACATAAGAGAAGCCATGTTGGATCAGGCAAATGGCCCCTCCAGTCCAACACTCTGTGTCACATAAGAACATAAGAGAAGCCATGTTGGATCAGGCCAGTGGCCCATCCAGTCCAACGCTCTGTGTCACATAAGAACATAAGAGAAGCCATGTTGGATCAGGCCAAGGGCCCATCCAGTCCAACACTCTGTGTCACTTAAGAACATAAGAGAAGCCATGTTAGATCAGGCAAATGGCCCATTCAGTCCAACGCTCTTTGTCACATAAGAACATAAGAGAAGCCATGTTGGATCAGGCCAAGGGCCCATCCAGTCCAACACTCTGTGTCACTTAAGAACATAAGAGAAGCCATGTTGGATCAGGCCAGTGGCCCATCCAGTCCAACACTGTGTCACATAAGAACATAAGAGAAGCCATGTTGGATCAGGCCAAGGGCCCATCCAGTCCAACACTCTGTGTCACTTAAGAACATAAGAGAAGCCATGTTAGATCAGGCAAATGGCCCATTCACTCCAACGCTCTGTGTCACATAAGAACATAAGAGAAGCCATGTTGGATCAGGCAAATGGCCCATTCAGTCCAACACTCTGTGTCACATAAGAACATAAGAGAAGCCATGTTGGATCAGGCCAGTGGCCCATTCAGTCCAACGCTCTGTGTCACATAAGAATGTAAGAGAAACCATGTTGGATCAGGCCAGTGGCCCATCCAGTCCAACACTCTGTGTCACATAAGAACATAAGAGAAGCCATGTTGGATCAGGCAAATGGCCCATTCAGTCCAAAACTCTGTGTCACATAAGAGAAACCATGTTGGATCAGGCCAAAGGCCCATCCAGTCCAGCACTCTGTGTCACATAAGAGAAGCCATGTTGGATCAGGCCAGTGGCCCATCTAGTCCAACACTCTGTATCACATAAGAACATTTTTTTTTCACGGTTTTTTTTTTTATTTTATTGTGTCTCAAATATTACATTACATAGAATACATTTCCAAGTCTCTTATGACACCATTTTTACCCCTATTTATATCCCTCCCCCCCGTATCACATAAGAACATAAGAGAAGCCCTGTTGGATCAAGCCAATGGCCCATCCAGTCCAACACTCTGTGTCACATAAGAACATAAGAGAAGCCAGGTTGGATCAGGCCAGTGACCCATCCAGTCCAACACTGTGTCACATAAGAACATAAGAGAAGCCATGTTGGATCAGGCAAATGGCCCATTCAGTCCAACACTCTGTGTCACATAAGAACAGAAGAGAAGCCATGTTGGATCAGGCCAGTGGCCTGCCCAGTCCAACACTCTGTGTCGCATAAGAAGATTAGAGAAGCCATGTTGGATCAGGCCAGTGGCCCATCTAGTCCAACACTCTGTATCACATAAGAACATAAGAGAAGCCCTGTTGGATAAAGCCAATGGCCCATCCAGTCCAACACTCTGTGTCACATAAGAACATAAGAGAAGCCAGGTTGGATCAGGCCAGTGACCCATCCAGTCCAACACTGTGTCACATAAGAACATAAGAGAAGCCATGTTGGATCAGGCAAATGGCCCATCCAGTCCAACACTGTGTCACATAAGAACATAAGAGAAGCCATGTTGGATCAGGCAAATGGCCCATTCAGTCCAACACTCTGTGTCACATAAGAACACAAGAGAAGCCATGTTGGATCAGGCCAAAGGCCCATCCAGTCCCACACTCTGTGTCGCATAAGAAGATTAGAGAAGCCATGTTGGATCAGGCCAATGGCCCATCCAGTCCAACACTCTGTGTCACATAAGAACAGAAGAGAAGCCAAGTTGGATCAGGCAAATGGCCCATTCAGTCCAACACTCTGTGTCACATAAGAACATTAGAGAAGCCATGTTGGACCAGTCCAGTGGCCCGCCCAGTCCAACACTCTGTGTCGCATAAGAAGATTAGAGAAGCCATGTTGGATCAGGCCAATGGCCCATCTAGTCCAACACTCTGTGTCACATAAGAACATAAGAGAAGCCATGTTGGATCAGGCCAATGGCCCATCCAGTCCAACACTCTGTGGCACGGAGTGGCCAAAAAACGCCCCCACCAGTGGCATCAGGACACTAAAAGCCCTCCCACTGTGCCCCCCTCCCAAGCACCAAGAATACGGAGCATCACTGCCCCTGACAGAGAGTTCCAACAACAATCTTCATCCACCCACTATCATTCTTTCCTCTCGGGGCCTTGGGGAACGGTCTCGTCCATCCCTTGAGTCGAATGGGGTCTCCTTCCTGCCTGCAGGCTAATATTTGTGAAGCTGAAGCCCTGCCTTGGGGACTGTGGGGTTTCTTGGAAGGATGGCGGGTGGGCTTCCCTGAAAAATGGTGCGCTTCCCCAAAAGCACACCCTTCCCCAGCCGTAGGGAACCTTGGTGATGTTCCAGGCTACAGCTTGGCTCCCCCAGAGGGACTGTGGAACCCTAAGGGCCACGTCTGGGTCCCATGCAAACAGAGTGTGCTCCTTGTGGTGTTTCCCAGAGTCCTCTTGGGCCAAGGTCAAGCTAGGCTTTAACTCTTGAAAGGTTATACCCGGGGAAATCTGGTCCGTCTCGAACACGCTCTTAGCCTGGAACCTTGCTCTTTTCCTGAAGACCAACGTGGCTGTCCTCCCAGTGCCCCGGAACCTTGATGTGCTTCAATGGATTTGGGTGCGATTTCAGTTCATGCAAAGCCCCAGCCTGACCTGTGGCTGTGTCTTGGTTTCACCGCACGTCAGGATCTGTGGCCGGTGTGGGTTAGACCCCAGCCGAGGCCTTCTCCGATGTTCCCTCTTGGTTCTGGGATGCCGAGGAATCACACCTTTGAATGTGGAGGTTATAACCAGGGTTCCCTCAGAGAGCCAGTTTGGTGTAGTGGTTAAGTGTGCGGACTTTTATCTGGAAGAACTGGGTTGGATTCCCTACTCCTCCACATTCACCTGCTGGAATGGCCTTGGGTCAGCCAGAGCTCTTGTGGGAGTTGTCCTTGAAAGGGCAGCTTCTGTGAGAGCTCTCTCAGCCCCGCCTACCTCGCAGGGTGTCTGTTGCAGGGGAGGAAGGGAAAGGAGATTGTGACCGCTCTGAGATTCAGAGTGAAGGGCGGGATATAAATCCAATATCTTCTTCTAAGCTGAATTAGCATGAGTTTAGCTGACACATTTTTGTCTTAGCTCAGATAGGATGACCCCAGAGCACACTAATTTATGCCAGTCGCTCACAACCTTAGTGCCAGTAGCTCACAAAGTAGAATTTTTGCTCACAAGACTCTACAGCTTACAGGGAACATTGGTTATAACTCTAGCATTTAATAGAAAGCAGGGCTTTTTTTGTAACAGGAACTGCTTTGCATATTAGGCTGCACCCCCCTGATGTATCCAATCCTCCTGGAGCTTACGGTACTAAAAGCCCTGCCCTTGTGCAAGGTTCTTTTCAATTGCATCTAAAGTTTGCAAAGATATATTATGTTCAGAAGCCAAATTTTAATTGCTATTTTATATACTTCATCTCCTATTAGAGAGCCAGTTTGGTGTAGTGGTTAAGTGTGCGGAGTCTTATCTGGGAGAACGGGTTAGATTCCCCACTCCTCCACTTCCAGCTGCTGGAATGGCCTTGGGTCAGCCATAGCTCTCGCTGGAGTTGTCCTTGAAAGGGCAGCTGCTGTGAGAGCCCTCTCCAGCCCCACCCACCTCGCAGAGTGTCTGTTGTGGGGGAGGAAGGGAAAGGAGATTGTGAGCCGCTCTGAGACTCTCCGGAGTGGAGGGCGGGATATAAATCCAATATCTTCATCTACCTCACAGGGTGTCTGTTGTGGGGGAGGAAGGTAAAGGAGATTGTGAGCCGCTCTGAGACTCTTTGGAGTGGAGGGCGGGATATAAATCCAATATCTTCATCTACCTCACAGGGTGTCTGTTATGGCAGAGGAAGGGAAAGGAGATTGTGAGCTGCTCTGAGACTCTTCGGAGTGGAGGGCGGGATATAAATCCAATATCTTCATCTACCTCACAGGGTGTCTGTTATGGCAGAGGAAGGGAAAGGAGATTGTGAGCCGCTCTGAGACTCTTCGGAGTGGAGGGCGGGATATAAATCCAATATCTTCCATCTTCTTCACAGGGTGTCTGTTGTGGGGGAGGGAGGTAAAGGAGATTGTGAGCCACTCTGAGACTCTCCGGAGTGGAGGGCGGGATATAAATCCAATATCTTCATCTACCTCACAGGGTGTCTGTTATGGCAGAGGAAGGGAAAGGAGATTGTGAGCCGCTCTGAGACTCTCTGGAGTGGAGGGCGGGATATAAATCCAGTATCTTCATCTACCTCACAGGGTGTCTGTTGTGGGGAGGGAAGGGAAAGGAGATTGTGAGCCACTCTGAGACTCTCCAGAGTGGAGGGCGGGATATAAATCCAATATCATCTTCTTCTACTGTTACCTTACGCAATCTTTGAATATTTTAGCTTTGCTTTTTTAGCTTTTGTAATTTTTTTCTGATTTGTGCTGGTTGTTGACCGTATTAAAATCGAACGAATGAACCAGGGCCCTGTAAGCTATTAGAGGATTGGCTGCATCGGGGTGTGTGTGTGGCCTAATATGCAAAGGAGTTCCCACTCCAAAAAAAAGCCCTCGTCTGTATTAACTTTGGGAGGGGAGGCTGGCCGGGCTGGCCCCAGGCTTATCGTTGGCCAGAGGCCGACAATCGATTTGCCCAGCTTAAAACAGCTTAAAAATGTTCTGGGTCTCTTGCCCAGCTAGGTTGGGGTCGTGGGCTTAAAAAGGAAGCCTCGGTTTCTGCACTCTTTGTGAATGGAGCTGAGGAGCGGCCTTCCTTTCCTCTGGCGTGATGTTGTTTTGCGACTTGTAGCCATTCCCTGTCGATTGCGCCTCCGGCTTAATTGCAAGGAGAGAACAAAGAGCGAGGCGTGGCATTCAAGCCCCAGCCTCGGACCCCCGAAAGGCCTGACTTGGCAAATGCCTCCGCGCAGTGCGAGTCAGCACACGCTTTGAGGGCGGGGTGGGACACGACTGGCTTTGCTGCGGGTGAGAAAGGAGGAATCTCAGTGTTCACCACAGACTGATGTGCTGGGGGTCACGTTGGACCCTTTGTGGCCAAAAGCCACAGGTGTACTAAGGAGAACATAAGATCAGAGAAGCCATGTTGGATCAGGCCAATGGCCCATCCAGTCCAACGCTCTGTGTCACACAGTGACCAAAAACCCCAGGTGCCATCAGGAGGTCCATCAGAAAGCTTTTGATGAAGTTCCTCATCAAAGGCTCCTTAGAAAGCTTGAGAGTCATGGAGTAAAAGGACAAGTCCTCTTGTGGATCAAAAACTGGCTGAGTAATAGGAAGCAGAGAGTGAGTATAAATGGGCAGTCTTCACAGTGGAGGACGGTAAGCAGTGGGGTGCCGCAGGGCTCGGTACTGGGTCCCATGCTCTTTAACTTGTTCATAAATGATTTAGAGTTGGGAGTGAGCAGTGAAGTGGCCAAGTTTGCGGATGACACTAAATTGTTCGTGGTGGTGAGAACCAGAGAGGATTGTGGGGAACTCCAAAGGGACCTGATGAGGCTGGGTGAGTGGGCGTCAACGTGGCAGATGCGGTTCAGTGTGGCCAAGTGCAAAGTAATGCACATTGGGGCCAAGAATCCCAGCTACAAATACAAGTTGATGGGGTGTGAACTGGCAGAGACTGACCAAGAGAGAGATCTTGGGGTCGTGGTAGATAACTCACTGAAAATGTCAAGACAGTGTGCGTTTGCAATAAAAAAGGCCAACACCATGCTGGGAATGATTAGGAAGGGAATTGAAAACAAATCAGCCAGTATCATAATGCCCCTGTATAAATCGATGGTGCGGTCTCATTTGGAGCACTGTGTGCAGTTCTGGTTGCCGCACCTCAAAAAGGATATTATAGCATTGGAGAAAGTCCAGAAAAGGGCAACTAGAATGATTAAGGGGCTGGAACACTTTACCTATGAAGAAAGGTTGAAATGCTTGGGACTCTTTAGCTTGGAGAAACGTCGACTGCGGGGTGACATGATAGAGGTTTACAAGATAATGCATGGTATGGAGAAAGTAGAGAAAGAAGTACTTTTCTCCCTTTTTCACAAAGAACTCATGGGCATTCGATGAAATTGCTGAGCAGACAGGTTAAAACGGATAAAAGGAAGTACTTCTTCACCCAAAGGGTGATTAACATGTGGAATTCACTGCCACAGGAGGTGGTGGCGGCCACAAGCATAGCCAGCTTCAAGAGGGGCTTAGATAAAAATATGGAGCAGAGGTCCATCAGTGGCTATTAGCCACAATGTGTGTGTATATATAAAAAATTTTTTGCCACTGTGTGACACAGATTGTTGGACTGGATGGGCCGTTGCCCTGATCTAAGATGGCTTCTTTTATGTTCTTATGTTCAGTGCGGCCAGGACACTACAAGCTCTCCCACTGTTGACCCCCCAAGCACGAAGAATACAGAGCATCACTGCCCCAAACATAAGGACTTAAAAGAAGCCATGTTGGATCAGGCCAGTGGCCCATCCAGTCCAACACTCTGTGTCACATAAGAACATAAGAGAAGCCATGTTGGATCAGGCCAATGGCCCATCCAGTCCAACACTCTGTGTCACACAGTGGCCAAAAAAACCAGGCGCCATCAGGAGGTCCATCAGTGGGGCCAGGACACTAGAAACACTCCCACTGTCTGTCCTCCCAAGCGCCAAGAATCCAAAGCATCCCTGCCCCAGACAGAAAGTTCCAACAATATGCTGTGGCTAGTAGCCACTGATGGACCTCCGCTCCATAAGTTTTTCTAATCCCCTCTTGAAGCTGGCTGTGCTTACAATGTCTGTGCTGTAACAATCTTGAGTATGCTGTTCTGGTGTTGTTCAGGTGTGTATTTGTTCATTGCAAACCTACTTTTGATTTACTGACATTCACTACAGAAATTTTATGGTCCATGCTTTGAGCCTAAGACCCAGAGGAAAACATGAAATGGCTGGGCATTGTGAGCTTTTGTACATAAGCTGCTTGATATGCTGGTCAGCCAATGGAGACAATAGCTGCTTCGCTCTGTAGCTTGATTGAGCAAACCTCGCCAGGCAAGCTGTGATGCAGAAGGAAGCAAGAGAGGGAGAAGGAAGTGGGCAACAGTGAGTTATTCACAGGCCTGATAGAAGCCCTACAGGGGCCTTATCCGGCCCGTGGGCCGCATGTTTCGCACCCCTGATCTAAATCACTATGCCTTTCACAAAATTAAAGAGGACCTTCACTAGGCCAGGCCAAGCCTTGTCTGCTCCAGTTTCCTCTTTTGCCACAGCAACCAAGGCCTAAAGGGCAAAAAGTCCTTCCTTCTGCCCACTGGAATTCACAGGTAGGCTGCCTCTAAGTATGGAGGTTCTGTTCAGCTGCTGTGGCTCATGGCCTTTGACAGGCTTCTCTTCCGGGCCTTTGCCGAATCTGCTTTTTAAGCTAAGTCCATCTGGTTCTGTGAATGATAGAATAGCGCAAAGAATCATAGAATCCTAGAGTTGGAAGGGACCTCCAGGGTCATCTAGTCCAACCCCCTGCGCAGTGCAGGAAACTCACAAACGCCTCCCCCTAAATTCACAGGATCCTCATCGCTGCCAGATGGCCATCTAGCCTCTGTTGAAAAACCTCCAAGGAAGGAGAGCCCACCACCTCCCAAGAAATCCTGTTGCACTGAGGAACCGCTCGAACGGTCAGGAAGTTCTTCCTAATATTGAGCCGGAAACTCTTTTGATTTCATTTCAACCCCTTGGTTCTGGTCCTACCTTCCGGGGCCACAGAAAACAATTCCACACCATCCTCTCTAGGACAGCCCTTCAAGTTCTTGAAGGTGATGATCATATCACCTCTCAGCCGCCTCCTCTCCAGCCTAAGCCGCACCTTATTCGTCCAGCCCTGAATGCTACGAAATTATATGTGCTTCATCAAACTACTGTCAATCTGTTTTGTTAGGCGCCTCTGAATTTCTGTATTTTAGGAGCAATGAGAAGAACAAGAAGAAGAAGAATTGCAGATTTATACCCCGCCCTTCTCTCTGAATCAGAGACTTAGAGCGGCTCACAATCTCCTATATCTTCTCCCCCACAACAGACACCCTGTGAGGTGGGTGGGGTGAGAGAGCTCTCACAGAAGCTGCCCTTTCAAGGACAACCTCTGCCAGAGCTATGGCTGACCCAAAGCCATTCCAGCAGGTGCAAGTGGAGGAGTGGGGAATCAAACCCGGTTCTCCCAGATAAGAGTCTGCACACTTAACCACTATACCAAACTGGCTCTCTCTTATGAGGAGTTCTCTCTTATCTTTCTCCCCTCTTTCCACATAATCCTACAGATGTTTCCCACACCCTTAGTTGTCAGGTATGTGGTGGGGAACCCCCCCACCTCTAAAAATGAATTTGGTACATTTTATTAGGTCAAATAAATCCCTTTTAAAAACTGTGTATACTCAATTGCCTTTTCATCAGTGGGCCCGCACTTTGCCTCTAGTTAACGAACGCAACGCCCATCGGGGCGTGCTTCTCGCCTGTTAAAAACGGATTTATTGGAAAACAAATCAAGGGTATTTTAATTTTGTTATTTACTTGATTTATACCCTGCCTTTCTCCTCGTTGGGCACCCGGAGAAAGTTAACGTCCTCCTCCCCTATGTTTTATCCTCACCACGTCTCCACAGCGAGGTATGCCTAGATGGGATCAGTGTTGCCAGAGTTAGTGTGAGCTAGCTCAAGAGTTTTTTAGCCTCCGGCTCACAAATTTTTGTCTTCGCTCAGGAAAAATGACCCCAGAGCAAACTGATAGATGAAGGAGCTCACAACTTTAATGCCATTAACTCACATAGCAGAGATTTTGCTCACAAGACTCCACGGCTTAGAGGGAGAAGAAGAAGACCGTAGATTTATACCCTGTCCTTCTTTCTGAATCAAAGTCTCAGAGTGGCTCACAATCTCCTTTATCTTCTTCCCCCATAACAGACACCCTGTGAGGTAGGTGGGGCTGAGAGAGCTCTCACAGAAGCTGCCTTTTCAAGGACAACTCCTACGTGAGCTATGGCTGACCCAAGGCCGTTCCAGCAGCTGCAAGTGGAGGAGTGGGGAACCTGGTTCTCCCAGATAAGAGTCCGCGCACTTAACCACTACGTTACATGTGACTTTTCCAAGGCCGCCTTCCTGAGGCAAGTTGAAAGAAATTAAATGGGTGGAGCATTTAGAGACCTGCCAGATCCCCTTGTTGAACCGGAGGTGGAATTTGGGGAGTGTTCTTTCGACTTTCCCCAATTTTCTCATTACCTTACTTCAATAGCCAATGCAGTGTACTGGCTAGACCAGAGGTGGCCAAACTGTGGCTCTTTCACACATATTGTGCGGCTCTTGAGCTCCCGCCGCCCCATCGTTTGGAGAAGCCATTTCTCTTTTTAAATCACTTTTCTAAGCTAAACCAGCTGGTGTTTAGGAGAATGCGTTTAAAGTTGTTTTCTTTCTGCCTCACCCTCCTTCGTCCCTCCCCTCCATGTTCCTCCCTCCCTCCAGCAGCTCTCAAACATCTGATGTTCATGTCTTGCTACTCTCAAACATCTGACATTTGTTCTATGTGGCTTTTGTGTTAAGCAAGTTGGGCTCGAGTGTTAGATAGGAGCTGGGAGACCCAGATACCTGCCTTGGATGTTTGCCTTGGGAAGTCGGCCGTGGGCTAGTCACGTGCCGTCAACCTCACTGTTATTAGGTTCCAAGGGAGAGAGGAGGAGAACCAAAGACGCAGCTCTGAGACTTGGGCAGGAAGAACAGAATAAAAATGTGGTTAGAAAACAGCAGAGGAGGAATTGGTCGTGCAGGCTGGAACATTCCAAAGGGGAAGTTTTCAGATTTTTCTGAAAGGATACAGTCTCGCTTTGCGGGACACCAGTGGTTTTCCTCCAGCCAGCCAAAAAGACATAAGATAGACCCCCTGTTCGTATGATAGTTCTGGGAGTCTAGCTGTGTTGGTCGGCAGTAGAAACGCAAAGTTTGTGTCCAGTACCTGGGAGAACCGGGTTTGATCCCCCACTCCTCCACTTGCACCTGCTGGAATGGCCTTGGGTCAGCCATAGCTCTGGCAGAGGTTGTCCTTGAAAGGGCAGCTGCTGTGAGAGCCCTTTCAGCCCCACCCACCTCACAGGGTGCCTGTTGTGGGGGGAGAAGATATGGGAGATTGTAAGCCGCTCTGAATCTCTAATTCAGGGAGAAGGGCGGGGTATAAATCTGCAATTCTTCTTCTTCTCGTGAGCAAAAATTCTACTCTGTGAGTTACGGGCATTAAAGTTGTGAGCTACTGCATAAATTATTGTGCTCCGGGACCATTATTCCTGAGCGAAGACAAAAATGTGTGAGCCGGAGGCGAAAAATATGTGAGCTAGCTCATGCTACCTCAGCTTAGGGGGAACACTGCTAACAGGCGAATTGTTAGGGGAGCTCTGAGCCGGACAATTCCATTCTGGAGGCAAGGTATGTGGAAGGCCTTTGTCTCAGTTCCCGGCAGCTCCGATTCATTGTAGCAGCTAACATTGAATAGGGGCCATAGCTCAGTGGTAGAGCATCTGCCCAGCATGCAGAAGGTTCCAGGTTCAATCCCCAGCATCCCCAGTTAAAAGGACTAGGCAGGAGGTGATGGGAAAGACCTCAGCCTGAGACCCTGGAGACTAATGGAGAAGGGCCGTAGCTCAGTGGTAGAGCATCTGCCCAGCATGCAGAAGGTCCCAGGTTCAATCCCCGGCATCTCCAGTTAAAAGGACTAGGCAGGAGGTGATGGGAAAGACCTCAGCCTGAGACCCTGGAGGCTAATGGAGAAGGGCCGTAGCTCAGTGGTAGAGCATCTGCCCAGCATGCAGAAGGTCCCAGGTTCAATCCCCGGCATCTCCAGTTAAAAGGACTAGGCAGGAGGTGATGGGAAAGACCTCAGCCTGAGACCCTGGAGGCTAATGGAGAAGGGCCGTAGCTCAGTGGCAGAGCATCTGCTCAGCATGCAGAAGGTCCCAGGTTCAATCCCCGGCATCTCCAGTTAAAAGGAGCAGGCAGGAGGTGATGGGAAAGACCTCAGCCTGAGACCCTGGAGGCTAATGGAGAAGGACCGTAGCTCAGTGGCAGAGCATCTGCTCAGCATGCAGAAGGTCCCAGGTTCAATCCCCGGCATCTCCAGTTAAAAGGACTAGGCAGGAGGTGATGGGAAAGACCTCAGCCTGAGACCCTGGAGGCTAATGGAGAAGGACCGTAGCTCAGTGGTAGAGCATCTGCTCAGCATGCAGAAGGTCCCAGGTTCAATCCCCAGCATCTCCAGTTAAAAGGACTAGGCAGGAGGTGATGGGAAAGACCTGAGCCTGAGACCCTGGAGGCTAATGGAGAAGGGCTGTGGCTTGGTGGCAGAGCCTTTGCTTGGCATGCAGAAAGACCCAGGTTCAATCCTCGGCATCTCCAGTTAAAAGGAGCAGGCAGGAGGTGATGGGAAAGACCTCAGCCTGAGACCCTGGAGAGCCTCTGCCAGGCTGAGTAGATGATACTGACCTTAATGGATTGATGGTTTGCTTCAGTATGAAGGAGCTTCTCTTTACCTGAGAGCCTTGACCTCTCAAAGGAGACAGGTCTGAACTTGATGGACAAGTGTTTTGGTCTAGCTCAGTGGTGGAGCCAAGTTATTTGTGCTCAAGGCCCTGAATTCAGGCCCTGTTGTCTCCAGGGGAAGTTTCTGTACCTGACAGGAGATGATTCTGCTGAGAGATGGAGCGAAGGTTTGACTCGGTAGCTATCTGGATCAGGGCAGGTCTGAGGGTTTGCTGAGTTTGCCCAGCTTCTCTTCAAACCCTTTGGCCTTCCAAGTACAGGTCTCAAGGCGCCTGGATCCAATGTAAGAACATAAGAGAAGCCATGCTGGATCAGGCCAAAGGCCTCTCCAGTCCAACACTCTGTGTCACATAAGAACATAAGAGAAGCCATGTTGGATCAGGCCTATGGCCCATCCAGTCCAACACTCTGTGTCACATAAGAACAGAAGAGAAGCCATGTTGGATCAGGCCAAAGGCCTCTCCAGTCCAACACTCTGTGTCACATAAGAACATAAGAGAAGCCATGTTGGATCAGGCCTATGGCCCATCCAGTCCAACACTCTGTGTCACATAAGAACAGAAGAGAAGCCATGTTGGATCAGGCCTATGGCCCATCCAGTCCAACACTCTGTGTCACATAAGAACAGAAGAGAAGCCATGTTGGATCAGGCCAGTGTCCCCTCCAGTCCAACACTCTGTGTCACATAAGAACATAAGAGAAGCCATGTTGGATCAGGCCTATGGTCCATCCAGTCCAACACTCTGTGTCACATAAGAACAGAAGAGAAGCCATGTTGGATCAGGCCAGTGTCCCCTCCTGTCCAACACTCTGTCACACAGTGGTAAAAAAACACACCAAGTGCCATCAAGAGGTCCACCGGTGGGGCTAGAAGCTCTTCCACTGCCCCCCCCCCTTCCAAGCACAAGAATACAGAGCATCACTGCCCCAGACAAAGAGTTCCAACAATAAGCTGTGGCTAATAGCCGCTGATGGACCTCTGCTCTAGATGTTTATCCAATCCCCTCTTGAAGCTGGCTATGCTTGCAGCCACCACCACCTCCTGTGGCAGTGAATTCCACATGTTAATCACCCTTTGGGTGAAGCAGTACTTCCTTTTATCAGTTCTAACCCGACTACTCAGCAATTTCGTTGAATGCCCACGAGTTCTTGTATGGTGAGAAAGGGAGAAAAGTACTTCTTTCTCTGCCTTCTCTATCCCATATACGATCTTGTAAACCTTTATCATGTCACCCTGCAGTCGACATTTCTCCAAGCTGAAGAGCCCCAAAGCGTTTCAACCTTTCTTCATAGGGAAAGTGTTCCAACCCTTTAATCATTCCAGTTGCCCTTTTCTGTACTTTTCCCCAATGCTATAATATCCTTTTTGAGGTACGGTGACCAGAATTGTACACAGTACTCCAAATGAGGCCGCACCATCGATTTCTACATGTCTAGCCGATCCCTTGAAAATTCACAGGTCCTTTGGTGCGTCCTTTTAAGATGCCCGTTCATTTGTTTCCACACAGGTTCTGTATTTCACCGAGCGCTGCTTGCCTACTGAAGCTTATTTGTAAAGTTATGCATTCAGGTTGGAAAAACCCAATGCATGGATAAAAGATGGGGGAGAGTTGGCTTAGCGGCAGTCTGTGCGAAAAGGATCTCGGGGTCTTAGTGGACCATACGCTGAACATGAGTCCACAGTGTGATGCGGTGGATAAAAAGGCAAATGTAATTTTGGGCTGTATCCACAGAAGCATTTTGTCCAGATCACATGAAGTGATGGTATCTCTTTATCCTGCTCTGGTAAGACCTCACTTGGAGTATTGTGTTCAGTTCTGGGCACCACATTTTAAGAAGGATCTAGACAAGCTGGAAGGGGTCCAGGGGAGAATGACGAAGGTGGTGAGGGGTCTGGTGACCAAGTCCTTTGAGGAAAGGTTGAAGGAGCTGTGGATGTTTAGCCTGGAGAGGAGGCGGCTGAGAGGTGATAGGATCACCATCTTCAAGTACTTGAAGGGCTGTCATAGAGAGGATGGGGTGGAATTGTTTTCTGTGGCCCCAGAAGGTAGGACCAGAACCAAGGGGTTGAAATGAAATCAAAAGAGTTTCCAGCTCAACATTAGGAAGAACTTCCTGACCGTTAGAGCGGTTCCTCAGTGGAACAGGCTTCCTCTTCGGGAGGTGGTAGGCTCTCCTTCCTTGGAGGTTTTTAAACAGAGGCTAGATGGCCATCTGACAGCAATGAGGATCCTGTGAATTTAGGGGGATGTATTTGTGAGTTTCCTGCATTGTGCAGGAGGTCCCTTCCAACTCTATAACCCTGGAGGTCCCTTCCAACTCTTATCATTCCATGATTTATGCAGTCAAAAGGAGTACAAACTTGCCTTAAAAATAGCTGAAGGGACACAGTTAAAAACAAAAAAGCGCAGATGCATGGTGCAATAAACTGATTAAAGACAAGAGTGTTGAGGTAATCTTGCTTATTAATTCCCCCATGGTACTGTTTAGTCAGATTTAAACTCATTGATGATTAAGGAACAGAATGAAATATTTGCTTGAGACCACTCCCCACCCAAGAATAAAACGGATGTGCAAGCGGTCAGCTTCTTTGGGATCATCTTTAGGAACTTTCCTGGTAAGCTGAATGACCAGTTCTCTCTGACGGGAATAGCATGCCTGGAATATCATGGCACTGGATGGAGGGACGGTGGCTCAGTGGTAGAGCATCTGCTGGGGAAGCAGAAGGTCCCAGGTTCAATCCCCAGCATCTCCAACTTAAAAGGGTACAGGCAAGTAGGTGAGGGAGATGGAGGGACGGTGGCTCAGGGGTAGAGCATCTGCTTGGTAAGCAGAAGGTCCCAGGTTCAATCCCCGGCATCTCCAACTAAAAAGGGTCCAGGCAAATAGGTGTGAAAAACCTCAGCTTGAAACCCTGGAGAGCCGCTGCCAGTCTGAGTAGACAATACTGACTTTGATGGACCGAGGGTCTGTTTCAGTATAAGGCAGCTTCATATGATGACTGCAGTGTTCCCTCTAAGCTGCAGAGTCTTGTGAGCAAAATTTCTACTTTGTGGTTCCTGCATCAACCTGAGCGAAGACAAAAATGTGTGAGCCGGAGGCTAAAAAAATCTGTGAGCTAGCTCACGCTCACTCAGCTTAGAGGAAGCACTGCATAGCAGTGTTGGGTGGGGAAAGGTTTTGTAATGGGATCTGGGAATCAGTGAAAAAAATCGCACACACCCATTTTCCATTTTCTCCGTTTGGAGGTGGGAACTGTTCATCCCCCCCCCCCCCCCCAAAGCTGCCGTTTCAATATGGCTTGCGATCCCGGCTTGATTTTGAAATGCGGCTGCTTCAGTGTCCCACCCCCTCTCGAAAGAACGATCGGTTAAGCGAAAACCGACGACACGCGGACGTTTGATTTGGAAAACTTTTCAAATCGATGCACTGTTTAGTATCATTAATTTTTTTTTTGATACCGTGGTCTCTCCCCAAATGTCTCGTTGGGGTTCCTCGTCTCTTGGCACCCGAAAGGCAGAGCTTCCATTAGCTCCCCCTGCCCCCTGGAAAGAAGACTCAGGGTTATCTGTTCCTATCGGCTCTGCATTCTGTTTTTTTCAGCCCCTTCATCTCCCTCCCCCCCCCCCCCCCCCGGTCGTGGTGCCCGGTTCGGATTTTTCCCGAACAGCCCCTTTCTCCCGTCCCCACACCCCCGCAATCACACTGTCGGAATGTTAATTAGCATCCGGGATTTAATTAATTCAGCTGCCAATTAGTGCTGAGGTGGGGGGAGGGGTTAGGCAGACGGGGGCACAGATGGTTCTCTACGGGTTGGCACAGTGCCACTTTCTACGAAGGTTGGGGTGGGTGAGATGAGGAGTCTCCGTGTGCATCTATCGGGTGCGGGGGGGGGGGGAGAGAGAAGTCTGTTCTCCGGAAGGGACGCCCGTCTTGGATGTGCACACACAGCCCTTGTCTCTCTCCCCCCCCCAATACGCTCCCCCCCCCGGCCGTGGTTGGCATAAAGAGCAGGACACCTGCTCCAGAGGAGGTAGATGGCATGGGTGCTGGAGAGAGGTTGGCGCTGGTGAAAGAGCGTGAGAGCAAGGCAGAGAGAGAGAGGAGGAAAGGGTGATGGAGAAAGAAGAGAAAGCAAAGGGCTGTTAGAGGGGAAGAAAAGGCTGAAGATGGACAGAATGGAGAAGCGACGCTTGGGGAGGGATGGAGGGGGGAGGCAGGGAGGACGTGGCATATGCCAGCCCGATACCCGGAGCGACTCTGAGTGGGGGAGGGGCGATGACAGCTGGCACAGAGCAGCCGCCCGCCTTGCCACCCTCCTCTCCCTCTGCGGTATTTGCTGTGCTCGCCAGCTCTAATGCCAACCGGACGGGGTGGGGGCGGGGAAGGCTGAGTGTGAGAGATGCCAGGTTGGTGCATGATTGCAGTGCAGGGTGGGACTAAGGCAGGGAAGGAGGCAGCAGCTGGCAAGGCTGTGCCCGCGGGGAGAGGGAGGCAGAGAGGGCCAGCGCAACTGACTGGCACCGGGTGGGGGGTGGAGGTTGGCGCGGGATGCCTTGTGTCTGTGGCAGCTTTCGACGGCTGGCACCGAGCCCCCTGGCCCCGTCGACGTTGCTTGGCACCCGCCAGCGAGGGCCGAGGGACCAGGAGGCATGGAGGGGAATGAAAGAGCTGAAAGGGAAGATGAGAGGAAGACTCGGCGGGCTTTGATGGCGACGGGCATCAGAGACAGGACCCGGGCAGAGCTGCGGGCACTTGGGACAAGAGACCGAGAACGAAATAAGAATGGGGTTTGGAGGGAGGGGAGACGGTACGCCGTTCAATCCCATTTGGGAAGCCAGTTGGGGGGAGGTTGGCAAAGAGGGCAGCTGACGTGGGGGGGGGGAGACCGGGAGCGTATCGGGTGTGTCGCCTGGGGGGGGGAGCTGCCCGACCAAACCATCGAGACGCAGATATTGGGATACCCCGATCCATTTTTCATTCTATGCCTCTTTCTTTTTTTTTCCCCTTTTGCCCTTCTCGCGCTGGCACACCTGTGCCCGTTTGAGCTTGGCACCCAGTCAAAGCTGGTTGAGGCTGGCACCAGCCCCCATTGGCGCGTGAACGGAGCCGCTGATCTCGGCGCTGTTGCAAGCAGCAGGAAGGAGAGGAAGAGACTGATAAGTCGTTGCCATCACCGTCGTTCGGGCACAGATTTTGGAGTTGGCGGGCATGGGATTGTCATGGCACTGGAAGTGGAGTGGGTTTGGGTTGGGAAGACCTCTCTCTCCTGCCCTTTCCTGTCTCGCCTTTCGTTCTCAGCTGTCTTCACCTGCACGTTTTTACCACTGGATCAAGGTTGTCCGCAGGTCGACACAAGGAGCTGGAATCTTCTTCCCATCCCCTTCATGAAGGACCAAGGTGAGACTCCAGTTTTTTCTAGGCCTTCTGGAATAAAATTGTTAATTCCCAGGTAGCCATTGGGGGGAATCTAATTTGTGCTTGTACGTAGGGGCAAGATGGCTCCCTCATCGTTTTTCGGCATGGCGGAGAGAACAAATCGCTGACCTGCCCCCAAGGAAATGCTTCTTTCTGATTGGTGGAGGCTTGTACTATCCCAGGTAGGTTATGGTCGAAGGCGGGGCTTGAATCATCCCTTTAATCTAATGGCAGTGGCCAGTGGAGGAATGGAATGGAAACAAGACAGAGAAAATATCAGTTTTCTGAGGTTTTTGTTGAATTCGTTAGGTTTCTTTTTAAGACGCCGAATGGTTCCGTATTCGTCCGTTTTGTGGGTTTTTTTCCATTTGCCAGTAAAAGAGAAAAAAATCAAATGTTTCCGTTACATATCCCTCAGATATATTGACTCTGAGATTAAATTTAATATAAAAGATTTTGAAATGTTGAGGCTTTTTAAATGGATAAATAAGGCTTTTTTAATGGATAAATTTCTTCCTGTAGCTCCTTCTATATTTTATTTTAGAGAAATCCTGATGTTTATGTTCTATGAGAATTTGAGGTGACATACTGTACCACTCTGGGTGCCTTTACTGTCGGGGTGGGGGGAACTCCCTGGAAATGCAGTTACAAAAGCATTTTGATGAAAATTATGTGCCGCAAGGTCACGTCATGAAGACTTGATCTGGTATGTTCCGCTTGGGCCCTCAGTCAAAGGATTAGCGGGTTCATTCAAATCTGTGAAATTTCGTTTGAAGCTGTAATCTTCCTTCTTAGCTCATTCTTGGTCTTCTCTGCCCTCTTCCTTGAATCTCCTTCGTTATCACCTGCTCTTCCCTGGTTTTAGTGAGAACCAATGTGATGTAGTGGTTAAGTGTGTGGACTCTTACCTGGGAGAACCGGGTTTGATTCCCCACTCCTCCATTTGTAGCTGTTGGAATGGCTTTGGGTCAGCCATAGCTCCCACACAGCTGTCCTCGAAAAGGCAGCTTCTGTGAGAGCTCTCTCAGCCCTTCCCACCTCACAAGGTGCCTGTTGTGGGGGAGGAAGGTAAAGGAGATTGTGAGCCACTCTTGAGATTTGGAGTGGAGGGTGAGATACAAATCTAATTTCATCTTCTCCTTCTTTCTCCTTTTTTCCTCTTTCTTTGTTCTTCTTCTTCAATGGGTTGCCTCCGGTTTCCCTAGTTTCAGCCATCTTTGCCACTGTGCTTCCTACCCTTTAGCCCCCCTAATTCCCCAGCTTCTCTTGCTATTCTTCAGGCTGTCCCAGAAAGCTACGGTTCCTAGAACCTACAAAAGGCTTAAATTCCAGGTAGAAAACTTAACTTCTCGCAAAAACCAACTGGAATCACTTTGTTCCTTGAGCACTCGGAATATTTGTGAACATTCATTGCCATCGCTGCAGGTCAGCCTATGGGTGCCAAAGGCGTCACCCCTCCAATAAGCACGATACAAGGCTTCATGGGATTTAAGCAGGCTTAACGACAGCTCCTTATTGGTTGGGAAGTGATTTAAAATTTGCTGCCTGAGTCAAGAGACGCACGTAGACGGCTTAAAACAAAGGAGCCTACACAGACAGCTCTGATTAAAATCTGATTAAAACCGCACATTTTAATCTATGATTAATAAATTACTTGATTAATCATGTCTATCGGGTCAGAAGCCCTAATAGACTCAGAGACAATTTTCATCAAGGAGAATTATTCTCGTTTTCCAAAAGCTTCAACCCAAAATCTGTTGCGTTGGCGGGCAATTGGCCACAATCCACACATTCTCTCCCCGCACGTGAAAGGATTAGTTTCCATCCAGTCCTGCGCCCTATCAGAATTCCAAATTCCCATGCCTTTGTTGCTCATTGGACATTCACTGAAGGGTTTGCTCGTCGGGCGGAAAGAGAAAGTGGGTGTTTATTTTCCACGTATTCCCAGCGCAAAGAGAACTTGCAAATCACTTTCCTTGGGTAGGTTTTATAATAATGTGTTTTACAGGTAAACATTCCTCTGAACGTTACAAGGCTAAATTTGTGTTCAGAGGTTTCATAAAACTTAATTAATTAATTTCAAATATTTACACCCCACCTTATCTCAGGGCGACTTGTGGGATATTTGTGTTCTTTGGCAGACGTGGCTGGTGAGACAGCTCGCTGCGTTAGCTCTCCACAGCGGCCCCTGCCAGACACAGTTTAAGGTGCTGGTTTTGTCGTTTAAAACCTTAAATGACTTGGAACCTAGAGACCAAGAAGAAAATCTACCTGCAATGCCTCTTGATTATATTGTCCCCTCGAATTTGGCAGGAGCTCACAGCGCAGCTCCTGAACCTTTCTGAGGGTTCCCCCTCTTCCTCCCCACCTACCTTGCCCATTGAATAGTAGGTACAGCTGCATAACTATCCCTGGATTAGGAGAGCGGGCAACCAGCCAGCCACCAGGGGCTTTGCCACACCCCCAGCAGCCCTCGTTAACCCCTGGAGAAGCCCCCTCCCCCTTTCTCCACTTCTTATGTGATTTTGGGCGGTGGGTGACTTGCTGGCCTTTTGACTGGGGGAGGAGGTGGCCAAGGAGAGCCCCAGGTGAGCGAGGCCTGCCAGAGCGAGGCTCTTGCCAGTCCAAGCAGGCCTCACTCACCCAGGGCTCTCCTTTCTTGCATTGGGTTACTCTTGGCTGGGGGAGGGCGGCGGCATACGCTAATGAGTTATGCTAATGAGCTCTACCAACTATTTTTCTACAAAACAACCCCTTTTCCCCACACCAATTTCAAGCATCATAGGAAAGCATTTCTGGGCACTGCCTTGGGAAGGTAAGTCTTTCTTTAGAGGAGAAGAAGAAGTAGACTGCAGGTTTATACCCCACCCTTCTCTCTGAATCAGAAACTCAGAGCAGTTTACAATCTCCCATATCTTCTCCCCCCCACAACAGACACCTCATGAGGTGGGTGGGGCTGAGAGGGCTCTCACAGCAGCTGCTCTTTCAAGGACAGAGACTCAGAACGGCTCACAATCTCCTATATCTTCTCCCCCCACAAGAGACACCCTGTGAGGTGGGTGGGGCTGAGAGGGCTCTCACAGCAGCTGCTCTTTCAAGGACAGAGACTCAGAGCAGCCTACAATCTCCCATATCTTCTCCCCCCCACAACAGACACCCTGTGAGGTGGATGGGGCTGAGAGGGCTCTCACAGCAGCTGCTCTTTCAAGGACAACTCTTGCAAGAGCTGTGGCTGGCCCAAGGCCATTCCAGCAGCTGCAAGTGGAGGTGGGAGGAATCAAACCCAGTTCTCCCGGATAAGAGTCCACGCACTTTGCCACTACACCAAACTGGCTCTCGCTAAATCCAGCAAGCCAGGGAAGAGCAGGTGATAAAGAAGGAGATTCTTTAACAGAGACCTGTTAAGGCTTTCGTACTTGCCGTCAAAACGTCCATTCTAGGGGTTCCCAACCTTTCTGAGCCTGTGAGGACCTTTGGAATTCTGACACAGGAGGACAGCCACAGCAAAAATGCGGCTGTCTCAGAAGGCGGAGCCAATCACAAAATTTCATGGAGTTATACAGAACTCTTGATTGTGGCCTCTTCAACATTTAGGGCCAAGCTCTGTTTGCCTTTTAATCTGGTCAGCCAATCAGAATTCTCCTGGCTGCTTTGTTCTACCTGGTCCTGCCCACTTTCTAAATCCACTTGACGGGTCCCCCACAGTCAACCGTGATTTGCTGACCCACCACCACCACCTCACTGGCGTAGGAACATAAGAGAAGCCATCTTGGATCAGGCCAAAGGCCCATCCAGTCCAACACTCTGTGTCACATAAGAACATAAGAGAAGCCATGTTGGATCAGGCCAATGGCCCATCCAGTCCAACACTCTGTGTCACATAAGAACATAAGAGAAGCCCTGTTGGATCAGGCCAATGGCCCATCCAGTCCAACACTCTGTGTCACATAAGAACTTAAGAGAAGCCGTGTTGGATCAGGCCAATGGCCCCTCCAGTCCAACACTCTGTGTCACATAAGAACATAAGAGAAGCCCTGTTGGATTGGGCCAATGGCCCATCCAGTCCAACACTCTGTGTCACATAAGAGAAGCCATGTCGGATCAGGACAATGGCCCATCCAGTCCAACACTTTGTGTCACACAGTGGCTCAAAAAAACCTGGTGCCCTCAGGAGGTCCATCAGTGGGGCCAGGACACCAGAAGGGCGGTCTATAAATCAATTAAACAAATGTCCAAATAGTTAAACCGTAGCTAAGGATTTGATGGGAGCTGTCTCTGTAAAGCCCTGGTTTTGAGTGGTCTGCAATAATTGCTAGTTAAGGATGACATCTGCAAGCCACAGTAGCTGGTCTCAGTGTCTGTTGGGACCAGAGCTTAGGTTAGCACCAGGGATCACAACCAGGGTTGAAGGCAGCAAACCATGGCTCGCACTAGCCATGCTTAAGTATTATGGGTTAGATCAGGAGTGTCAAACATGCAGTTTGGGGGCCAAATCAGGCCCCCGGAGGGCTCCTATCAGGCCTCCAAGCAAGTGGCTGTCGTCTGCTGCCTTCTCCCTCTCTCTTGCTTCATTCTGCATCACAGCTGGCTTTGCAAGGCTTGCTCAATTGCACAGCAGAGCTACAGAGCAAAGCCTCTGTTTTCTCCATTGGCTGAGGTTTTTCCCTTGGGGAGGAATAGCTTGCTTTGCCAGGCTCTCTCAATCACGCAGCAGAGCTACTGAGCCAAACCTCCCTTCTATTGACTGAGGCTCTCCCCTCTTCATTCCTGGGGGATGAAGGAGAGAGCCAGAGTTTCCTTCGCCCAGTTCCCTGCTTCTCATGGGAGAAATACAAAGCACCTTTAAGACCAATGAGTGCTAACGTTTTAAGCATGTTTTAAGTTTTTTAAAAATTTATATATTTGTGTTTGTCTGTGTACTTCATAAAAATTATATCTCTGGTACCTGATCTCAAGTAGGTACACGGATAGCCCAACCCGACATGGCCTGGCCCAACAAGGTCTCTTTTATGTCCGATCCAACCCTCATAACAAATGAGTTCCACACCATTGGGTTAGATTCTCCAGAGGCGTTCCACTAAAGGCAAAGCCTTCCCCTAGCAGAAGCAGCTTTTGGGGAAAGCGGTTCTGTAATGGATCGGCAAGATTAAACTATGCCAGGGGTCCCCAACGTACCCAGAGGCATCACGATGCCCTCCCAAGACCTTTCCTGGTGCCCACCAAGTGTTTTTAGAAAGTGGGCAGGGCCTAGTGGGGCATGTGCCCAGCACAGCTTCTGATTGGCTATGCAGAGGAAAAGGCATCCTCTTAAACAGAGCTTCTGCCTTGAAAGAGTTCCTATCGGAGTTGTGCACAACCTCACTCCCTGACCTTTTTGTTGTTGTCTCCGCCCTCTATGGAAGCCATTTTTGTTCTTGTGCCTACCCTGTGTTCGAATTTGAAAGCTGCCCACAGGCCCCAAAAGGTTGGGGGCTGCTGAACTGCGCCTTCTGTTTGGCGCTTGAGCCAAACATTTAATGACCAAGACCGAATTAATTTTAATTAATTCTAAGCAGGAGTGTGATTCTAGCAGGAGCTCCTTTGCATATTGGTCCACACACCTATGATGTAGCCCATCCTCCAAGATCTTACAAGGCTCTTTTTTTGTAAGCTCTTGGTGGATTGGCTGCAACAGGGGTGTGTGGCCTAATATGCAAAGGAGCTGCTTTCCTGAATTCCGCACCTGATTCTAAGTCTGTTTCATAGCTACGTGGGTGGCTGGGCCCATGATTTCTTGATGTTTGCCATGAAATATGTGACCTGACATCACCCAAAAGATCACGTGACCTGCAAAGTCTAGTTGTGGCAATAGATCAGTGACAAATGAGTTATGTGTGAGCTAGCTGATTTTTATTGAAGATATTGGATTTATATCCCGCCCTCCACTCCGAAGAGTCTCAGAGCGGCTCACAATCTCCTTTACCTTCCCACCCCCCCACAACAGACACCCTGTGAGGTAGATGAAGATATTGGATTTATATCCCGCCCTCCACTCCGAAGAGTCTCTGAGTGGCTCACAATCTCCTTTACCTTCCTCCCCCACAACAGAAACCCTGTGAGGTAGATGAAGATATTGGATTTATATCCCGCCCTCCACTCCGAAGAGTCTCAGAGCGGCTCACAATCTTATTTACCTTCCTCCCCCACAACAGACACCCTGTGAGGTAAATGAAGATATTGGATTTATATCCCGCCCTCCACTCCGAAGAGTCTCAGAGGGGCTCACAATCTCCTTTCCCTTCCTCCCCCGCAACAGACACCCTGTGAGGTAGAGGAAGATATTGGATTTATATCCCGCCCTCCACTCCGAAGAGTCTCAGAGCGGCTCACAATCTCCTTTACCTTCCTTCCCCACAACAGACACCCTGTGAGGTAGATGAAGATATTGAATTTATATCCCGCCCTCCACTCCGAAGAGTCTCAGAGCGGCTCACAATCTCCTTTCCCTTCCTCCCCCACAACAGACACCCTGTGAGGTAGATGAAGATATTGGATTTATATCCCGCCCTCCACTCCGAAGAGTCTCAGAGCGGCTCACAATCTCCTTTCCCTTCCTCCCCCGCAACAGACACCCTGTGAGGTAGATGAAGATATTGAATTTATATCCCGCCCTCCACTCCGAAGAGTCTCAGAGCGGCTCACAATCTCCTTTCCCTTCCTTCCCCACAACAGACACCCTGTGAGGTAGATGAAGATATTGGATTTATATCCCGCCCTCCACTCCGAAGAGTCTCAGAGCGGCTCACAATCTCCTTTACCTCCCCCCCCCCCCACAACAGACACCCTGTGAGGTGGGTGAGGCTGGAGAGGTCTCTCACAGCTGCCCTTTCAAGGACAACCTCTGCCAGAGCTATTGCTGACCTAAGGCCATGCTAGCAGGTGCAAGTAGAGGAGTGGGATATCGAACCCGGTTCTCCCAGATAAGAGTCCGCACACTTAACCACTACACCAAACTGTTTTTGTTCTTTAACTGTAGCTCTTTGGGGAGACAAACAGAACTAATCAGCCAGTTCAGTAAGCAAATAAAGGTAAAGGTAGTCCCCTGTACAAGCACCAGTCGTTTCCGACTCTGGGATGATGTTGCATCACGTTTTCACAGCAGACTTTTTAACGGGGTGGTTTGCCATTGCCTTCCCCAGTCATCTACACTTTTCCCCCCAGCAAGCTGGGTACTCATTTTACGGACCTCGTAAGGATGGAAGGCTGAGTCAACTTTGAGCCGGCTGTGAGCACAGCTTGGACTGCAGCACTGCAGTTTATCACTCTGCGCCACGAGGCTCTTAGTAAACAAATAGTCACAGTCCAAACTGATAAGATCCTCTCAAGCTTTGCATTTAAACAGGGATGGCCAAACTTGCTTAATGTAAGAGCCACCTAGAGTAAACATCAGATGTCTGCGAGTCGGAAGGAAGGCAGGAAGGCGAATAGATGGGGGAGGGGGAGAAAGGTGGAAAGAAAGCAACTTTAACTTTAAGTCGGTGGCTGGCTGGACTTGGAGAAATGATTTAAAGAGACAAATGTCTTCACCAAGCCGGTCAACAGGGTGGTTGCGGCTTTGAGAGCCACACAATATGTGAGAAAGAGCCACAGTTTGGCTACCCCTGCATTTAAAGATCAGGGCCTTGACCCCTCTTCCTCTTAATCGGGTCTCTCGTTTTACATCACTTCCTGCTTCCTCGGCTTTTCTCCCCTTGGCACCCTTCAGGATCAGAGCAGCCCCTTAGACTTTTCTCAACAGCAAATGCAAACCGTTTGCCGATTCCAGAGGCAGGAAAGGCTTTTAGCGGAAGGGAAATGCTACGCTGGCAAGGCCCATTGTGTGTGTGTGTGTGTGTGTGTGTGTGTGTGAGAGAGAGTGTGTGTGTGTGTGTTAGGCGTCATGCCAATACACTGATTGACCCTCTAGAGAGAAGTGATTGACTTCAGCAAGTACTCCCAGCTAAATCAATGTTTATCAGTAATGGAGCTAAATCAATGTTTATCGGCAGCAGTTATCTGCACGCACGCCATCAGGGTTTCCTTTGGTGCGGAATCAGTGACTGCCATCCACAGCACAGACGTTTCCGGGACCTGTCCACGGTTATTCCTGATGTTAAACTGGTTTCAAACCTGTTTCACAATTGTGACATCCAACCAGAAAACCCTGGAAGCAGTGCCAGATTAAACCCCGCGGAGGCCCCTCGGCTGTCAAAATCTTGGGGGGCCCTCGCAAATTACCTCAGAGTCTGAGCGCCCGGCCTACGGCCCCCACCGCAGCCTGCAGGCACCTTCTTAAAAGCACCCTTTGACTAAGCTGCGGGGGAGAGGCAGAGAGAGGCAAACTTGGCGACAACACCAGCAGCAGCCGCACTAGGCAAGCCGGGCAAAGAGCGGCTCAGTTGCTGGCTGTGTGCGCAGGCCAGGAGGGCCGCAAGCGGGGGGAAAGCTGGCCTGGGGCCTACTTGGTCTAATTTTTAATCCGGCTCTGCCTGGGAGCAGTCATTCCAGGGACCAGAATTTTCAATTCCGTCAGGAGATTGCAGTTCAACGGAAGTGTTGGGGGGGAAATCCGTGAGAGCGGAACAGTTTTGCAAACAGGTGCAGACCTGCACGTACTTTTAGACGATGGACCGCATTCTGTGAAAGTTTGTAGGGTTTGAAGAGGTCAAAAAAAAAAATTAGGAGGGGTGTCGCATCCTAATTGATTTGCCCGTCGTTGATTACAGCGGAAGAAGCACCGATGAGCCCGTTGACTTGCGGAGGGTGAACCGGGTCGACTTTTAATCACTCTGTGGTAAGCGGCGCATACTTTTTGTTAATTGACACCGCTAATGATTCTGCAATCTCGTAGCACCGTGAGGACCCTTGAGGGGGAGGGAGGGCTTTTGGCACAGGAACCTGGGAGAGAACGGCGGGTGGGCATGTGGGCGGGAGAGAAAGCTGTTTCCCTGGAACCGAGGTGGGTGAGCTGTCTCATAGGAGCTGTCAGCGAATGTATGTCTCTTATTTCCTTACAACGGCGGGGAGAGCCTGAAATTTCTATTGCTGAGAAGCGGAGCTTAATTGGAACTGTTCGTGGCCAGCGCTTGTTTTCAGGGGCAGGGGCAGACCTCGGAAACGCGTGGCAGGAAACAGTAGGGATGCCTCTAGGCAATTTCAACTGGAGAGCTGCTGTATGTGCACAGACGGTCTCATTGCGGGAAAGGAATATTCCACGCCTGCAGGATTCTCAAAGGGGGCACGGTTGATCAATCTCACATAGAGGCCCCCAACCCGCCTAGGGCCTGCCAAGTGCATTTGGGAAGTTGGGGTGACTTTTGCCCAGCAAGTCTTCTGATTAGCCATTGATGATTATGATATTGGACTTATATCCCGCCCTATACTTTGAATCTCAGTCTCAGAGCGGTCACAATCTCCTTTACTTCCCCCCCCCAGAAAAACAGACACTCTGTGTGCAATACTCCTTCTAAGCTGTGGAGTCCTGTGAGCAAAATTCTACTTCATGAGCTACAGGCGCTAAAATTGTGAGCTACTGCATAAATTAGCTTGCTCTGGGGCCATTTCTCCGGAGCTAAGACAAAAATGTGTAAGCCAGAGGCAAAACCCCTTGTGAGCTAGCTCATACTAACTCAACTTAGAGGGAACATTGTCTGTGAGGTAGGTGGGGCTGAGAGAGCTCTCCCAGAAGCTGCTCTTTCAAGGACAACTCTGCGAGAGCTACGGCTGACCCAAGGCCATTCCAGCAGCTGCAAGTGGCGGAGTGGGGAATCAAACCTGGTTCTCCCAGAAAAGAGTCCGCACACTTAACCACTACACCAAACTGGCTCTCATTGGAGATTTGATTGGCTGTGCAGGTTTTTTATGAGGTTGCTTTGACAGCTGCCACCGCCTCCAGAGCACAAGGATCTTCACTGTGTGACTGGAGTTAAGATGCGGCAGCCATTTTGTGGCTGTCTCCACCTCCTGCAGGAACTATTTCACGGCAGCCATTTTGTGGCTGCACCTATCACGCTGTGCAATAATTCCAACAGTGCCCACTGGCTCAGAAAAGTTGGTGATCCCTTATCTAGCATGTTGAGGGGGAATTTAGATTAGAACCGTTCATTGTGACATGCTGGTTTTATCATGAACAAGGAGGGTTTTTTTTTTTAAATGAGGAACATTCCAAACCTGAAACCTGTCCCTCATGGTCATTTCTGTTTTCACATACGCCAAACAATGTTTTCACATACGCCAAACAATGCACTTCTAGTCCTGAGGACTAGAAACTTGCTGGAAAACAGGACTTCGAAATTGTTAAAAAACCAAAGTCCACTAGAGACAGTGTCATGCTTTGTGCTTCTGAAAGTGAGAAAAAGAATACCTTTTGCTATCCGCGCCAGGTGACTTTACCTTGATTCTAATTCCTAGCTGGGTAGTGATGGTGTGATAAAGTTGTATTCATCAGCTTGTCTGAACTAAACCCCAGAGTACTGGATTTGTACATATGTGCAAGACGGAAGTGGGGGCCATTTTGTGAGGGGAGGTGCTGCGGATATAGGCTTGGAAAGAGATCAGCGGGACTATTCCCGTTCCATTACACCAGGAGCAGAGGGGCTTTCACAGGACCAAAAGAAAAATGGGACTTGTATGCTTCTGGGAAGGGAAAAGTGGACAGACCAGGAGTTTAATAGGCCGATATTGTGGGGCCAAGACTGCAGCAATGAGCGATGGGAGTAAAGGCTGAGTTACCTAACTAAGAAGCAGCCTGTAACAGAATTCCCTGCCTCTCTGCAACATCTTTGCTGTGCCTGACTAAAGCTCACAGTTGGTATCCATCTTTCTCCCCAGCTGGGGCCCAAAGTGGCTTACGTGGTCCTCCTCTCGTCCATTTTATCCTCACAACCACCCTGTAAAGTAGGTTAGGCTGAAAGAATGTGACTGGGTCACCCAGCAAACATCCATGGCAGCATGGGGATTCAAATTTTGCTCGCCCAGGCCCTAGTCCAGCATCATAATCGCCCCATGGGCTGTCTGGGCTCGCTCTCTTTCTCATTGGGGTAATGATGAAGCCGTGTGGAAGCCGTGCATAAGAACTAAGCTTGGAGAAGAGGGGAGGGGGGCTCTTTGGCACATGCCAGCTGAAAACATGGTGGCCTGTACCCTGCCGCTCCAGTAAGCAAAGCTTGAAGCCTTCCTCCTCTAAGGGAAGGAAAGGAAAGGTCCCCTGTGCAAGCACCAGTCGTTTCCAACTCTGGGGTGACGCTGCTTTCACAACGTTTTCACGGCAGACCTTTTTACGGGGTGGTTTTGCCATTGCCTTCCTCGGTCATTACACTTTCCCCCCAGCAAGCTGGGTACTCGGAAGGATGGAAGGCTGAGTCAACCTCGAGCCGGCTACCTGCACCAGCTTCCGCTGGAATCGAACTCAAGGTCGTGAGCGGAGGGAAGAGCCACTTAAATTGGAGCAGGTCTCCGTAGGCCTGAGGTAGCTTCCTTCCGCCTCTGGTGAGACACTGATTAGAACTTCTGCCCCCCAAGTCCCCCTCATCAAACTGTGGCAGTGGGAGACAGGCTAAACTTCCTTCTTCCCCCAGCCCCCTCCCCATTTAGGATCTTGACTGTTGCTGGAAAAACATCTGCTGGGCCACTGGAACATGCAGTTACCTCATAACTGGCGTGACCCATGCCAGGATGCAGGAATGCCCCATCCCTCCTCTGAGGTGCTTAAGTTGAAGGGTTATGGAGTTGCCCTATTTTATCCTCACAACACCCTTGTAAGATAGGCTCAGAGGCGAGTGGTTAGGAGCCCAAGGTTGACCAAAGAACTCCATGGCCAAGCAGGGATTGGATTTAGGGCTTCCTGGCTAGTCTTAGTGCTCTGCTTATTACCCTTTTTGTGGGCCTAAATGGGTCAGGTATGCGGGTCCGGGGGCAGGATACAGGTACATCTGTCACAGTCGAAGAGAGCTTATCTGGCCAGTTAAAAGCGTGAAGGGGTTTTTTAAGTTTCCCACTGCTCCCAAGATGGCGGCCGTTTCCACAGCAAGAGAAAGAGGAGACAGGTCATTTCCCCGCCTAGCAGCACACAGGTCGACGTGGTTGGTTCAGTATGCATTAGTAAAATGTGACAGGTAGCAGAGTTGAGGTGGTAGGGAAAGATGAGTAATGGTAGCTAAGACCAAGTGCATAAGGCAACCCTGAAGGGCAAGGGACCCAAAGCAAAGATGGCTGTTGGAGGCCCCTTTTCCTGGCTTTGAGAGCAGTAAAGGAAATAGGATTTCACCTGAACACAAGTATTGGGAATAAAGCCGTTAGGGCTGGCCCATGTTGCACGCTGGCACGTGTCTCACATGTGGTAAGGACCAGAACCTTTGACAAACATCAATGGAAAGGTGTCCTGTGCTAGGGTTGCCAACTCTGGGTTTGGAAATACCTGGAGATTTGAGTTTAGGAATATTTGGAGTTTAGGGGAGACCTCAGGAGGCTATAAATGCCATACGGTCCACCTTCTAAAGCAGCCATTTTCTCCAGGAGTAAATATTTTAAATATATAAAAAGCAAGCTATTCTGGGAGAGCTCCAGCCTCCACCTGTAGATTGTGAACCTTAGCTATGGCACCTGGAAGACTTATTTTGATAAATCTTTTTGTGAGCTAAAGGTCTGAAGTGAAACCACAGTCACACACATGGATACAGAGGGAGGAAAGGTCAATGGTGGAGTTCACAATTTTCTCCCTCAATATCCATTTATATAGGTTTCCTGTCTGAAGATTCTCTTGACAAAATGGCCTCTGGTACCACAAGACTCCATTTTGCTTTTGCCCTCTTGAGATTTGTCACCCCACGATAGTTTCATGTAAACATGTTGGTGGCAGTGTGGTTTTTTGTGGTATCTTTGGCCATGGAGTAAAAATGCTCATATCTAGGCTGTAGGAAATGCCCCTCACTACCAAGCTGCTGTTATAGATCTACAAAGATTGTCAAGTTGAGTCCAAAAGGGTGGATGGGAAAAGGGTGCCTGCTTCGTGACACATACCTAATTTATGCCAGTAGTATAAGTTTCCCTCCTCAATTCTTGTAGTTTTGTGTGGATTGTCTACCTCAACATTTGTGTTGACTGAAACAGATTTTCCACACACCCCCTCTACACAAAGGCTGCTTCCTTTTGGGATGTTCTACAGGAAAAAAATATATATTTCTAGGGATCCTCTAGTCAAAAACTCAAGAATCTGAGAGAGAAAACAGAAGGGAGCGCGTCTAGCTTTGTCTTAATGAAGAGCTGATAAGTCAGGACTCATTAACCGCAAATTAACACTTTCGATTTCTACACACGGAGACCGGGATCCATTGAATGGGCTCGTTCATTGAATTGGCAACTCTCTCAGACTCCGGCTTTCCCAGGAACGTGTCCTGTTGGTTAATAAAGATCAAAACAGAAGGAACTAGCTTTGTAGACAAATCTAAGGTGTACTTCAAACTAAATAAAAGCAGAGCATGTGGCGATGTACCAGAAAGTGGAATCAAGAGGAGACCTTTGGCAGCTCATTTTTAAAAACAATCCGCAACACTTTACAAAAGACATACCAAACTTGGAGAAGATCAATAATGTTATTCTTTGGAGCCGCCACCTCCTGCCAAAAGCACGGGGTTTTGGGGGTTTTTTTGGATTTTTTTCCAGATCATTTCTTTAATATAATTTTTATTTCTTTTTATTTTTTAATCATTCCCCAACCCCCCCTTTTAAATACACAACAGAAAGACATTTCCCCCCCCACTTTGGGGTGTAGAGTTGTAGGGAGAAGGGCGTCTGAGAAAAACAGAGTGGTCCAGAGGGTGAGTCGTTGTATAAACCCCCATCCCTCCTTAACACCCCACATGTAGTTCGTTTGGTTATTTGTGGGGGTTTTTTGTTTTGTAACCCCTTCTTTACCCCCACAGGTTTCCATGTTTCATCAACTTCTTAAAATTCACGTCCATCTTTGTTGGGCGGGAGGGCATCAAAAAGGACTTGAGGGAAGGATGAAAAGAATATGAAAAGAAACCCCAAAAGAATCGACACAGAGGAAGGAAAACGTGAGGGGTTCTTCTTTTTCTTTTCTTGTTTTTCTTCATCTTATGTCTTTTTGAAAAAAACAAAAAAAAAATCCAGGTTGCTTTTTATTATTCCTTTTTTTTTTGTTGGTGGGTAATTCTCTCTCTCACGGTTGGTTTTCGTTTCTTTTTTTTTGGTTATTGTAAAGAAGTTTTTTTAAGAGCTTTGGATTCATAAGAGGGTTTGTGTTCTTTTTTTTCTCTTTTTTTGCGAGGACGTCGGCACACGAGTACAAGTTTGTGTGTGACGGGAGGTTCCTTCTTGTTTTTTTTTCTTTTTTTCTTTTAAAGCCATCGGAGTAGATTTGTGTCGTTTCCCGCGCAGAGACGGAAGTCACGTCTATCAGGAGGAAAAAGACAGCGAGGTTGTTGGTTTTATTTGGTTCCCCAGTGGACATAAAGACCCACCTGGGGAGAGGAGGAGAAGGAGAGAGAGAGAGGAAAAATGGTGGGAAAGAAGAGAGGCGCCTTCCTTCTTTCCCTGTTTGGTTGCTGTTCAAGTCGTTCAAATCCATCAACAGTTCGGGAATCTGTCCATCCGTCTTTGACGGTAATTTTTTTTTATACACAATGGGTAGAGCATGCTCTGGGAGGGGTGCAGGGTGGGGGGGGACTCAGTTTCTCATCTTTGCCCCCCTCCCCCCTTAAGTTTTGTCTCCTTGGGTTAATAATTTTTTTTCTTTTTCTTTCTGTCCGTTCTTTTGTTTGCTTTGCGCTTTTTTTTTTTTGGCCTTTTTCTCAGTCAGTAACACAGTAAAAGAGTAGGAGGTGAATGTGAGAGAGGGAATTCAAGCGGTGTGTTTGTGTGTGTAAAAGTGTGTGAGAGAGAGGAGCCTGGGTGCACAAGGGTACATGTGTGAAGAGTGTGCCAGCAGCTGTTGGGTGGGGTGAAGAGAGAGGTGCGACTCTGGCGCGCACACGTGGTAAAGAGAGGGCTTTGGACCACATGTGCTGGTATGAGAGCGAACAGGGAAACTGAGTTTTAGAGTGCTTATGTTGACACAAGCAGAGAGAGAGAGAGAGACAGTGCCATCTTTACATACAAAAGCTTACGAAGGAAGAGAGTGTTCACCTTCTAAGGTGAGAAGCCCAACTTTTGAGGAACATCTGAAGGTGTTCAATTGGCAGAGATCATCTTGAGACATTCCTGAGAGAATATGTGAACAGTCTCTGAGGGACAGCGACGGGGCATTAGGAGTCCATAACATAAAGACGTGAGAGAGGTAAAGTCTCTTGTGTGTCTCTCTCACATCTGAATCACATGGGTATGCCACAGGAGATGGAAGACCAGAATACACAGGTAGGTGGCAGAAAATAGGACTGGCAAAGAGCATGAATTTGGAATCCCTGTCGGATTTGGGAAGCTATCGATATCTGTGTAAAACCCATTTATCCTTTTCTGGGTCGAGGAGAGGAGGGGTAAGGAATCTTCATTTAGTTGATATGTAAGGTGGGTCATGGAAGGGGTAGGTTTAGCCATACAGCAGCCATATTGGCAAGGGTTTGGGAGGAGGGCAACAGACCAATCCAAGAAGACATGAACGGTTGAAGGAAATAGACACACCCTTTCATAGAGGGTACAAGGCTGCGTGAAAACTAGCATCCCTAGGGTCTGGGGTTCTTAGAAGAGATTATGTCTATTCACCTGAAGGTCAAGTGGTCTTCTCTTGGGATGGGTGAGGTTTGGGCTGGAGGGCAGCAAAGCTAAATCTATTTTGCCCATACAAATGCCAGTAGGCTACTTTAGGGCAGTGGATGTGACTTCGGACGAGTGGCAAGAGGCTGTCTCTCAAAATTATTGGTCATTTATCTTTGCTGGCCACAAGGAAGGGTCATGGCTGGGTAGGGTGTTGAGGGTTGGTTCTTGGGTACTGGGCAGAGGAGAGACACCCGAGTGGGTGCCCATCCCTCTACTGGCTGGTTGGTTTAGTCATTCTCTCTCAGTGGGTGGCAGTGTGGCATCCGTCTCTATAAAGCTAGAAGTGTCGTAGAGGTAGCGTTACTTTTTGGGTTGGAGTCCGAGTGAGGTAATTTGGATTCCTCTTTGGCAAACACCGATGCGGTTGCTGCGTTGGATCCGGCTTTGCGCCGGTGAGCGCTGGAGCGCAGGTGAGCCCCCAGTGCCTCGCGCCCACTCACAAGCACCTCGCAGGCCAGGCAGTGGTAGGTGCACACGGGCACGCGCAGGGGGGGCGGGGCTGCCGGCGGCTGGCGCCCAAAGTAGCAGAAGGCGGCCTGGTGGGCTGCAGCCGCCCCCTCGCTTTCGAAGGCTGCTTTGCATTGGCGGCAAAGGTACTGGTGAGTCACGTCAACCGTAGAGATGCCAGGGGCCTCAGACACCTCGACAGGTGGCTCGGGTGCAGGCGTCGGGAGCAAGGGGTTGGGCAGCAGCCCCATGAGTGTCTGAGGTATGACAGGGTTCATAGGGAAGAGCCCCTTCTTCATGCCGTAAAGCTGCTGGAAGTAGGCCCCGGGCAGCTGGGCTCCGAAGAGCGAGGGGGCTGCCGCAGTTGCTGCCGGCAACGGGAAGGGCAGGAACTGGCCACCCAGCAGGGCCGGCACTGTGGCCTTCAGCGTCTTGAGGTTCTTCAGCGTGGCAGTGGAGGACAAGGAGGGTTCCAGGGCTGAACTTGAAGTCGGGTCCACCTGACTGTCAGTCGGAGAGGTCTCTGGAGCAGGAGCGGGCTCCGTCG
The DNA here is from genome assembly GCF_032191835.1 of Heteronotia binoei. Taxonomy (NCBI): domain Eukaryota; kingdom Metazoa; phylum Chordata; class Lepidosauria; order Squamata; family Gekkonidae; genus Heteronotia; species Heteronotia binoei. The sequence goes on along the minus strand of NC_083237.1, from coordinate 6,793,211 downwards.
AGGGATCGAGCTGAGCCGGTTCTGGTGTGAGGCGCTGAGGTAAGGGCGGGCCTGGCTGGGATGAGGCCAACGGGGTGCTCAAAACACCAGAGGAAGAAGAGGAAGGGCCTGTTGGGAAAGCAGGGGGGGAAAGCGGCGTCAGCTGTCATCCTTCTCCTCTCCCCCCCCCCCCCTCCACAACCTACATCTTCCAGGCACAAATATCTACGGATGTTCTAAAGGATCCCCAGCATAGTACCCATGGGTGCCGTAACACCTGTCAACACCTTCTCTGGTGCCTGACACGTGTTTTTAGAAAGTAGGCAGGACCAGGTGGGGCTTGTATCCGCAGGGCTTCTGATTGGCCAAGTGGATTTTTAAAAAAATTACTTCAGAAGCAGCAGCCGCCACCACTCAAGCCTCTTCGATAATGTTAATTCTAAAACGGAGCCTCTTCCTGAAACGTTGAGAAGTTTTATCAAAAGTTACCTCACTTCCTGACAGTGTGGTAAAGCTTCACTTCCTGGGTCAATTCTGTGTCAATTCTAAAGGCGCCCAAAGGCTTGATAAAGTTGAGGACCCCTGTTCTAAGGCTTACATCTTCATTAGGTGACAGATAAATCCCTCTCCAGTCCAATACCTGCTTCCTTCCACTGCTGGGATAGATAACCGTTTTGTTTCCGGCTATGTATTCGGTCTAGAATCTTTGGCCAATATGGACACCGGCAGCATTGTTGGAAGATGAACATCCTGTTCTGTCTGCATCCCCAAAACTCCCCCAATACGTTGGGATGGGAGGGTCAAAGGAGGTGGGAATAAGCCAATGAGAGAGTGAAGGAAAAGCGGGAGGTGGAAGAAGTCAACAAGCGGGGCTGATACCGGGAATAAAAATGAGGTAGGCGAATCCTGCAAGGGAGAAGCCATTTTGGGCCTTACACTCAAAGTGATAGATAGCATGAATGATTAGGGACAGAGATGTCAGGAGAGAGCGAGGAGAGCAAAACAAAGAAGCGTTACCATCTTCACCTTCAACGTACCTTACCTCTTTTACTACTCACCTGGCACAAAGGAGGCCATACTCCCAAGGGATGGCGGCATGGTGGTGGTGGGGGGCATAGAGGCGCCTAGCCTCGTCGGGGATGGCGTCCCTTTGTCTGGCACCAGCTCGTAGCACTTGCTTTCGCTCTTGAGCTGGGCCTTGATGGCCTCTTTAAGTCGGGCTAAGTGGCCGCGGGAGAAGAGGTGCCCACGGCAGGACACGTAGAAATCGTACTTGACTTCGCAATAGGGGCATTCGGACTGAGCCTGTGCGCTGGGGGGCCCTTCATCGCCACCACTGGTGCTGCCGGAGGCTGCCTTGGCTTTTTTCTCTTTGGCCCTGGCATTCTGAAACCACACCTGGATCACTCGCTTGGGCAGCCCGATTTCTTCCCCTAACACCTCACACTCTTGCATGGTGGGAGTTCGGTAGGCCTCGTAACAAGCCTTCATGATTTTGAGCTGAAGGCTGGACATCTGAGTGCGGTACCGGCGCTGACCCAGAGGGTCGTGGATGCCTCCGAGACCGCCCTCCATTGCTCGACTTCGTCGGCTGCCTGGGGAATCCAGATCAGCCAGAGAAGATGACGAGGATGATGAATCGCTCAACTCCCCTCCTGACAAGCTTCTGTCTTCGTTTTCCTTGGACACCTCTTCTTCAGCTGCTTCATCCTGCGTTTGTGAATCCACAGGAGCTTCTGGCTTGCTTGGTGGTGGCGGCGGCAGCTGGGCAGAGACTGCAGGGAGGCTGGGGGCGAAGGCAGCTCCATAAAGGATGGGTGGGTCTCGAGGCGAAGGGTTGAACTTTGGGAAGGTGGTAGAGAGTGCCGTTGAGGGCTTGGTGGTTGGGACAGCGGTGCTGGTGTTACAGCGAAACTGGCCCTTCCTCTCGCGGGCTCTTGTGTTCTGGAACCACACCTGGACGACCCTCTTTTTAAGCCCTACTTCTTCTGAGATGCAGTCGAGCATCTTCCGGGTCGGATTAGAGTCCTGCATGTACCAGCGATACAGAATCTCCAGCTGCTCGGGCAAAATGGTGGTGCGCAGGCGCTTATCCCGAGGAGGCTCACTATCCCCTCCTGCCATGCTGGCGCATTCGCTGCCAGTGGGCGACAAGCTCCCATCTTCATGTTTCCGTTTCTGGGCACGGGAGGGATCGGGGTGAGCAGGACGCTCGCCAAACACCAAGGGAGGCAAATCCAGGAGGTGTTGGGGAGGTCCAATGGTGCTAGCGGCAGCTGATGAAGGAGCGGCTGCTGGCAGATGACTAACATGGTGGGCATTGAGGAGGTCAGCACTAGAGAACTTGGCTGGGCACTGCTCACAGGGGTGATTGGTTGAGCTTTCTGGCAGGGCCTCTGGAGATGGTAGCTCTTCCTCGGGGACTTTCTCTCCGGCTCCATCTGTCTTAGGGTCTCCATCAGTTGCTGAAGGTTCTTGCTGCTGCTGTTCCTCCTCCTCTTCCTCCTCCTGTTCTTCTTCCTCGTGAGCCTCATTCTCTTCCTCGGCACAGTAAGCGTCCCCTTCCTCGTGCTGGTCATTGTAACACTTCTTGAGATGGCGGATCAGCTCAAAGATGCAGCGGAAAGACGTCCGGCACTTCTTGCAGGTGGGCTGTGCCCCGGTGCTTCCGCTGCTCACCCCAGTTTCGCTGCCGCACTTGCGGGCCTTCTGACGAGCATTTTGGAACCAGACCACGATAACTCTGTTTGGCAAGCCCAAGAGTACGGACAGTCGCTCAACCTCACCGTCTTTGGGATAAGCGCTGGACTCGAAGAAGGACAGCAAAGCTTGAGACTGGAACTCGGTGAATTTAGTGCGGGAGAAGCGCCGAGTGGCGTGAAAGCCACTTCGGGAAGGATCAAGACCCACAGGCAAATTGCCACCTTCCTCGTCCTCACCCCGAAACCACAGAGATTTCAAGCGCTCTGGAGACACCCGGGGAGTCTCGCTGTCGGGTGGCGGAACTGCCACTGGCATGGGTTGCATTAAAAAGGGAGGGCAGAGGGAAGGAATATCCAGAGGAATGGAGGGTGGTGTCGGGACAGTGACAGTTGAGGTCTCTGTGGTGGTGGCGGCGGCGGCAGCAACGGTGGTTGTGGGAGCAGCCACAGAGGTGGTGGTCTCAACAGGGAGCGCAGGCGGTGGGGGTGGATACATGCTGTCGTAACTCTTCCGGAACTGGGCAGCGTAACGATTGAGCGCCTCGAAAGGTAGGAAGCGCCGGTGAACGTGCTCTTCGTGTGTTTTCAGGATGAGCATGTTGGAGAACTGTTTCCCACACGTGCCGCACTGCAGCTTGCCTGCCGGTGGTCGAGGGGGGACCGCTGGAGCTGCAGCCACCGCTGGTTGCTTGCCCTCGTTGTATTGGATAACCAGCTCAAACCCAAAGTTCTCCAGAAGGGCCTTGGCTGCCGTGCGGGACGCCTCACTCCCTGTCTGAGACCCCTCTGCCTCCTCCGTTTCCGCCTCTTCTGCCGGCTCTGGCTTGGAACTGCTCGGTGCGGGGGCCTGCTCTTCCTTAGCCGGAGGAGGTGGCAACAGTACGGGTGGTGTGGTGGGCAGGGTCAGCGCTGGCGCCGCTAAAGCCAGTTTGGGGGCCACCTTGAGGTCGTGTAAATAGAAGGGAAGCAGAAGCTGCTGCTGTTGCTGCTGCAGTTTTAGGAGGGACTCGGGGACCAAGGGGAAGGGCGGCAGCAGCGGTGGCGTAAATATGGGCGTGGGGAAGCGCTGCAGCTCTGCCGTCGGCGGTGCCAAAAAGGGGAGAGCCGGTACTGGCATACAGCCAGCCTCTAAGAGCTTAGGGGCCTCCGCTTCCGGGGGTGCCTCACTTGGGGGCTCTGCTTCAACAGACGCGCTCTCAGCTTTGCCGGCGGCTTCCATCTTGGCGACGCGGGAGCGGGTTTGGTGCAGAACTGACCTCATGTGTATCTCTAGCGTGGAACTCTGGTTGTAGGAAACCCGGCAGGTGGTACACTTGTAAGGCTTGTCAGAGGATGGCTGGAGAGCTCCCGGGGCGCCCGGTTCACCTCGGGAGGGCGCCGAGGGGTCGGCCGAAGCCTTCTTCATCTTGTGGAGGTGGGAGACGGAATTGTAGTGCACCAAGAGGATGTTCTTCTGAGTGAAGGATTCCTTGCATACCGTGCACTTGTACGGGCGGCCTGGGTCCAGGAATTTGTCTAAGGCAAAATTGGTTGCCTTGCGGTAGGACAGCGGGTGCCGGGGATCCGGGCTCGGCTGGGTAGGTGGCGAGGACTCCGGAAGATCCATCGGGGCCTGCGACGGGGGCAGCGGCTGCTCCTCAGGTGGGGCGGTTGGACGAGGAGGGTCTTCGTCTTCAGCCTCGGGAGGAGCAGGTGGGGGAGGGGGCGAAGAGGGGGGAGGTGGTGGCTTTTCTGGAGGGTCTACAGGTGGCGCTGGGGAAGGAGCAGCAGCAGGGGGCGTTTCAGGGCGCAGGGCTGGAGCCGAAGCAACTTTCTCCCCAGTGGACGGCGCTGGGAAAGGGACAGGAGGAGGAAATGAGATTGTTAAGAGATATTTGCATTGGTAGCATCCTGTTCCCCCTCACCACAGATCTTGGGTGCAGCACAGAACAGAGGGCATGTGGCTCTTGAGAGAGGAAGCCCTGGTTGAATGAGAGCCTCCAGTTGGCACAGTAGGACTTTTCTGAGGCTGGATGGGGTGCACCAGAGACACCCAGGGTCATGTTAACAATTGTCCGGGTAGCTACGGAAGCACAGAATCTGCCACCTAAAGAATTTTTGGGCTGTGGCTTAATGGTAGAGCATGCGCTTAGCATGCAGATGAGGAAGAAGACTGCAGATTTATACCCCGCCCTTCTCTCTGAATCAGAACATATGAAGCTGCCTTCTATTGAATCAGACCCCCCTGGGTTCATCAAAGTCAGTCTTGTCTACTCAGACTGGCAGCGGCTCTCCAGGGTCTCAAGCTGAGGTTTTTCACCCCTATTTGCCTGGACCTTTTTAGTTGGAGATGCCAGGGATTGAACCTGGGGATTTCTGCTTACCAAGCAGATGCTCTACCACTGAGCCACAGCCCCTCCCCTAACCAGCAGTGGCTCTCCAGGGTCTCAAGCTGAGGTTTTCCACGCCTCTTTGCCTGGACCCTCTTTAGTTGGAGATGCCGGGGATTTAACCTGGGACCTTCTGCTTACCAAGCAGATGCTCTACCACTGAGCCACCATCCCTCAGAGCCTCAGAGTGGCTTACAATCTCCTTTTTTCTTCTTCCCCCACAACAGACACCCTGTGAGGTGGGTGAGGCTGAGAGAGCTCTCACAGCAGCTGCCCTTTCAAGGACAACTCCTGTGAAAGCTAACACCCAGATGAGAAGAACTTCTGTCGTGTCAAAAGCATATACAAATCTGCATCTGCATTTGGTTGACTGCATTTGGGACACAGAAGAATCGATCTTCTCTTCATCCTTAGCATATATCCCTTTGCTGCTGTCGTGTGCTAAGTGCTCCTATTTGTACTGTGTTATCTCCACAACTGCTCATTTAGCGCCGATTGCATTGATGGCATCTTCGAAGAATCACTGAGCTGTTGCCTAGCCTAACATTAGCAGCAGGGCTTTTGTTGAGCAGAAACGCACAGGAACGCAGTTCTGGCTGGCTTGGTGTCAAGGGTGTGGCCTAATATGCAAAGGAGTTCCTGCTGGGCTTTTTCTACCTCTTTTTGTAGGGGCCGCAGTCAGAGAGACCAATCGGCTTGTAAAGAGCTTAACTAAAAGGCAGAGGGGAGTACGGTGCAGTAGTTAGTGTTGGATTAATATTCAGGAGAGCCTGGTTCGAATCCCCATTCAACCATGAAGATAACTGGGTAACGCTTAGCCGACCAGTCTTTCCCAGCCTCACTTCAGAGGGTGAAAATGGGCACGGGGAGCCATAAACTCTCACTAGGGAGGAAGGATGCGATTAAAATACCAACCAGCTCAATGAATAAGATAAAGAGAGCGATCCCTGAGATATTGGCACCATTCCGAACAAAACAAACCACGAAGGCCCCCAAGCTGTCCGCAGGAGTCAAAACTTACCGACAAGTGGGCTTTGGGGGGGTTCGCTTGCACCCCCTTGCTCTGGGCTGGGAGTCCCATCTGGCTTTGGTGGGTCAAGAGGGAGGGTGGGGCCTGGTACAACTTTGGTGGCGAAGGTCATTTCCACAGTGGTGGCCTAGAGAAAGAGAAGAGAGGAAAAGCGGAATTACTAGAGCGCAAAAATCAAGATTGTCGCTGACCCTCTGCAGAGCTGTCCCGAAAGAGGCCGATTCTCATGAAGGAAACGAAGCCGTGATGGCCCCGCCCCAATCCTGCCATCGGCAAGACCCTCCCACGGTTCCCGCGTGGCGTGCTGACTTCACCCCCTTCCTAGCTGCCGTGGGGTTTTCTGGTCCCATCTGACCGGTCAAGCCGCCCCCCCCCCCCCCCCCCGCACTGCATCTTCAGGCAGTGCCCTTTGCAATTCCTCCTGGCCAATCACAGCAGCCCTGCCAGAAGACAAAAGGGGAGAAGAGCCCCTCCCCCCAAAAAACGCTTGTACTTACCACCAGCAAAAGCTTCTCCACACACTCGGGCACCACGTTGTGAATGTGGCTGAGGTGAAAGTGGAGGTTAGTCCGGCCCACCAACTGCTCTTGGCATAACGGGCAACGGAACTTGGGCTGCACGGCATGCTGGGAGATGGTGTGAGCCCGCACCGCTTCGGCCGACGGGTCGACAAAGTTGCAGTACGGGCAGCAGTACACCTGCGTGTGGGAAGAGGAGAAAAGTTAAAGGGGTGGTGGGGGGGGAAAGGATAGGCCAGGGGAGGGTTAAGGATAGCTCACAGCCCTGATTCCAGGCCTGGGGAGGGATTTGTGTGGAAATCTTAACAAACAGCAAGAAATCCGAAGAAAGCCAAGGAGAGAAACAGAAATCAGATGTTTTCTGAGGGGTGAACTTGCAAGGGTGTGTAAAAGCTCTCGGCTCTCCGTCTTCCCACCTGTCTGTCTCGCTTCTGGGCCATGTCGGCACAAAATGCCTCCCCCACCACCACCACCACCTTCCCACCCACACAACCGTTCGGCTTCCCTCTTCCTTATAAACAAACAGGCAAGTGCCCCGTGTGGCCGAGCGAGGGATGGCTGCCGCCGAGGGGCCCGGTCAGATGATCTGTCAAAGTTCCACCTCCAGACGGAGACTGCTCAGTTTTCTGGCCGCCCGTCAGTTGGGAAGTACAAACAGTCAAGGCCTCGGCCTAGGGGCGGACTCCATTTCTGCTTTTCGAGAGTTAGCGAAAGACCGCAGTGCCTGAGAGCCGGGAAACCTCTCTGTCTTTGTCGTCATGGGCGACGGGGGGGCATAAGAATCTTTCAGGGCTGTTTTTGCGGGCCGCTCAGAGAACGTAGGGGCAGAGCATTGCCTTTTGATTTCACCTTGACAACCGCAAAAGCGTATTGGTTTTCCTGGACTGGTTACCCTGACAGAACGCAGATTAATGAGTCAGGCTATCGAAAGAGCACGTTTAGTGATAACATATAGGGTTTTCCGTGTTCCAGCTGCTTCTCCTGTTGTCTTGTAACCCTCACAAAAGTCCAGTCAGGGAGGCCGGTGTTTTCATCCCCAATTTGCAGATGTGAGAGAGGACGTGGCTTGCTTGCAGCCACCTAACAAGCTCGCGGCAGAGCTGAGATTCGCCCTGGAAGCTTCCCGGATCGGAACTTATTCTCTTAGTCACTGTGTGATGCCGGCTAAGTGGTTGGGTTATTAATATTCTACTGCATTCTTAATAGGTTGTGTTCAATTTGTGTCCTGCGAGTGGATTGTGTGTGTGTCTCTCTCTTTCTCTTCCCCCTACCGCAAGCCTTCAGATATTGTTGCTATTTTAATTCAGTGACGAACTCCAAGCAGGAACGAAATTCTGAGGTAATCTGCTGAAAATTTCGCTGGGATTTCAAGGCAATGACGCTCTAAATATGTCGGGGCAGGGAGTATATTCCTCCCACAGTGGTGTTTGAGATTGGAGAAAGGGATTGCTATGGACAACTGCATTTTGAGTAGAACAAAACAGGAGCCCAGTAGCACCTTAGAGACCCAAGAAAATTGCGTGAATCAAAGCACGTTTTGTCAGATCAATCTGAGTGTCATTTAAATGCCAGCTTAACGCCTGGAGAGACAATGTGACATAGTGGTCAGACGTGGCCAAACTTGCTTAATGTAAGAGCCACATAGAATAAACATCAGATGTTTGAGAGCCTGAAGACGTGAACTTCAGATGTTTGAGGAACTGAGGATGGAAGACAAAGAGATGGGGGAGGGGGGAGAGGTGGAAAGAAAGCAACTTTAAATGCATTCTTCAAGCTGCCAGCTGGCTTGGCTTGGAGAAGTGATTTAAGGAGACAAATGCCTTCTCTTAGCCAGCGGACAGGGTGGTGGGGGCTTCAAGAGCCACACAATATGCGTGAAAGAGCCACACGTGGCTCCTGAGCCTCAGTTTGGCCACCCCTGGATCAGAGAGACATAGGTTCGAATCTCCACTCTGCCATGGAAGCTCACCTTGGGTCAGTCACTCTTGCTGTCTCAGCCAAAACCTACCTCACAGAGTGGTACTTGGCAAAGATACAGTTTAGGAGGAGAAAATGAGGGTATGAGCTGGTTTGCGTTTCCATTGGGGACAAAAGGTGTCTGTAAATATCTAAAGCAAGGGTGTCAAACCTGCAGTCCAGGGGCCAAATCAGGCCCTCAGAGGGCTCCTATCAGGCCCCCGAGCAACTGGCTGTCATCTGCTTCCTTCTCCCTATATCTTGCTTCCTTCTGCATAACAGTTTTCTTTGCAAGGCTTGCTCAACTGCAAGGAGCTACAGACCAAAACTTCTACTTTCTCCATTGGCAGAGGCTCCTCCCTTGGGGAGGAAGGCAGAGCTTGTTTTTCTCAGTCGCACAGCAGAGCTACTGAGCCAAGCCTCTCTTCTTTCTATTGGCTGAGGCTCCCTCCCAGTCCCCTGGGAAAGGAAGGAAAGAGCCAGAGCTTCCTTTGCCCAGTTCCCTGGATCCCATGGGAGAAATACAAAGAAAGGCTCTGGTCTTAGAATCATAAGAGCTGGAAAGGGGCCCTAGAGGCCATCTAGCCCAACCGCCTGCCCAAATGCAGAATCAGCCTAGAGCATCCCCGACAAACGTTCGTCCAGCCGCTGCTTAAAGACTGCCAGCGAGGGGATAATCTCCTGTCCAAACGTCTCCTTCCTTGCGGGTCTCCTGTCCAAATGCTAAACGTGGCCGACCCCACTTAGCCGTCTATGCCATAAAATAGCCCCTGGCCCCGCTTACCGTAATATTGGCTGCCGCTCCGGCTTTTGCTTCAGTCTCGTCCGAACCTGCAAGGGGGGTGGGGGGAGAGATTGTCAAAAAGGGAGTGTGGAGACTCAACACAGTAAGCAGCTCTGGGCGGACACTGCCACTGCCGCCCACGAGTTCGAGACGCTGGGCTCGGATTGGACCCAGGCCCAAGAAGAGGAAGGTATACCTCACTTGGGGCAACAAACGTCTTGAACCAGCCCTGACTCCCGGGTTGGGTGGGTGGCGTCAAACCAGTTGCCAGCCCTGCACCGTGCCGCTGAACCCACTCTGCTATTCAAGGTGGGGAAAATGAGGCACAAGGGTTTGGTCTGCAGGTGGCCCTGTGTTGTTCTACAAAGTTTGAACCATGCGTCCCTCCAAAAGAAGTTTGGAGGCTGCATAATGCAGCTGGGTGATTTAACACATGGAATTCACTGCCACAGAAGACGGTGACAGCTACAAGCATAGCCAGCTTCAAGAGGGGATTGGATCGACATATGGAGCAGAGGTCCATCAGTGGCTATTAGTCACAGCGTATTGTTGGAACACTCTGTCTGGAGCAAGTGATGCTCTGGATTCTCGGTGCTGGGGGGGGGAGGGCTTCTAGTGTCCTGGCCCCACTTGTGGACCTCCTGATGGCACCTGGGTTTTTTGGCCACACAGAGTGTTGGACTGGATGGGCCACTGGCCTGATCCAATATGGCTTCTCTTATGTTCTTGTGTCTGAGGCAGTGATGCTCTGTATTCTGGGTGCCTGGGGGGGATAAAAGTGGGAGGGCTTCTAGTGTCCTGACCCCACTGGTGGACCTCCTGATGGCACCTGGGTTTTTTCGTCACTATGTGACACAGAGTGTTGGACTGGATGGGCCACTGGCCTGATCCAACATGGCTTCTCTTATGTGACACAGAGTGTTGGACTGGATGGGCCACTGGCCTGATCCAACATGGCTTCTCTTATGTTCTTGTGTCTGGGGCAGCGATGCTCTGTATTCTTGGTGCTGGGGGGGCACAGTGGGAGGGTTTCTAGTGTCCTGGCCCCACTGATGGACCTCCTGATGGCACTTGGGTTTTTTGGCCACACAGAGTGTTGGACTGGATGGGCCACTGGCCTGATCCAACATGGCTTCTCTTATGTTCTTGTGGGTGAAGTGGGAGCACTTGACGTCTGTGCCAGGGTCCCTCAGAAATTTGTTTGGAGTTTTTGGGAATTTTTCAGTGGGGTGTTGCTTAGGGGACTGAGGCGGGAGTTGAGCAGGGGTGGAGGAGACAGGGCTCCCCTGAGGGGAAAGGATAAGAAATGAGACTGGAAAAGGAACCAACGAAGGAGGGGTTGGAGGCTGGACTCATGGGGGACTGTGTGTCTGTGGAAGAAACATACAAAGGGGTAGGGTTTGTGTGTGTGTGTGTGTGTGTGTGAGAGAGAGAGAGAGAGAGACCCCACTCACCAGGCATTTGGGCTTTATTCAGTGTTTCTTTCTCTGGGGATTGGCTTTCCGACACCATTTCTTTCCCTAGAGGTAAGGAAGGAGCCAAAACAAGAAGTGAAAAGGGGTGGTGGGGGGGGACGCCCTCAGGTGTTATGACTGCTGTAAACCCTCCCAGGTGTTATGACTGCTGTAAACTTTCTAAAGGCCCATATTGGGCGAATATTCATCCCTTTTCTTTCGTTCAGGAGTTTGAAAGGTGGGAAACGAACAAACAAACAAAAAAAGGTAGAGAGACTGAAAAGGGGAATTCCGTAACAATGTTAGGGGAATGACGCACGATCCAGGACTTTATCTTCGTCAGATACTAATTAAACTCTCAACCCAAGTGGGATCGTTAATATCGAACGGGTTCGCCTCCCCGCCCAGCGGTAGCAACCTCACTGCCATTGGCAACTCAATTAACACTATTCAATACGCCCGCCAAGATGTTAAGACCTCCATTTCTCACCATGCCGAGCGTCCGTCTCTCCCCGCCCCCCCCCCCCAAACATCTTCCCCGATTCCAGTTCTTGGGGGTCCCGGCTCCCTTGAGTCTCCGGACCCTCCCCCGGGCATCCCCCGCAGAACCCTTCCAATCGTCCCTGGTTTACCCTTCTGTTTTACTCAATGTCACCCATATTCTTTCCTCATCCCGGCTTCGGCGCTTTTTGCCCTTTCCCAAACGCCCCGGCTGCTGCCATTCCTCTTTCCGCCCCCCTCCCTTTCCCTTTTCCCCCTTTTTATCTCAGACGCCTGATCCTTGTTGACTTCTGTACACAGGGAGGGACCTGCCCTGGGTCAATGGTGTTCTGAAAGATAAATTGAGGCTGGGAACGGGGCCAACTGGCATCCCTTGGAAGGGTTCCCCAGGGCGTGGAGGGGGTAGGGGCAGCTACTGGCTGGGGGGGCGGGGAGGAAGAGGGGGAAAATATATATATATATATCCTTCCTCCGTTCCTTCTTTCTCTCCTCCCCCACCCTCTCTCTCGCCCACCCCCCCACAGCTGCGGTCCCTACATCTTTCTCATTTCTCTTCTCCTTCATTCTTTCTACGGGGTTGCTAGGCAACAGCCCCAGTATCTGTCATAATCCATTATGAAGGGGGGGGGCGGAGGTTGGCGGCAGAAGAGGGAGGAGGAGGAGGAAACCACGTTCAGCAGCTTCGCGGTTCAGTATCCACGGACACAGGCAGGCATTAAGTGCCGAAGGGGGGGGGCGGGGTGGAGTTATGACAGAGGATGCGGGCCCTGTGGCCCGTGACCTTAATCCCACTCTGCTGCGCCCCCCCCACCCGATTTCCTATCCCCTCTCTCTGCACCTCTCTCAGCTCTAGATGGACAGCCCCTTCGGTACCCCCAACCCAACCGTGCCCCATTAAAGATAGGCAGTTCTCCACATTGGGGTAGACCCGCAGCCACGTGTACCTGCGCAGTCCACGGGGCAGTTACCGGCGGGGTTTGCAGGGGCCAAGCAGATGTATCTCTCCAGGCTGGGGGTGCCTTCCCCGTTCTGCAAGAGCTGAAGGCGCCACTGGCCGTGGGTGTCACGGTGTTGGGGGGAGCGGAGGTGCTGGATCATCAGCAGGCGGTTGGGAGCGTCCACGTTGCAGAGGAGACAGCGGAACGGGGCAGGTTCCGGGGCCGGCGGTGGTGCTGACGTGGCCTCCAGCTCTAGGAGGAACTGGCAGGAGAGAGGAAATGGTGGAGTGCAAGAGGCCGATGGTCCCACCCGGTAATTAAAACCCTCCTTGTCCCCTCCCCCTCCCCTTCCTTGATTGGACCTGACAGCTACGTCCATCTTGTCTCCGATTGAGTCACACGCCGCTGTACGGACCCAGTTCCACAGAATCAGAACCTGGGTCCGTCCAAGTCAGCATTGTCTACGCAGACTGGCAGCGGCACTCCAGGGTCTCAGGCAGAGAGAAGTCTTTCACATCGTCTCCTGTCTGGTCCTTTCAACTGGAGATGCTGGGGATTGAACCTGGGACCTTCTGCCCTGCCAAACAGATGCTCTGCCACTGAGCCACGGCCCCACATTTACTGTACTGAAAGTCAGCACTCCGACTGGCTCTTCAGGGTCTCGGGCTGAGGTCTTTCACATCACCTGCTATCCCATCCTGTAAACTGGAGATGCCGGGGATTGGACCTGGGGAGATCTGCACATCAAGCAGATGCTCTACGGTGGCTCGTCTCCATGACTGGCACCATCTCAGGAAGAGAAAACCCTTGCCTTTAAACGGAGACACCAGAGCTTGAATCTGAGGCCTTCAGCATGCAAAACAGGTGCTCTAACTACTCCAACAGATCCCCCTTCTTTTCTTGGAGGTTTTGCATAAGATCCTTTTGTTTCATGTTCCTCTAATGTCCCTCCCCTTCCTGGGGCTCCGCCCACTTTCTGTTTGACCCCTCCCATGTCCATGTCAGCCCACCAACAGCTGCCTTCACAGCCTGCAGACATCAGCCCTTTCCTGTCCTTTTATCTTGGGGCTCCACCTATTTCCCCTTTGGGTTTTGCCCCCTCCAGCTCCGCTTAATACCTTGTAACCTTGCAGCGCCTCCTGGTGGCTTCCTCCAGCTACGTGCAGGCGCATCTTTTCCTTGCTGTTGGTCTCATATTCGCAGAGGTTGCAGTGCAGGTGAAGGGGCGGGCCCAGAGGAAGCTCCGCCCCCAGGTGGGCTCCACTGTTGCCTCCTTCACGCAAGTGGGCCACCAGCTGGTATTTCAGGGCATGCTTGTCGGTCTTGAGATGCAGTTGGAAGTTGGCCTTTAGCTGGGTCCCGTAGGCGCACAGCCTGCATCGATGCAAATCCCCCGACACCTCCTTCCATTCCCCCTCGGGCAGCGAGCGCGGGGCTGACGCGTGCCGCAGGAGTGCCTCCAGGCCGTCGGTGCTGAACGCCTGGCACACCAGGCATGTGAACAACCTCTGGGGAGACCCCAGGTCTGATCCGGAGTGGGGCGGCAGCGGGGAAGGTGGGGCAGGCTCCGGAGAGAGCGACGCCGGGGCTGCGCGGAGGCAAGGAGAACAAAAAAAAAAGAAAACGAGTGGGTGAATATAAACGATTCCTCCTGGATGAATGAGGTGCATAAAATATAAATGGTGGATGAGAGAGAGCGCGGCGAGGGAATGGAACAAAGGAAAACGGGAGGGCAGGAATGGAAGGAAGGGGCCGGAGGAAAGAGAATCGCGTCAGCCAACGATCCGGGGGAGTGAAACGGAAATCCAAACGGGGCCTGAAAACAAGGACGGGCGCATGAGCCAAGGAGGAGGAAACCCAGGCAGCAAATGGAGAAGGGCAGAGGAGCACAGGAAGGAAGAAGACGAGGAGGAAATCCCAATAAAACATGAACAAGGGCCTGGGAACGGATGTTCTCTGCTTAATCCCAATGGGAATGCTAGGGGGCCAAAATGCGTTCAACCTCTTGATCCCACATAGCCTGGCATGACTGAGGATAGTCAGAGGATGGGAAATGGCCCCAGAACAGTAAGGGAAAGGCCGCTTTCCTTACCTGACCCCAAGGTAGCTATCTTCCGGCCGGGGGTACTGAGATGCGGGAAGGCTCCGTTGAGTAAAAGTTGAGTTTGTTCCATGGGCTTGTCCCCCCGCAGAGCTGGGCTGGCCCCGGGATGAGCGTGGTGCGGATGGGGGTGATGGGAGTGGCTGAGGGCCTGGGCCCCATAGAACTGGAAGAGCTCTGGCTGTGGCTTGCCTCCTTGCGAGGGCTGGGGTTGTCCTAGGAGTCCGGGCAGGGCCAAGGGCAGCCCTTGATGGAGCAGAAGCATGTTCTGCATGTGCTTCTCAGACGTCATGTGGATCCGGAGGTTGCGGGAGATGTTTGTCTCGTAGCTGCAAACTTTGCACTGCCAAGAGGACTTGCCCTTTGATTCCTTCTCCTCGGGAGAGGACGGGGTAGGAGTTGCGGCGGGGACCACCGAAGGGGTCCCGTTGCCCCCCGTGGCCTGGTAGCCTTGGAGGTTGGCCAAGTGCTTGTCGGACTGCATGTGGATGCTGAGGTTGCCCTTGGTGGTCGTGGAATAGTTGCAGGCCTCGCAACGGTATGGTTTGTAGCCACAGTTGTAGCTCTCGCCCCGGGCCAGGCGGGGGTGCGGGCCGCCCGTGCTGCAGTAGGCGCAGTGGCTGTTGTTCTCCGGGTGTTTCTCCTTCATGTGCACGTCCAGAGTCTGCTGGTACTTGTAATGCCAGTTACACTTCGGACACTTCAGAGTCTTGCAGGAGTTGCGTGAATGTAGCAGGGACATGTGGCCGGATAAACTCAAGCCGGAATAGGCCATGGCTGTAAAATCTTCCCCGAAGCTGAGCGGAGCCGATCCGTTGTGGCTGCTGTTCACCTCGAACCCGACGCTGGCCATGTCGTTGGCCATCCCCATGTTACTGATGCTGTGGGCTAGCTCGGCAGCGCCGGCGTCAGGAGCCGACCCGGCATTGTTGGTTTCTGCAGTGTGGGTAAGGTCTTCGCTGTTCCCTTTGGCGGCCGACCCAGCGTCGTTGGGTTTGCCAGCTAGTTCAACTTGAGCACTGTCTTGAACCAGTCCAACGCTGACAACCTCATTGGTCGAGCCGGCAACTTTGTTGGCCATCTCCACATTGACGTCTTCCTTGGCCAACCCAATGTCGACGTCACTATCAACCTTGGTCTGCGGCGTCTCCGAGAGGGGGGCGTTAGCACCCATGAGTGGGCTTTGGCCATGTGAGCTTTGGTCTGGGAGATGCCTTCCTTCCTCTTTCTTTTCGTCAGCCTCCTCTTTCCCCTCCTCCTCCTCCTTTCCATCCTCTGGTTTGTCCTCCAAGCCCCCCTTTGCCCAGTGCGCACCGCCGACCCTTGAATCTTTGGCATCGGGTGGCTCGCATTGTCCTTCCGAGCTTCCTTTCTTCTCTTCCTCCTCCTCCTTCTCTTCTGATACATTCACCCATCTGCTACACATTCTGGCATTGAGGTCTGCCTCAGTGGTGGGGTTATTTGGTTCGAGGAAGCCAAGTGTGGTACCCTGGAACACGGCAGAAGCCCCTCTGGACAAGGTCTGGCATTGGTTGGCGCTCAGCTGCACCCCGTGAGCCACAAGAACATGGGTCTCCAAGGAACGGCCCCGGTGGAAAGAAAGGCGGCATATGAGACACAGCCAGATGGGTGGCCTTGGTAGCTCCTCTTCTTGGCCAAGACTGGCTTCCCCTTGGGGTTTTTCCTCATCCTCCGCGTGGGCGGTGGGGGCATCTTTGGGTTTGGAGGGAACGTTTTTGGCAGATGTGGTTCGAGCGGGGGCCCCAGCCAGTCGGTAAGTGTAGAAGGCGCCACGAGGGGTCCACTCGGCTGGCGCTGAGGTATTCTGGGACATTTGGTCAGTAGACATAAAGCCTTGGTTAGGGCCTCCACCGCACTGGACGTGGAGGATAGACACCGGGGGAGCTGTGGTGCTAGGGGAGCCCTTTGGTAAGAGAACGTGGCCACCGCTGAGGAGATAGGCCAAGCCTTTGGCAGAGAAGAAGAGCTGGGCCTCAGTTCCACCATCCTCTCCATCGTCATCATTAACATCTGCTGCTGCTTCTTCCTTATTCCCATCTTCTCCAGGGCGTGTCGGCTGAGGGAGGGGGGACGGGTTTGGTATCACTAGGCCAAAGTCAGCTTGGAGTTGTGGTGTGGACAAGATGGCCGCCGGGAGTTTTGTGGAGGCGGCTGCTGCCTGGGAACTGGAGCCGGGCCAAACGATTTCATCAGGAGAGGCGGAGGCAGAGAGGGGAGGGTCCGCGAGGGGGGGTTCTTTGGTGGCTGGAGAGGCGGGAGAGTCCTGAGTGGGCCAAACCGAAGCCCGGTCATCCTGCCCGTCGGCCGGGAGGACAGCAGCGGTGGAACTGGAGGAGGAGGCGGAGTTAGAGGGGGCGTCCATGGCGGTGCGGGCGCGAGGGGGGCGGAGGGGTCATCTCAGCACGAGAGCCGAGACCCTGTAGGGAAACAGAAGAAAACACAAATGTGGGTAACTAATTCCCTCCCCCTGTCTCATGAGATCTCAGAATAGGGTTGCCAAGTCCCCTGCGGCCTCCGGCAGTTTGGGAAAGGGGAAAAACTCTATGGTACCATAGAGTTTTCCCTCCCAAATTGCTAGAGTGTCCAGGAAAACCGTAAGAGTTTTCCAGGAAACACCAAGAGCAGCTGGCACCCGACGTCTCCAGCGCAATGACATCACTTGCAGGTGACGTCTTTGTGACGTCGGGGCGGTTCCCCCTGCGAGAACCTCCAGGGTAGGGAAACTCCCACCCATCCCGGGGGCTTGGCAGCCCTATCTCAGAAGCTAAGTATGGTTGGCTCCCCGATGGCTGACCACCAAGGAGACTCAGCAGAGGAAGACAAACCACCTCTGCTTTTCACGTGCCATGCTGGGGCCACCTTTAGTTGTGACCTCACGGCACCTATGTACGTATAACCTCTTGGTGGGCCTCTGGAAGCTGCATCCAGGTTGCCAAGAGGCCGTGAGGAACATCTAAAACACCACCTCCGTCCATCCCACAGTAGTGTCCAGATCATGTGATGTGATGGTATCGCTTTACTCTGCTCTGGTAAGACCTCACCTGGAGTCTGGTGTTCAGTTTTGGGCACCACATTTTAAGAAGGATATAGACAAGCTGGAACGGGTCCAGAGGAGGGCGACAAAGATGGTGAGGGGTCTGGAGACCAAGTCTTATGAGGAAAGGTTGAAGGAGCTGGGCATGTTTAGCCTGGAGAGGAGGCGGCTGAGAGGTGATAGGATCGCCATCTTCAAGTACTTGAAGGGCTGTCATCTAGAGGATGGTGTGGAATTGTTTTCTGTGGCCCCGGAAGGTACCAATGGGTTGAAATGAAATCAAAAGAGTTTCCAGCTCAACATTAGGAAGAACTTCCTGACCGTTAGAGTGATTCCTCAGTGGAACAGGCTTCCTTGGGAGGTGGTGGGCTCTCCTTCCTTGGAGGTTTTTCAACAGAGGCTAGATGGCCATCTGACAGCAATGAAGATCCTGTGAATTTAGGGGGAAGTGTTTGTGAGTTTCCTGCATTGTGCAGGCGGTTGGACTAGATGACCCAAGAGGTCCCTTCCAACTCTATGATTCTAAGATTATCCTGAGGGGAGATTCACACAGCTGCTTTTACCACTCAATGCAACATTAAATCTTGCATGTATGAAGCAGCCAAGCAAACCCAGTTTTTAATAATGGTTTTTTGGCCACTGTGTGAAACAAAGTGTTGGACTGGATGGGCTATTGGCCTGATGTAACATGGCTTTTCTTACGTTCCAATGTGCCATGATGACTACCTCACAATCTCCTTTATTTTCCTCCCCCACAACAGACACCCTGTGAGGTGGATGGGGCTGAGAGGGCTCTTAAAGCAGCTGCCCTTTCAAGGACAACCTCTGCCAGAGCTCTGGCTGACCCAAGGCCATGCCAGCAGGTGCAAGTGAAGGAGTGGGGACTCAAACTCGTTTCTCCCTGAAAAGAGTCCACACACTTAACCACTGCACCAAACTGGCAATTCAGAGCTTTTTTGTAGAAGGAACTCCTTTGCATATTAGGCCCCACACCCCTGATGTAGCCAATCCTCCAAGAACTTACAGCAGGCCCTGCACTAAGAGCCGTGGAAGCTCTTGGAGGATTGGCTACATCAGGGTGTGTGTGGCCTAATATGCAAAGGAGCCCCTGCTAGAATTCCAAGCTCTTGGGAGGATTGGCTACATCAGGGGTGTGTGGCCTAATATGCAAAGGAGCCCCTGCTAGAATTCCAAGCTCTTGGAGGATTGGCTACATCAGGAGTGTGTGGCCTAAAATGCAAAGGAGCTCCTGCTAGAATTCCAAGCTCTTGGAGGATTGGCTACATCAGGAATGTGGAGCCTAATATGCAAAGGAGTTCCTGCTACAAAAAAAGCCCTGTGTGCCATTAAGGAATGTTGCCTTTCCATGTGAATCAGCTCCACCCCTGGGAACACGAGGTCAAGGAAACGGGGTATCAGATGGACAGTATATTTTTTTATTTTGCTGGGGAGGGGATTTGAGTCTTGGCGATGCAAGCCCTCTCAGCCTCCATTACCAAAGCCCTGCAGAATGTGTGGGGTTTTTTTCTGGATTTGGGCTGGGAAGGGATTTGCAATGCAAATTAATAGCTTAGCTTGCTGCTAGCTGAGAAACTACAGGAAAGGTGGGGGGATCCCTCCGCTCTGAAACGCACACAGCACCTCATGCCGCTTCCTCCCTTACACTGTCTTCATAGAATCATAAGGAGTTGGAATCTCCAGGGTCATCTAGTCCAACCCCCCTGCACAGTGCAGGAAACTCACAAACGCCTCCCCTTTAATCCACAAGATCCTCATTGCTGTCAGATGGCCTTCTAACCTCTGTTTAGTAACCTCCAAGGAAGGCGAGGCCACCACCTCCCGAGGAAGCCTGTTCCACCGAGGAACCGCTCTAGCGCTCAGGAAGTTCTTCCTCATGTTGAGCCGGAAACTCTTGATTTAATTTCAACCCGTTGGTTCTGGTCTGACCTTCTGGGGGCCGCAGAAAACAACTCCACGCCATCCTCCGTATGACAGCCCTTCAAGTACTTGAAGACGGTGTGTCTTGCAGCTAACTCCGCCCCCTTCCGTTCATTTCTCCATACAGGTTTATGCCCCTCTTGCCCTTTGTAACCTTCCGCTTCTGCGCCATTTCAGACCAGGCGTGAATCCCCGGTTGGGCTCCGAATACCTGCATCTGTCATGGAACACGTCAAGAGTCCCTGAGTGTGTGCCAATAAGCATCCACGGTAGGTTCAATTTCAGGCGTGGCTCTGAAATTTAACTACAGCATCCGTTCAGTCACTGACGGCCACCGCGGCTTTTTTTGGAACAGGAAATTCTTTGCGTATTAGGCCGCACACCCATGATGTAGCCAGTTCTCCAAGAAGGCGGCGACCGTAGATTTATACCCCACCCTTCTCTCTGAATCGGAGTCTCAGAGCGGCTTAAAACCTCCTTTAACTCCTTCCCCCACAGCAGACACCCAGTGAGGTAGGTGGGGCTGTGAGAGCTCTGACAGAAGCTGCCCTTTCAAGGACAACTCCTACGAGAGCTATGGCTGACCCAAGGCCATTCCAGCAGCTGCAAGCGGAGGAGTGAGGAATCAAACCTGGCTCTCCCAGATAAGAGTCCATGCACTTAACCACTACACCAAACTGGCTCTTAGTGCAGGGCCTACTGAAAGCTCCAGGAGGATTGGCTTCATGGGGGGGGGGGGCTAATATACAAAGGAGTTCCTGCTACAAAATAGCCCTGGTGGCCACCCTAGGCAACCTACAAATATAGAGGTTGCCAAGAGCCCCGTGGCACAGAGTGGTAAAGCTGCAGCACTGCAGTCGGAGCCCTCTGCTCACGACCTGAGTTCGATCCCAGCAGAAGCTGGGTTCAGGTAGCCGGCTCCAGGTTGACTCAGCCTTCCATCCTTCCGAGGTCGATCAAATGAGTCCCCAGCTTGCTGGGGGAAAAGCGTAGATGACCGGGGAAGGCAATGGCAAACCACCCCATAGAAAGTCTGCCGTGAAAACGTTGTGAAAGCAATGTCGGAAATGACTGGTGCTTGCACAAGGGACTACCTTTTTAAGTCTGTCTGCTTCTTCATTTGAAAGGGGTCAGGCTCCTGAAAATGGACGTTCCCCTAGGGCCTATCACAGCCAATGGTCCAAACGGCTTTGTTTAGGAGAGGTCCAAAGTAGGCCTCTTTAAGACCAAATGCTAATGTTTTCAGCATGTTATGAGTTTTTAAAAAATCTTGTTTGGCTTTGCCCTTTACAAAGTTTATATCTCCGCTTCCTGGCGTTACATTTTACGATGCTCGTGGCCCAGCCTGACGAGGTCACAGTCAGATCCGTCCTAACAAATGAATTCGTCATATTAGGCCACACAGCCCTGCCGTAGCCAATCCTCCTGGAGCTTACAGTAGGCCCTGTATGCAGAGCTCTGTAAGCTCCAGGAAGGTTGGCTACATAAGAGGGGTGTGGCTTAATAGGCAAAGGAGTTCCTGCTGGGAAAAAAAAGCCCTGGAAACAGCTATGTGGCTACTACTGCATCCTGTGGCAGCGAGTTCCGCAGATTAACAAAGCACTACGCGTGTAGGGAGAAGGTACTTCCGGTAGTGTCCCCTAATTTTTCAGTCTAGCAACTGCAGCCTTAATTTTGGGAACTCCCTTTGTCTACCTGTCCACCAAACTCCTGTCTTCTCCTATCTCCAGGACAACACCGTACACCTGCCCACTCATCACCAAAGCCTCCACAGAAGAATGTAAGGATGGGTGCGCGTAACCAGCGTTCCCTGTGCTAGAGGGCCAATCGAGGATGAACCTAGATTCAGGAAATGGTCGCGCAAGTGCCAGGATCGCCGGCTGGCCCAGTTGGGTAAGACAACGTGCCATCCCATCCTTACGCTACACTCCTTGGCCTTATCGGGCTACACCCCGCACAGGTCAAAAGCAAGGTCACCTCTCTACAAAGATCTCTAGCGCATCTAAATAACGCCGTTAAACCTGAGTTAGCTGGCATGGTCCTTCCTGAGAATCCAGGGGGCTGAGAATTTTGGGCCCAACCCCGCCACAGAACTACGGCTCCCAGAGTTCCTCGCTTTAGGAGCCAGGCCCAGTTAAACAGCTCTGAAAGCTGGTTTCAGCTTGGTGTCGAGACTCCAAAGGGATGGAGGGTGGGGATGTCTTATGCCTTGTTCCTATCAGAGCGGTTGGATCGGTCTTCAGTGCCCTCTCCCCAACCCATCCATCGCTTCTGGGGAAAAAACCAGAGACCCCCCCAACCCAACACTCCTTTCCCTCCCCCTTCTGAGGTCATTATCTGGAATAAAGGCACCTAGTTAACATTTAGTGTTTTTTCTGTTCATTCCTGCACTTGATGGGAGGAAAGAATGGGGAAAGGGGGGGGGAGAAGAGAGAGAACTGCTCTCGTCCTTCCTCCCCCCCCCCCCGCCTTCTTGCTTCCCTTCCCGCCCCCCCTTCGGAGCGTGGTTAGTCGATGCAAATTGTCTCATTAAGGAGAAAAGGAGGCGGGAGACGTAATTAAGCGGCTGCTGCATATTTATTATGAGGGAGCCGGAGACACAAAGGCGTGGGGGGGGGGAGAGAAAGTGTAAAAGGAGGAAGGAAAGAGAGAGAATGGATGGATGGATGGAAAGAGGAGGAGGCATGAAAAATGAGCTGTGAAGGAAAGCAATGAAAAAAGGAGAGAGAGGAGATAACGCAGGAGAGGAAGGGAGCAGGCAGTCTTGCAAGAGATAAGGAGAGCCCCCCTTTTCCCCTCCGAAGCCCCCTTTTCCTCGGAAGCCAGCCCCAGATTGCAGTGGGGCTCACTTCCAGGGGAGAGAAAGAGGCGGGAGCAGACAGGAAGGGGGAGCCGCCAGGGATGGGAGATAAGGAGAGCCCCCCTTTTCCCCTCCCAAAGCCCCCTTTTCCTCCAAAGTCAGCCCCACCGATTGCAGTGGGGCTCGCTTCCAGGGGAGAGAAAGGGGGCCAGGACCAGACAGGAGGGGGGGAGGCGCAAGACAGCGGTGGCTTGGCTGACAGGTGCGGGGGGGGGGGTGGAGGAGATGCTGGCGAGGGGGTGCTAGGCCTGGATCCTGGGCAGGACGGGGCCCACCCCGGTGTGAGCCGGTGCCCGGGGTAGGAGCCGGGGGGGGGGAGAAAGGCAGGGGAAAGAAAGAAAAGAGGGAGAGAGAAGGCAGCCCGAGGACGGGGAGGGGCTCCGTGCAGGGCGATTAACGGGGAGATTAATGGCGAGGGGTGACAGGGGAGGCAGCGCGAGTCAATAAAACGAGCAGCCCCGGTGACAGGCAGCGCTTTAAATTACCCTGCGCAGCGGGGGGGGGGGGGGGGGAGCAGAAGAGCCCAGAGCCGAGGGCGGGCTGCTGCTTGCCCCACTCTGCATTTCCACCAAGCCTCCCCCCCCTCCCGCAAATGTTGCAGCCCCCTCCTCTCTCTCTAGGCTGGCCCAGGCCGGTTGCAGCTTTCTCTTCCTCTCTCTCTCTCTGCCCCCCCCCCCATCCAGCAAATATTTGTTAAGCTGGTCAATCGGAGCCACGTTCCTTTCCTGGGGGAGGAAGATTGCTTTTGACAAGGGTGGCTTTTGTAGGAGAGATGCAAAGGAAGGACGCCCGATTGCTGCAGATTGTGTTTTTTCGTGGGGGGGGGGGACTGGCAAGAGGGGGCTGGGCCCAAAAAAAAAAGAGAGAGAAAACCCCCTGATGGGTCTGCCACTTTCCCTCCCCCTCCCTCCCTCCCTCCTCGCTTTTGTTTAATCCGGGAGACGCATTTAGGGTTTCATTTGGATGTGATTTGCATACAATATTGGAGCAGAGGCGGCTGGGGGTCTCCGGCACCCTCCAATCTGCTGCCTCGCGAAGGGAGTGGGGGGAGGAAAAATGAGGGGGGGCGGAGAGGAGAGAAAGAAAGCAGAGATGGGGGAGCTCAGCTTCCCCCCCCACAAAAAATTGGGTATGCAAATCTACTTTCCCCGCCTCAGTGGCCCTAGAGGTCGGTGCGTAGGGGCAAAAGTTAGTTCAGCGGTCCAAACAAACAGCGTTCCCACCCCCCACCCCCGCGCATCCATTTCAATTACGCTAGCCCAACATCCCAAAACCAATCTTTGCCAAATCTGCCAGAACCAGAGGAGGGGTTTGGGGGGCTGCGTGTGTGGAGGGGGCGCAACTCTCAGAGAAGGGCCTCCGGGAGTTTTGCTTGTGAGAAAATTCCGATTTGTGGTCCCCTAATTGGATTTCATTTTTATTCCCCACCCCACCCCAGGCGTTTTACCAATTATGGATACAACTGGATTTAGGAGGTATTGAATTTCACAGGCTGAGGTTTCCACATGATTACTTTAACAATTCATCAATAAGACAGAAGCCTTTTTTTTTTTGCGGGGGGGGGGAACGGTTTTGTGGCTTAAAAGGTCTTTTCCCACCCCACCCCTTCTTTAAAATTTGCACTTCAGTACTGACATTTGTGAGTTGCCAGGGGAAAGGCGAATCAGAACGGCGGGGGTGGTGTTGAGTTTTGGACCGGCCCGAAATGTTGTGGTGTGTACGGTTCACTTCGCTTTGAAGCGCCGTCCTCTCCCCAAGGGCATCTCCACACAATCAGCGCACAATTGCGTGGCACCGCAAGCGAAGAGAGCAGCACGGGGGTATAATGGCCGTATCCATTATAAGAGGCGAGAATATGCGTGTGGGGGTGTGCGCGGAACATATACAATGGCCGTCATTTAACGCGCGCGCACACAGCTACGCCACGTTTTTTGAATGAAGCCCTTTCACTGAGGAGTATTTTTCTCCCCCAGAAATTCAGACTGTCCTCGTTTTTGCTTGGAACCTCCTTGGGGGCAGGAACCCGTGTAAAGAACTCCTTTCGACGCTAACCACGTATTTGAAAAGCAAAGGTAGTAGTCCCCTGTGCAAGCACTGAGTCCTTAAGGCCCGTGGAGTGAATGCCATTTCACCTGGATGGTAAGTTAGTTCCCCTTGTGCTGTTCACAGCTGGAAGTTTGACACGAGGGAGATAACAAAAGACTGGAATCTACTTTCATTTCAGTTGGGCATGGCTTAAACCTTGGTTGCCTTTGATGAGCCAAGCTATCACCCGGGACAAGGGGTCATGAAACATTTAGGCACGATTGCCTCTTCCGGCTGTTCTCTGTTTTGGCTACTGTCCCTGTGTGAACGCCTCCTGAAAATCCGCAAAGTGCTCCATTGCTTGGCGTTGCTAGAAAGCCACCTTACGCGCCAAATTGCTTCACACGCCCAGGGTGTGGATAGCAAGATCCAGCTTGGCATAGTATTAAGAGGCCTGGGTGCTAATCTTCACTCCGTTACGCAAATTAACGCTAGCCAACCTCACAGGGCCGTTGTGGGAATGAACGTGGCGTCCTGAGCGGCATAACCCGGAGGGCCCAAAGATATCCGCTTATGGATGGCTTATTCACAGGGCTTCTTTTGTAGCAGGAACTCCTTTGCATGTTAGGCCGCACCCCCCGGATGCAGCCAATCCTCCAAGAGCTTACAGAGCTCTTCTTACAGGGCCTACTGTAAGCTCTTGGAGGATTGGCTACATCAGGGGGTGTGTGGCCTGATATGCAAAGGAGTTCCTGCTACCAAAAAAAAAAACCCTGATGGGCAGGGTCAGTTTGATTTAGGAGCAGCTGCCTCATAAGAAGCAGGGCACAAGGCCCAGGCGTTCCTGCCGCTTCCAGTTATGGTTACCTTTCTCTTCGGCCCTAGCCCAGAATCCTTTGCGATACCCGAGGACTCTAAGGCACACGCTCTGTTTTTTGCAGGGACGCCGGGTCCCCGCTGCCACCCAAGGCCCAAAGAAGTCTGAAGGCAGACCAGAGTGTGGAAGGCGTGAGCTCAAACAAACTGGGTACAGGGGGCTGCCCCATTTCCTTCTCCCTCCTTTAGCCAGACAGGAATGCACCGTCAAACAAAGGACAGAGGTTGTCTCTTCTACATTCTAAAACAGCAAATCTACATTCTGCACCAAGAGCAGATTTCTGCGATCTGCATGACGGGGGGAGGGGGGAGGCACAGGCTTACCCCCTCCCCCAGTCCTCTGGAGCCATGCCCACCTAGCTTCTAGTATTTCAGCAGAGGTTGGCTCACCCACTTTCAAGCCCATCTTTGCTTCGATGAGGACTAGAAACCCAATGAGCAAGACGGTGTGCTGTTCTTATGGGATTGCAGGCTGTACTCTATTGTTATTCACACACAAGGAAGCGGACAGGAGTCTCTTTTGCCCTGATGCCCTCTGAAAACGCTGCATAAATATTAACCCCTCCCAATAACTATAGACACACTTTTAGGGTACACGGAACCAGCCTGTTATCATGCAAACGTCGCGAGTTGCTCCAATCTCAGAGAAACGTCTCTATCTTAAGACTCTCACTTTTGCACACTCACAAAGACACAAACTTTCGCAAAAGATTTTAAGATCCTAACTGCGGCAGCACCACACGGCGTGGATTTTGTCGTTCTGGTTTAACTTCTCCCCTTCTGCTAGGCTGTGTCTCAGGATTGGCCTAACTTGTTCGTATTTTTTTACAAAAAAGAAAGCTCCAAAGTTTGGAGTTCTTCTGACGTTTTCCTTTCCTCCCTTTTTTTCGTGGCACCGATGAAGATTTCTGTGGGACTTAGAAGTCTGCTACCACTATTTGGGTTGTTGCTAATAAATCATTTTTTAAATCCCCGAATAACAAGTTTGTTATTGTGCTGTGGGCAACTGGAAGCATTCACGGCTGGAGTTGGGGGGGATAGACTCTGCATGGTGATGTGGGTGTATCTGCCGTCCAGCTATGCACTAGGTGCATTCTCCGTGGGGCACATGCAAACTCTGCCAGATCCTGCGCATATTTGTTTATGACTTATCGTGTGGGGGTTCTGTCATTTGGCTGAGTTGTGTGGGCTTGCGTGCTGCGTGCTTAGTGCATAATGCATGTTTCATCCAGGGCTTTCAACCGAGGCTGTCCTTCTGTGTGAGAAATTGCGGCACCTGTTTGGATCTCCTAAGTGCATTTTGGTCTAATCAGAATATCCCTCCCTCGGATTTGAATTATGTGCAAGAAATGCCCTTCCAGGGGAAACCAAAGGATCTCTTTAGGAGACCTTAGGTCAAAAAAGAGCAGGCGAGCACTATAAAGGGGTTGGAAGTATTGCACTGCACGCTTGATGTCATTGATTTATTGACCCGGCGTGGGATTTTACAGTTGTCAGGCCTCGGCTTCCTACAAACTAACTTTTAAAGGACGGGGTCACGATAAGGATTTAAAAAACGGCCTCCGACCACCCGCAAAGCGCAGCTTCACTGCGACTGGGTAGTCCCAGCCGGCCCACGCGCATGTATTGCGAGCTTCACAAGCTTTTGGGGGCGCCCGCAATCAAAAAGAACCGGCTTGAGAGCTGAGTTCGACTCGGATGTGCCAAAGACTCGGCGCCCGGCCTTGGGGAAGTCCCTCGTCCTCAGCTCCCGGTCCCCAAATCTGCGATGAGGATAAAAGCAGTCTACCTCGCAGACTCGTCGCATAGATTCTCAGAAACTTTGCAAGTGGGAAGTGGCCTACAAAGGAACCACACGCCTGAAACCCAACACCGGATTGGCTTGTCACGTGCATCTGCTCGCTTGCCTTGAGACCAGCCTCCACGCATGCTACGTACGGGACTGAAGTCCCAGTGGGTCCTGACGTCACTTATTTCGGAAATCATCCGAAGGACTTTTAAGAAGAGCCCGGCCGGATCAGACCAAAGGCCCAAGGAGCCCTCCCCCCTGCCTCCTTCGCTGGCCAATCAGGGGCCTTCTGGGAGCCCCTCCCCCAAATGATGCCACAATTCTTCTCTGGCAAGCGATGCTCAGGGACCCGGCAGCCACCCTGGGTAATGGCGACCACTAGACCACGGATGTCTCTAGGGTCCCTTCCGGGGGTGGAATTCTAGCAGGAGCTCCTTTGCATATTGGGCCACACCCCCCCGATGTAGCCAATCCTCCAAGAGCTTACAAGGTTCTTTTTTGTAAGCTCTTGGAGGATTGGCTATATCAGGGGTGTGTGGCCTAATATGCAAAGGAGCTCCTGCTAGAATTCCACCCCTGGTCTCTTCTAAGCTGGCGGCTGCCACTTCATCAGGGGACAGAGTCCAATACGTTGTTGGCTGGGGCCATCTGGGGTATTGCCTCTGACCCAGCCATTACACAGACTTGGCTCTCACAAGCCATGCCCTGTAGAAGCTACTCCCAACACCGAGAGGTGATACACCAAGCTCCACGCATCGCGTACAACATACAACTCAAAGGCGAGCGGGATTTGCGGCGCGCCAGAGATCCAGGAGGTGTTTGTGGGTGCCCGTATAACCCCCAGCCCATCAGCGACCATCCCCGAAGCAGCGTTCTCTCCCAAACGCCCAGCCCGTACATCAAAACGCACTTCATATCTTCCCCGCGCTCAGCATGACAAATTCCTGACACGGCTTTCAGAAATCCAGAGTTTTACGACACGTGGCCCAGGAAAAAAGAAGAACTAGAAATGGGAAGTCCACGCTGTTTTGAAACTTGACGATGTGGTCGGAGGGCCCCCCTCCCCTCTTAAATTTCACACCATTTCAAACTTCATTTCTAAAGCGGCTTTGAAGGTTTTTTTTTTTTTTTTAAATATCAAACATCATCTTGACAAATGCAGATCCCCTGCACACGCACACCCAGCACTGAAATCCAGCTGTGTCTAGAATTGGAAACAAGGAAAGGGAGGAAGAATTCCAGATTTTAGTGGAAATTCCCAATTAAGGGATTGCGCCTGAGATCATATTCACCTGCAGCCGCAGCCAAACGCCCAACGCTACCCCTCTGTGCACATCAGCTCTCCTCTCCACCTCAGTTTCCCCAACCACACACAAGGTACCACCGCCGCATGGGCAAACCCCAATTTCAGAATCACCAATCTCTTTTTGCCTGCTTGGAAAACGGCCAGCTAAAGACCCAGACGCTACCCGGCAGACGATTCCTCTCGGGGACGAACGGAATCAAGGCCCCAGACAATCTCATTTTCCGTACCAGAGCCAGGGTGTGCAAAATAAAAGGCAAGGCCCCCACACTTTCGAACATGGGCAGAGTGCGCTTGGCATCACCGCACAAGGTACCCCATTTTGAGGACAGGGACAGATCAGAGAGCATGACCTCCAAGGAAGGGGGGGGAGGCTGACCCATTAAATCCCAGACCCCAATACCTGCAGAGGGACTCAGAGTTAGGTGACCCCTCTATGATGAGTTAGCGTGAGCTAGCTCCCAGGTTTTTAGCCTCCAGCTCACACCATTTTTTTTTTCTTCGCTCGGGAAGGATGACGCCCGCCCCACCAGAGCACACTAATCCATGCACAACTGGAATGCTCACAAAGCAGCATTTTTGCTCGCAGGAGTCTTAAGAGGGAACATGGACCCACAAACCCGAGAGGCGCTTCCCTTTGTAATCTCCCAGGCCAGGGGAAAAAGCAAGGCTCTTCTCGCAGGTCTGTAAAGCTCCCTTGCTTCCAGACACCCCCACCCCACTCCACCGCATCCAGCCCCACTTTCTACCATCCCCACCCCCCCCCTTTTTTTTTTTTTCTCAGCCGCCTTTCCCAAATTCGAGCACATTCCGGCATGGAGGCAGAGTTGGAGGCGAGCAAAGCCCGAGCGCTGGCAAGGAAGGCAGGGAAGAGGGAGGCGGAGGCGGGGGGAGGAAGAAAGATTGTAAAATCAATTAAATGAGTTGCTAACGGAGCGTCGTGTCGACAATCTGTCGCCGGGTGCAAAATATGAGCTGCCCAAATGCACTCCCGGCTCGCGCACCTCCGCCAGCCGCTGCTGCCACCAGGCCGTCCGTCAAGCCACCGGGGGGGGGGGGGGGGTTCCAGGCCAAGGGGGGGGGGTCGACGGCGTGGAAGGCAGGCGGGATCGGGGCCGGGAGGCACGCCAAGCCGGGCGCGACTTAGGGGGAGGGATCGAGCCCCCCAACAAGCCAGGATGTCGGGGGGGGGAGATGGAAAGCAGGTGTGGAAAGATTGGGGGGGGTTGTTCCTTCTTTGCTCGCTCCCCCCCCCACTTGCATGCTGCCCCCCCCCCAGCCGCGCCGATGCCCGGCTTGCGAGACCGCCCCCCACCCCACCCCCCGCCGCGGGCTGCCCCACTGCTGCGCGCTGCCCCCCCTCCCCTCCCCTCCCCGAGCAGGAGGGCAGCGGCGATGCCCGGCTTGCAAGACCGCCTCCCTCCCCACGGGCTGCCCCACTGCTGCGCGCTGCCCCCCTGCCTCGCCTCCCCTGTCTTCACTCCCCGGGCGGGAGGGCAGCGGCGATGCCCGGCTTGCAAGACCGCCTCCTTCCCCACGGGCTGCCCCACTGCTGCGCTCTGCCCCCCTGCCTCGCTTCCCTTGGAGGGCAGCGGCGATGCCCGGCTTGCGAGACCGCCTCCCTCCCTCGCCACCGCCGCGGGCTGCCCCACTGCCGCGCTCTGCCCCCTTCGCCCTGCCCGCCTCCCTCCCTCCAGCGCCGGCTGCGCTGGGCTCGCTCTCGCGGCTGGGGCTCGCGCGCCGGCTGCCTGCGATGGGAAATCGATGGCACTTACACCTCCGCGGGAAGGCAGGCGGGCGGGCAGGACGAGGAGGGGAGCAGCAGCAGCAGCAGCAGCAGGCGCCGCTGACGCTCCGGCCGCCGGGGTGGGTGGGTGGGTGGGTGGTGGAGGGGCGGGCGGGCGGGGGCAGTCGCAGGGCTCGCAGTTGCAGCTTCGGCGGCTTCTCCTTGCTGCCTTCCTCCCTCCTCCGCCGCCGGCTTCTCGTCGTGGGCTCAGGCGAGCAAAAATCGATGGGGTTCGCCGCGCCGGGGCTTCCCCATTGATTGACGCTCGCGGCCGCCTCCCCGCCTGCCTGCCTGCCTCTCCTGCCTGCCTTCCCTCGCGCCCCGGACCTGGCGGCGGCGGCGGCTCCTGCTGCCTCCCAACACAATGGAATAATCAATGCCGCCCTCCCTCCCTCCTCTCCCCTGCCCTCCCCTCCCTCCGCGCGCGCCCGCCCGCAGGCACGCCAGCCAGCCCCGCGCGCGTGCACACACACACACACACACACACAGGGCAGCTCGCGCCCGCCATGGGGAGGAGCAGCCCGGGCAGGGCAAGGTGGGAAATGTAGTCCAGGGTTAGGGGGGTTCAAAACGCCACATACAAAACGTGCAGCGGTGGAATGCTTTGCATTGACATCAAACAGGGATATTGGCTGCGTATCTCGTGACATATGCTTTGCCCGTTTTCACTGCATTTTAGTGTATTCCTTTTTCCTGGAATGATGTTTACAGGTTAAAAAGTAAATTAGCTGGACAAGAACATCGCTGCCCAATGGATTTCTCTTTGAGCTGCATCCGCGCTCTCAAACAGGGACTTTGGTTGCTTGTCCCATTACATATATTGAAGCCATCTCCCATTGTCATTGAGGAAGAAGACGATATTGGATTTCTATCCTGCCCTCCGCTCCAAAGAGTCTCAGAGCGGCTCACAATCTCCTTTCCCTTCCTCCCCCACAACAGGCTCCCTGTGAGGTAGATGAAGATATTGGATTTATATCCCGCCCTCCACTCCAAAGAGTCTCAGAGCGGCTCACAATCTCCTTTCCCTTCCTCCCCCACAACAGACACCCTGTGAGGTAGATGAAGATATTGGCTTTATATCCCGCCCTCCACTCCGAAGAGTCTCAGAGCGGCTCACAATCTCCTTTACCTTCCTCCCCCATAACAGACACCCTGTGAGGTAGATGAAGATATTGGATTTATATCCCGCCCTCCACTCCGAAGAGTCTCAGAGAGGCTCACAATCTCCTTTCCCTTCCTCCCCCACAACAGACACCCTGTGAGGTAGATGAAGATATTGGATTTATATCCCGCCCTCCACTCCGAAGAGTCTCAGAGCGGCTCACAATCTCCTTTCTCTTCCTCCCCCACAACAGACACCCTGTGAGGTAGATGAAGATATTGGCTTTATATCCCGCCCTCCACTCCGAAGAGTCTCAGAGCGCTCACAATCTCCTATACCTTCCTCCCCCACAACAGACACCCTGTGAGGTAGATGAAGATATTGGATTTATATCCCGCCCTCCACTCCAAAGAGTTTCAGAGCGGCTCACAATCTCCTTTCCCTTCCTCCCCCACAACAGACACCCTGTGAGGTAGATGAAGATATTGGCTTTATATCCTGCCCACCACTCCGAAGAGTCTCAGAGCAGCTCAGACCAGTGGTCCATCTAGTCCAGAATCCTGTCTCACACAATGGCCAGTCAGTTCTTCTGGAGGGCCAATAACAGGGCATAGAGGATGAGGCCTTCTTAAGAACATCAGAAGAGCCCTGCTGGATCAGACCAGTGGTCCATCTAGTCCAGCATCCTGTCTCACACAATGGCCAGCCAGTTCTTCTGGAGGGCCAATAACAGGGCATAGAGGATGAGACCTTCAGAAGAACATTGGAAGAGCTCTGCTGGATCAGACCAGTGGTCCATCTAGCTCAGCATCCCATCTCACACAATGGCCAGTCAATTCCTCTGGAGGGCCAACAACAGGGCAGAGAGGCTGAGGCCTTCTTAAGAACATCAGAAGAGCCCTTTCCCAATGTTAAGAACCTAAAATCAGAAGAGCCCTGCTGGATCAGACCAGTGGCCCATCTAGCCCAGCCTCCTGTCTCACACAGTGGCCAGCCAGTTCCCCGGAGGGCCAACAACAAGGCAGAGAGGCCAAGGCCTTCATAAGAACATCAGAAGAGTCCTGCTGGATCAGACCAGTGGCCCATCTAGTTTTGCCTCCTGTCTCACACCATGGCCAGCCAGTTCTTCTGGAGGGCCAATAGCAGGGCAGAGAGGCTGAGGCCTTCCCCACCTCCTGGCTCTGGGATTCAGAGGTTGACTGTCTTTGACCATGGAGGTTCTCCTCCATTACCATGGCTAGTAGCCCCTGCTAGACCTACAGTGAAGCAAGGTGGAAGACCAGCAGCAATTTAGATAACAATGAGGATTTCCAGGTGTGAGCTTTCGAGCGTCGAACCTCTCTTGAACAGCTACAAGGGATGGAAAGGGGCTTCCGTTCTGGGAGTTACCTTCGTCAGATACAATGGAGATCCAGGTGCCTTTCTATACCAGTCAGAAGGCGGGAGGAGAGAAGGGAGTCGGGATGTGCCCCCTGAGACCTTTTTACCTCGTGTTCCAGGGTTGGAAAAAAAGGCATTCTGAATTTTAGCTTCAGCGGGCCCCAAGTCAACTGACCCCCGGCAACTCCGGAGACCCAACACAGCCACATCCTAAGGCCAGGTGGATCCGGGATGCCATTAAAGGGGGAAAGGCATCTGTAGCTGTGAAGCGGGATACACCTGCGGGACAGCCACAGAAATAAACAGATAGGCCTTTTAAAGCTGGGAGAGGGGGAGGTGAGGAGATGTAGATGTTAAAAAGGTAGACCGGGCAGGCTGGGTATGAGCCACGGAGCAGTTCTGGATTCCAATTTCGGGAAGACCTTAAACCTACAGAGATAGTTGGACACTTTGGGGAGGACGCTGGCCTGTTTCTTTGGAAAGCAGAAGAACAGGAAATACTGGCAGGCGGGGGGGGGGGGGGGGAGGAGAGGCAGAGGGGCAATTCAGCCCCACGGCCGTGTAGAAGAGCCAGATAGCATCGGCGCTCTGTGCTCTGGTCTTGCAGTTTGGCACAGAGACGTTTGGGCTACGCTCTCTCTCTCTCTCTCACCACTCACACACACACACACACACACAAACTCTTGCTTGGAAGTCAGGCCTATCAGATTCGGTGGGATTTACTGCTATGTGACTGTGCGGAAAGCAAACCTGCCAAACGCTGTCTGACAGCCAGGTTTCGTGGCCTCTCCAGATAAGGACAATCCCCTTGGCTGTACAGTTCAGGCAGGCCAAGGAACTGTGAACTCACTTGCTGGACCACCAGACATAAGCTGCATTCAGTTCTGGGATCTATCTGTCTATCTGTCTGTCTGTCTGTCTGTCTGTCTGTCTGTCTGTCTATCTATCTATCTATCTATCTATCTATCTATCTATCTATCTATCTATCTATCTATCTATCTATCTATCTGTCTATCTGTCTATCTGTCTGTCTATCTGTCTGTCTATCTGTCTGTCTATCTGTCTATCTGTCTATCTACCTGTCTAGTCGGTCTGTCTTGTCGGTCTGTCTTGTCTATCGGTCTGTCTTGTCTATCTGTCTATGTCTGTCTGTCTGTCTATCTATCTGTCTGTCTGTCTATCTATCTGTCTTTCTGTCTCTGTCTATCTGTCTGCCTATCTCTGTCTGTCTATCTGTCTGTCTGTCTTGTCTATCTGTCTATCTATCTGTGTCTGTCTGTCTGCCTATCGGTCTGTCTATCTATCTGTGTCTGTCTGTCAATCTATCTGTCTGTCTGTCTTGTCTATCCGTCTTGTCTTTCTGTCTGTCTTGTCTGTCTATCTATCTGTCTTATCTGTCTGTCTGTCTTATCTGTCTGTCTATCTGTGTGTGTCTGTCTGTCTATCTATCTATCATCTATCCAGGCCTCAGATTCAGCGGGAGCTCACAGGACCATAGCTCCTGAACCTTTCTGACAGTTCCACCTCCTCCTTCCCACCTTGTCCACTGAATAGTAAGTGCAGCTGCATAACAATCCCTGGATGAGCTGCACCACCTTTTTTCCTACAAAACGACCCATCTATCTATCCGTCTGTCTATCTATCTCTTCCCTTCCTCCCTCCCCTAGCTTAACCTCATAGACTTAGGGTGGCACAACCAAGTTGCAGGGACAAGGGGGTGGGGTGGAAATGGCAATCCTTTTTATTTTTTTGCCATCACCTTTCAGGAGAACAATTTCAGGCAGGCAGCCGTATTAGCAAAAAGCACTGGGTTTTGCGTCCCCTTGAAGATGGCCAGGATTTTATCCCGATGTATGTTTTCACTCTTCTATGAGAGAACCCTCCCGCATTTCATGATGCAACCAGCAAGGCCAAGGGGCCACGGAATGCAGAAAAACAGGCTGAAACGTGGTGATGTGAAGCTAATCAGGGAAAACACAGTTCGGGAGGGTAGCTGATTCGAGGGGAGGCGCACCTTTGAGATCCTTTCCTTGTTACACTAAACCAGGGGTGGCCAAACTGTGGCTCTTTCACACATATTGTGTGTCTCTCAACGTCCCATTCCCCCTTCGGCCAGCTTGGAAAAGGCATTGGTTTCTTTAAATCACTTCTCCAAGCCAAGCCGGCCAAGCAGCTTGGAGAATGCGTTTAACCTTAAAGTAGCTTTCTTTCCACCTCCCTCCCCCCATCTATTTTCCTCCCTCCCTCCTTCCCTCCCTCCCTTCCTGCTCCCAAACTTCTGATGTTCCTGTCTTGCAGCTTTCAAACACCTGACGTTTATTCTGCGTGGCTCTTATACTGAGCACGTTTGGCCACCCCTGCACGAAACTGAAAGTCGGGGAGTCCCTGGTTTTATGGAAGACATGCTCCCGCCCCCCATTTGAGTCTGAAGGCTGATGCGGGATTAAAAGATCCGTTAGCCTTTTAAACCTATCCCAAGCCCTGACCTAAGAGGCCCAGGACCACCTGATCCCGTCAGATCTCGGAAGCGAAGTAGGGTCAGCTCTGGCGAGTACTTGGGTGGGAGAACGCCAAGGAAGCCCAGGGTGGCCACGCAGAGGCAGGCAACAGCAAACCACCTCTGTTAGTCTCTGGCCTTGAAAGAACCATAAGTTGGTTGCCATAAGTTGGCTGTCACTTGACGGCCCTTTCTCTAGGGTGGTAGCTTCCAGGTGCGGCCTGGGGGATCTCCTGCCTTTACACCCTATCGCCAGCAGGCAGAGATCAGCTCCCCCGGAGAAAATGGCTGCTGGGAAGGGTGGAGTCTAAGGCATTGTCCCATGCTGAGGCCCCTCCCCTCCCCTCCCCCAACCCCACCCTCTCCCAGCTCCACCCCCAAAGTCTCCAGGTACACAGAGCTGGGAACCCTACGCTTTCTGCCACTAAGACCCTGGAAGAAACCTGCTTATTCATCCCGGCTGGGTATTCTGTGATGTCTAACAGTAAAAACAGGTAGCGTATAAGTTCAAAGCACTTCCTAACCAACGTTCCCTCTAAGCTGTGGAGTCTTAGGGGCAAAAATTCGATTTGGTGAGCTACTGGCATTCAAGTTGTGGGCTACTGCATCCATTAGTTTGCTCTGGGGTCATCTGCGGTGCCCAAATAGTGGCGCGAAGACAAAAACGTGTGAGGCGGAGGCTAAAAAACTGTGAGCTAGCTCACACAAACTCAGCTTAGAGGGAACACTGGTCCCAACACGATCTTGTTGTCATCCTTACCAGGGCCCTGTAAGGCAGGCCAGCTTTATTGACACACACCTCCTTTTTGCAGGTGGGGAGGGGAGAGGAGAACTGGCTGGTCAATTTCAGGCCGGGGGGGGGCAGATTTCAGGCCTCTAAGCCAGGCTCCAGGCAGGGCTGGCCCTAAACTGTCTGGCACCCTAGGCAAGGATAACTTCTGGCACCCCCCTCTGCACGGGTAACGTCACAGAGTCATAGAATCATAGAGTTGGAAGGGACCTCTAGGGTCATCTAGTCCAACCCCCTGCACCATGCAGGAAACTCACAAACACCTCCCCCCTAAATTCACAGGATCCTCATTGCTGTCAGATGGTCATCTAGCCTCTGTTGAAAACCTCCAAGGAAGGAGCGCCCACCACCTCCCAAGGAAGCCTGTTCCACTGAGGAAGCTCTAATCGTCAGGAAGTTCTTCTTAATGTTGAGCCGGAAAGTCTTTTGATTTAATTTCAACCCGTTGGTTCTGGTCCTACCTTCCGGGGCCATAGAAAACAATTCCACCCCATCCTCTAGACGACAGCCCATCAAGTACTTGAAGATGGTGATCCTATCACCTCTCAGTTGCCTCCTCTCCAGGCTAAACATCCCCAGCTCCTTCAACCTTTCCTCATAGGACTTGGTCTCCAGACCCCTCACCATCTTCGTTGCCTTTCTCTAGACCAGTTCCAGCTTGTCTATATCCTTCTTAAAATGTGGTGCCCAAAACTGAACACAAGACTCCAGATGAGGTCTTACCATCGCAGAGTAAAGTGATACCATCACATCACGCGATCTGGACACTATACTTCCGTTGATAAGCCCAAAATCGCATTTGCCTTTTTAGCCACCGCATCACACTGTTGACTCATGTTCCGCGTATGATCCACTAAGACCCCTAGATCCTTTTCGCACATACTACTAAGACAAGTCTCCCCAATCCTATAACCATGCAATGGATTTTTCCTACCTAACTGCAGAATTTTACATGTATCCCTGTTAAAAGTTCATTTTATTGGGTTTAGCCCAGTTTTCCAGCCTGTCAAGGTCATCCTGTAGCCTGTTTCCGTCTTCTTCTGTGTTTGCAACCCCTCCCAATTTAGCATCATTTGCCCTCCCTCCCCTCCTTGCAGCGAAACAGTCACATGGGGGGGGTGCCCTAGGTAATTGCCTAGTTTGTCTACTTGCAGCACCAGCCCTGGCTCCGGGGCGGTTTGCCTGAAGCTGCTTTCTAGTCTTGCCTTGAAGCCCCCCCCCCCACTTCCAAGATTGCTCCCCATTTTTGCCCTCCTTCCCTTCCTTGCAGTGAAACAGCCTACCAAGCCCAGCCAAAGAAGGGGCTCAGCTGGTGCGCTTCCGGGTCTCTCAGTCCCCCCTTCCTCCACGGTCCTAAATATTAGCCCGGGGATTAGTCATCCCCCCCCCTCCTTTCTTCAAAGGGGCCCTTGCAAAGAGAGCTAAGGCCCGGTCCCAACGATCCTGGGTCCCCTCCCGTGTTCCCTCTAAGCGTGAGCTTGCTCACAGGCTTTTAGCCTCCGGCTCACACATTTTTGGCTCAGCTCAGGAAAAATGGCCCCGGAGCACACACATGGACGCAGCAGCTCACAGCTTTCAGGCCAGGGGCTCACCAAGTAGAATCTTTGCTCACAAGACTCTGCAGCTCAGAGGGGACCTTGCTCGGGAGCAAACTACTCGATGCAATAGCCAAATCATCTGCTCACGGCTTTAAGGCCAGGAGCTCACTAAGTAGAATCTTTGCTCACAAGACTCTGCAGCTTAGAGGGGACATTGCCTCAGAGCAAGCTAATTTGATGCCATAGCCAAATCATCTGCTCGCAGCTTTCAGGCCAGCAGCTCACCAAGCAGAATCTTTGCTCACAAGACTTTGCAGCATAGAGGGGACATTGCTGCAGGGGGGACTACCCAGGCGTCCTGCTACTCGGCCTGCTGCTCCCCATTCTTCGCCCGGAGGCGTCCTGGAGCCTGGCTCGGAAGGGGTTAAGCCTTGCGCGCCCCCCCCCCCCGCCTCTTTTTGCCCCGCTCTCGCTCCCCTTCCCCCCGCGGCTCTTAATTGCAGCTTCCCGGTTGCCCTGGCAACGGCGATCGAGGGAGCGAGACAGTCGCCGGGGGAGAGGAATAAAAAATAGCACGCGGAGAGGAGGGAATCAAAGGACGACGAACTCCAGATGCACCTTCTGGAGGGCGGGGGGGGGGAGAGAAAGGAAGGACTACAACTCCCAGGCGCCTTTGCGCTCCGATCGGCTTTGCTGTTGGGGTTCTCTCCCCACCCCCCCGCACAAAAGCTCACAAATCCAAGGGGGGGGGAACCCCAGATATAACAGTCTTATATGAATTAAGAAGATTGGATATCGCAATTCTCTCTGCTCGCCCCACTCGCAAAGGCGCCTGGGAGATGCAGTCCTTTCAATCGCTGTGCCGGCGTCAAATATGGCGACAGGCGTAGCTTGCAGTGCTGCGGCTGCGGTTTGCGGCTCCCACGCAGGGAAAGGTGAGTGCTGTGCAATCCCCGCCACGCGCACACTGAGCAGTGCCTCGCTGCGGCCGAAGGGGGCGCTCTGCCTTGGGGGGGAGGGGAGGGGAAGGACCAGTAGTTCTGGTTGCCAACCCCCCGTCAGGGCCTGGTGCTCGCCTGCAATTGCAATTGATCTCCAGGTAACAGAGAGCAGTCCCCCCCCGGGGCTGCTTTGGAGGGTGGAGTGTATGGGATTGTACCCCACTAAGGTCCCCGAATCCTACCACTCCCGGGGCATCGCTCCCAAATCTCCAGGAATCTCCCACGCTGGAGCTGGCATCTTTACCAGTATGGGGAAGGGGGCAGTTTAAAAAAAGGGGGGGCTATTAAAGCAAGCAAAAACTGGGGAAATGGCAAGGGGATTAGGGTGGTGTGGGGTTAGGAGGTGGCCTGTGGGCCCCCAAAACCAGGTCTGTGTTGGGAAATACCTGGAGACTTTGGGGGTGGATCCGAGAGAGGGTGAGGTTTGGGGAGGGGAGGGGCCTTAGCAGGGTACAATGCCGCAGAACCACCACCACCACCCCCCTTTCTAAGCAGCCGTTCTCTCCAGGGGAGCTGATCTCTGCCAGTGGGAGACCAGTTTGTCAAAGCGGGAGATCTCCAGGTCCCACCTGGAAGATGGCAACCCTAGTTGCTAGATCCTGGTTGGAAAACGTCCTGGAGGCTTGGGGAAGGCAGGGACCTCCGTGGGGTACAGTGCCCTAGAGTCCACCCTCTTGAGCAGGGGTGGCCAAACTTGGTAAGGAAAGAGCCGCATAGAATAAATGTCAAATGTTTGAGGGCCGCAAGACATGAACGTCAGATGTTTGAGGGCCACAAGGAAGGAAGGAAGGAAAGGTGGAAAGAAAGGTGGAGGGCAAGCAAATAGATTGGGGGGGAGGAAGAGGTGGAAAGAAAGCAACTTTAACTATAAATGCATTCTCCGAGCCATCAGCTGGCTTGGCGAAGTGATTCAAAGAGACAAATGCCTTCTTCAAGCCGGCCAACGGTGCAGTGGGGGCTTCAAGAGCCACACGATATGTGTGAAAGAGCCACATGTGGCTTCCGAGCCACAGTTTGACCACCCTTGCTCTGGAGCATTCATTTTCTCCAGGGGAACCGATCTCTGTAATCTGGAGACAAACTGGAATTCCAGGGCATCCCCAGGTCCCACCTGGAGGCTGGCATCCCTACTCAAGACCCATCCAGGCAGTTGCCTCCTTCCCGTTTGCTCCAGGTGGAGTTGTGCCCTAGGTGGCTGCGTAGGGCGTCCCTGAAGAGTGGGCACCGTTTCTGGGGCAGCAGCTCCTCCCTTCCCAGAGACACATTCAAGGAAATAAGACTGGCTAAAGTGACTGAGGAGGACAGAGGCCCGAGTGCTGGAGGCGGAGGAGGGGGGGAAAGGTCCAGCCAGATAGACAGAACAGCCTAATCGTGAGCAAGACTGTCTGGCCCCGTCTCCTCTGAGTGACGTTACTGCACCAGGGAATGCCAGGGATTGAACCCCGGGGCCTTCTGGAAGCAAGGTGCATATGCGGAGAGAGAAGAGGGGCGTTGGGCTGCAACCCAATATGGAAAGCAGACGAAAGAAGAGATTGCTCGGCTCCAGCACTTCCGACGGGGCTGCGTGGCGGATTCTGCAAGACGGGCCTCAGCCCCCCCCCCCCCCCCCGATCTGATTCTGAGCACACGCAGAGACTCTCCCCGCTGGCTGAGTGAACGGCGGGGACGTGCACATCTGGGGCTGGGGGAAAGGGACTCCATCCGGGTTGCAGGCAGCAGCTTTCAGGGGAGGCTGGTCTCTGGAATTCCTCGCCCGTTTTCGTGGGGAAAGAATAATACTAAAAAAGGATTAGGAGCGGCGCGGAGGAAGCCGATAATCAGGCCAAAGTCCGAATGCTTTTTGAGTTTCGTCGCCTTTGATTGCGTCTCCTCTCTCCTGCAGATGCTGGGAGCCCGGCTTCGGGATCCATTGAGGTAGAACAGAAGTTCCTCTTTGAGCCTGGCACGGAGGAGAAGTTGGCGGCCCTGGGGGCATCTTTGGCCGGAAACGTCTCCTTCCGGGACCAGTACTTTGACACTCCTGACTGGCGCCTTACCCTGGCTGACTACTGGCTCCGGGAGCGCGAGGGGACCGGCTGGGAGCTGAAATGTCCCCCGCGGCCCCTGGAGGGCGCCACCGTTTCGAGCCCGGCCGCAGAAAGCCGGAACCCACGAGGCCTTACGCAGGTGCCTGCTGCACCCCTCCCTTTGCAGCCGCTAGGGGGAGCTGGCAGGCCGGACTCGGCCACGCAATACCAGGAAGTGACATGCCCCCGGGATATCGTGGCCCACGTCTGTGGTCTCTTGGGTGTGGACTTGGCGGCGAGCTGCTGCGGTGACGTGGCCAGAGCGGTGGAGAAGCTCGGCCTGGAGGAGTTTGCCAGCTTTGTGACCCGCCGGCGCAAATATCGCGTGAGGGAGCTGTGCGTGGACCTCGACGAGGCAGATTTTGGCTACGCGGTGGGGGAGGTGGAGGCCGTGGTCAGACGGCAGGAGGACGTGCCGGAGGCTCTAGAGAGGATACAAGAGCTAGGCAGGCAGCTGGGTAAGCTGTACCGAAGGGTGTCCGTGGGTATGGCACTCTTCTCTTCATCACCCACGGCTGGGTTTTCCCCCACACCGTGGCGACTCAACAAGGCCCAGATGACGTCATGGGGAAAAAAAATTCATTTGAAATGTTAGAAATCAAAAAAGCTTGCGAATTCATTTCCTGCGATCAAGTCAGGATCAAGGCAGCACAACTGAAGTTATAGTGACCGAATAACTAGGAATGTATTGAAACAAAATCATACAAATATGTTCAATGGAAGACTAAATGGCAATAACAGTTCCCCCCAAATCCTACCTTTCCATCAAAGGAGACCCAATGAACAGGATGCCGACTGGATTCTTCCTGCTTCGAATCCTCTTCTAGCATGGGGGCTCCAACCACATCTCTCCAACACTGTGTCACACAGTGGCCAATATATATACACACACACATATATTGGCCACTGTGTGACACAGAGCGTTGGACTGGATGGGCCATTGGCCTGATCCAACAGGGCTTCTCTTATGTTCTTATGTGACACAGAGTATTGGACTGGAGGGGCCGTTGGCCTGATCCAACATGGCTTCTCTAATGTTCTTATGTGACACAGAGTATTGGACTGGAGGGGCCGTTGGCCTGATCCAACATGGCTTCTCTAATGCTCTTATGTGACACAGAATATTGGACTGGAGGGGCCGTTGGCCTGATCCAACATGGCTTCTCTTATGTTCTTCTGTGACACAGAGTGTTGGACTGAATGGGCCACTGGCCTGATCCAACATGGCTTCTCTTATGTTCTTATGTGACACAGAGTATTGCACTGGATGGGCCATTGGCCTGATCCAACATGGCTTCTCTTATGTTCTTCTGTGACACAGAGTGTTGGACTGGATGGGCCACTGGCCTGATCCAACATGGCTTCTCTTATGTTCTTAATGTGACACAGAGTATTGGACTGGAGAGGCCGTTGGCCAGATCCAACATGGCTTCTCTAATGTTCTTATCTCAATCAAAGGCAAAAGCTCAGAAAAGATAACAAAGTTTTTCTGATGCATCAGTAAAGTTGCAAAAAGTTGCAAAACCTACAAGATTCCTTTCCAGTGGCCCCAAAGACTGCACATAGTCTTTTTTCCCTGAGCTTTTGCCTTTGTTTGAGATATGTGGTTGGAACACCCTACGCTAGAAGAGGATTTGAAGCAGAAATAAGCAAGCTGACCTCCCGTTCATTGGGACTCCTTTAGAATCATATAGTTGGAAGGGACCTCCAGCGTCATCTAACCCAACCCCCTGCACAATGCAAGAAACCCACAAATACCTCTCCTCAAATTCACAGGATCCTCACTGCTGTCAGATGGCCATCCAGCCTCTGTTTAAAAACCTCCAAGGAAGGAGAGCCCTCCGTCTCCTGAGGAGGAAGCCTGTTCCACTGAGGAACCGCTCTAACAGTCAGGAAGTTCTTCCTAATGTTGAGCCGGAAACTCTTTTGATTTAATTTCAACCCGTTGGTTCTGGTCCGACCTTCTGAGGCCGCAGAAAACAATTCCACACCATTCTCTGTAGGACAGCCCTTCAAGAACTTGAAGATGGTGATCATGTCACCTCTCAGCTGCCTCCTCTCCAGGCTAAACATGCCCAGCTCCTTCAGCCTTTCTTCATAGGTCTCCAGGCCCCTCTTGATGAAACTGTGAAATTTTGGGGGAATTGTTATTGCTATTTAGTCTTCCATTGAACATATTTGTATGATTTTGTTTCAATACATTCTTAGTTATTTGGTCACTATAACTTCGGTTGTGCTGTCTGGATCCTTCAAGCGACCTCTCTCCCTTTACCATCAATTGAGGATCTACAGGATTCCAAAATTCACTTTCTTTTTCTCTCTCCCAGCAGGCTTTGATGAGAAAACCCGCGTTCCGGGAAAGATGTCCGTTTACCTGCACAAATTCAGGCCCGCGCACTACGAGAGCCTCGTGCGAGCTGGGAGGTTGCGGAAAGTAGGGGACCCAGGAGCTACAAGAGGGGAGAAAAACTGAGCACAGAACCGATGTGGGTGGGGGGCTCCATTCTTGGATGGGAGACCCTCCCCCTGTCTCTCTGTCCCTGATGAGTCTACTCCAGCATCATCCTCAGAAGAAAGGAAAGATGAGTTCATGCGAATAAAATAGAGATGCCCCAGATGTGTCCTGTTTGGCTGACCTGTGGGGGGGACATCGCCGCAGTTCAGCCAACGGCTGGAGGTTTGTGGGGAAAAGCAAGCCAGGCCATAACCAATTAGGGGGCATTTAGCGGAGAAACAGCGTACCGCAGAAAAAAAGAAGACAGGAAAAATTTATTTGCACTTAAAACTCAAGGTCATTCCATAAGAGTAACAGGAAGCAAATTTAAGACGCCGGGGAAAAACACCACAATGAAAGTAACGGTACTGTTTCTTCACACAACACACTGTAAATCTGTGGAATTCGCGGCCAGTTGCCTCAGCGGGCTTGAAGAGAGACTAGAACAGGGTTTCTGAGCTTTCTGGAACCTGCGGGCATCTTCGGAACTCTGGACACAGTGCGGTGGGCACTGCCACAACATGGCAGCTCCCCTTCCGTCACAGTGAAGATCCTCGCGCTGTGGGGGCAGCTTCTGCCAAAGCAGTGTTTTTTTAAAAACCCGTGCAGCCAATCGGATCTCCACTGGCCAATCAAAAGTCTTTCTGGGCAAAAGCCACGCCTTTCCCTGCCCTGCCTCCTTTCTAAAGGACCCGTGGACTAGAGGAACATACGGGGGGGGCACCCATGAACTAGAGCAGGGATGGCCAAACTTGCTTAACGTAAGAGCCACATAGAATAAACATCAGACGTTTGAGAGCCGCAAGACCTGAACGTCAGATGTTTGAGAGCTGGCAGGAGAAGGGAAGGAACGAAGGAAAACGGGGGAGGGAGAGGTGCAAAGAAAGCAACTTTAACATTAAATGTCTTCTCCAAGCTGCGATAGCCAGAAGTGCGGCTTCACATTTTGCAGCCCCAGTTATGGGAGGCTAAGGATAATCAGCCAGGGAGGGTCACGACTACCACACCGTGCTTCGGACACCCTTCCCTGTAACCCACGGTTGGCAGACAGAATACTGAATGGGGCATCCCTTTGGTCTGACTCAGCTGAGGAGGAGACTGGCCTCTGGGAGGCACGGCCACGGCCTCCCCCGGACTTCTCCGTTTTCCCTGTAGCAGGATGGCGGGTTTGGGCGACGGCGAGGAAAAGGCGGTGTGTTTATTTTACTGGAGGATTTTGATCCCCCCCCCGCCCCCGCTCTTTATCTTCATCGATTTCCACTTAGTTGCGCTCAGTTGTTGTGGAATCTCCCCGTCTAGCTGATCAATTGCATTGATTTCCCAGCCGCCAAGAGGCAGTGGGGGGATGCCCCTTTCTGTTCCCCCCGCCCCCCTGTCCTGACTTGACCGGGTTTCCCTTTTTAGTTTGGAGGCTCTCTGCTGCAAGATGGTGACGTGGCTTCCACCTCCCCCGTCTGCCTCCAGTGCAGTGATCTAGGGTCACCGCTCCCCCCCCCCCCCCCGCCAACAGCCATAGGGGACCCCCTAACTTGCGTGTTTTAATAGACTCCAGGTGGAACCAAGATACCACCTGGTGGTCGGCTGTTGTCACTGCAAGGGCTTTGCTTTTTCTGGGGTGGTGGTGGGGGGGGGGGGAGACAGGCCTGAGTTTTTCCTGGAAAACATACAGCGGAGGTGGATCTCCCAGGTTGCTCGGCGGTCATTGCCACGCGGCCTCTGGGAACGAGCTGATTTCCTCAATCCGTTGGACGGCCACCCCGGTGGGCAGGGT
The DNA here is from genome assembly GCF_032191835.1 of Heteronotia binoei. Classification (NCBI taxonomy): domain Eukaryota; kingdom Metazoa; phylum Chordata; class Lepidosauria; order Squamata; family Gekkonidae; genus Heteronotia; species Heteronotia binoei. Next base: position 6,748,608 of record NC_083237.1, on the reverse strand, counting down.
GTAGGCAAGACGCAGCCGCATCCGGAGCGGGAGCTGGGAATCGAAAAGGGAGAGACGCAACGTTAGTCTGCTGCTGCCCTGGTTGGAATTCGGCACAGGGAAAAGGGTAATCCTGAACCGCTGCAAACTTGGCATAAGCCTTGATGCAGAATTCAGTACTGGGGAAACCGCTTTTTTTTAAAAAGGGGATTGGATAAAAATATGGAGCAGAGGTCCATCAGCGGCTATTGTTGGAACTGTCTGGGGCGGTGATGCTCTATATTCTTGGTGCTTGCGGGGGGGGGGCAAAGTGGAAGGGCTTCTAGCCCCACTTGTGAACCTTCTGATGGAACTTGGGTTTTGTTTTGGTTTTCTTGCCACTGTGTGATACAGAGTGTTGGCCTGATCCAACACGGCATCTCTCATGTTCTTATTATGATCTGCAACATGTGTTTCCCAACTCGGTGCACGCTTAAAGTCACTGTTACTTACTTGATCCCTTTTTAAGATTGGCAGTGTGTGGTGATTAACATGTGGAATTCACCGCCACAGGAGGTGGTGGCAGCTACAAGCATAGCCAGCTTTAAGAGGGGATTGGATAAAAATATGGAGCAGAGGTCCAACAGTGGCTATTAGCCACAGTGTGTATATATATGTGTGTGTGTGTATGTACACACACATATATTGGGCGCTGTGTGACACAGAGTGTTGGATCATGCCTATATATGCCTAATTCTACATGTTAAACACCACACACTGCCAATCTTAAAAAGGGATCAAGTAAGTAACAGTGACTTTAAGCGTGCGCCGAGTTGGGAAACACAAGTTGCAGATCATAATAATGTGCACTTGGCCACATTGAACCGCATCTGCCACGTTGCCGCCCACTCACCCAGCCTCAACAGACCCCTTTGGAGTGCCTCGCAATCCTCTCTGGTTCTCACCACCCTGAACAATTTAGTGTCATCTGCAAACTTGGCCACTTTGCTGCTTACTCCCGACTCCGGATCATTAATGAACAAGTTAAAGAGCATGAGTTGTATCGACACGCAACCTGATGTTAAAGGGACGTGTTACACGTATAAGGTTAGCCGTGTTCAGTTTTAAAGCCATCATTTTATCCGCTGGGTATGTCTCCTCTCCAGTTTGGTGTAGTGGTTATGTGTGCGGACTCTTATCTGGGAGAACCGGGTTTGATTCCCCACTCCTCCACTTGCACCTGCTGAGATGGCCTTGGGTCAGCCATAGCTCTGGCAGAGGTTGTCCTTGAAAGGGCAGCTGCTGTGGGAGCCCTCTCCAGCCCCACCCACCTCACAGGGTGTCTGTTGTGGGGGAGGAAGGTAAAGGAGATTGTGAGCCGCTCTGAGACTCTTCGGAGTGGAGGGCGGGATATAAATCCAATATCTTCATCTACCTCACAGGGTGTCTGTTGTGGGGGAGGAAGGGAAAGGAGATGGTGAGCCACTCTGAGACTCTTCGGAGTGGAGGGCGGGATATAAATCCAATATCATCTTCTTCTTCTTCAAACTATGTCCGCTTAGAACCGTTACATCTCCACAATTCTCAAAATAACGTCTGTGTTGCAAAACACGCTTTCCCAAACAATACGAAGCCTGCTACACCTGTGGCTGACCCTCCGTTCCCCCTTAGGAAACATCCAGCATTCCTTGGGGTGGGCGGATCCCTAGCCTCCCATTGGGGACTGTTGCGTCACTTCCCCATAGGGAAACATACGGCGTTCGTTTTTTGTGTGTGTGCGCGCATGTGTGGGTGGGGCAGTTGTCGCTTTGGAATGTGGCTTGATGATGATAGGGGCCCCCTATCTACTACTCTGCTGAAAGGAATGGCCCTTGAGGGCCAGATGACAAAGGCCGTTGTGACGGACTCAGGCCCTTAGCCTGACTCAGGCCCTTAGCCTGAGTAGCTGAGAAACAGGCTTGCAGTGATTGGCTGGAACGTTGCCCAAGCAACGGAAAAGTATCCTTTGGAGGTTTGCTCAGCAGAAAATCACCTCAGGATTTTTAGTCTTAGCCAGCGGATCTTCGAAAGAAGTCTTCAGTATACCAATCTGAAGTGAAGACAGTGGGCTTAGACTGGGCAGTTGTAAAACCAACTGGACGAGGGGCTGAGAGCGGCTAGAGTGGCTGAGCTCCTTGTGGGAGACAGAGCTGAGTGGACTCTGTCTGGAAGAGGGAGTTTTCAGATGGTTTGAAACTCTCTGAGGGAGATTTTGCCAGTGCATCAGGCAATCTCCAGGTACAAACTAAATCACACAAATATACACTGAGGGGAGAACTGGATTCTTGGTCAGCAGGGTTGCTCAAGACTCAGACCAGAGGACTAGCTGTGGGGCTGAGACGCATTGGTATTCAGGGGTGCGAGTCCTGGAAGACAGTGTGAAAGGGTCTGTGAGGGAGAATACTGACACCAGTCAGGAGTTCTCTATGTGTGTGTGGGAGAGTGATTGAAGTTTGTTATTTTTATGATTTGGCATTGCCTAAGTTAGGGTAAAACATCTGAAGAAACAGCATTCTGAGTGCCCAGAAGGCACAGACAGCCTGTGTGGAGTCTAGTGGGACTCTGAAACCTGCCTGGTTTATTGTTTAGTTTGAAGATATTCTGCCAAAGTCTTGTTATATTTTTACCTCAGCCTGAAAAATCTCTACTCTCTGTAATTGAATTATTCTGCCAACCAGCTGCCAATTGATTTACCTTTTTAATAGTGAACAGTCATAATCAATATCATTTCATCCCTCTCCCTTGCCTTTTGTTCCTTAATAAATACTTTGTGAATTTTAACGTTAAAACCATCTGGTGCCAATTATTAATAGTTCTGACAGGATTTCTGGGAGTGTTACTGAGGGAAGGTGACCGGGGAGAAATTTGAAGTGGTCGCCTCCTGAGTAAAGCCTCTGACCGGATTCCTCACAGCCATCTTTGCAGGCCACTCCCATCTGCGGGGTAGGACCCCGACCCTCATTCTTACCTTCCTGGGGTTCAAGATGCGAATTAGCTGAGTGACGGGGGGACCATCCTGGCCCGGGACTGTGGACCTGCTGGGAGCCAGGAGCTCCACCTGAAAGGACTGTCAGGAAGGGGAAAAGATGAGCAAGTTCAAGCCGGCCGTGTTTCCATATAAATTCAGATTTCTGTTAAAAGCACAATAACGCATCCCGGGCAGCCCTCGGAGCTGCTGGCCGTGGCTTCTGGCCCACCTCACCTTGGGGACAGCCACTTGCAGAGAAAAGGCGGTCACGTCACCAGAGCCCCTGTTAGACACCGTGGCTGTGATAAGCAGTAACGTGGTTTCCAGCGGGGGGCGCTCCATTGAGAATTCGACCAGCAGGTCATCTCGGCTGTAGACGACCAGGCGGGAGAGAGCGGAGGCTGGTGGAACAGGGAAGCCAGTGGATAAGTAAATTCTTAGTGTCCTATTGGGTATTTCTCCCCTGCCTTTCACCCCCCACCACGATAACCAAGCAACGGGGGATGCAACTTATCCAACATGAATCCCAGTTAAGACCTTTGGAGCTCAACTTGGAGCTGTGTCTTCGGTGCCAAGACTCAGCCCTGGAAAGGTGACACAGTTACAGAATGCATCTAAGCATGTACAGAGGGCTCCCCGTTGAGCTGAGTAATCAGCACAAGCCCTTAGGGCAGGGGTGTCAAACATGCGGTTCGGGGGCCGAATCAGACCCCCGGAAGGCTCCTATCAGGCCCCCGAGCAACCGGCTGTCACCTGCTTCCTTCTCCCTCTCTCTTGCTTCCTTCTGCGTCACAGCTTGCTTTGCAAGGCTTGCTCAAATGCACAGCAGAGCTACAGAGCAAAGCCTCTATTTTCTCCATTGGCTGAGGGAGGAAGGGGGAGAGGCAGAGCTTGTTTTTCCAGGCTCTCTCAATCGCACAGCAGAGCTACCGAGCCAAGCCTCTTCTATTGGCTGAGGCTCCTCCCTCCCTCAGTCCCCTGGGGAAGGAAGGAAAGAGCCAGGGCTTCTTTTGCCCAGTTCCCTGGATCCCTTGGGAGAAATGCAAAGAAAACACCTTTAAGATCAATGAATGCTGACGTTTTAAGCGTGTTTAAAGTTTTAAAAAATATATACTGTATATATTTGTGTTTGTCTGTGTCCTTTATAAAGTTTATATCTCTGCTACCTGATCTTAAATAGGTACACACATGGCTCGGCCCTACTTGGTCCAGCCCAACCCGACATGGCCCGGTCCAACAAGGTCTCATTTATGTCAGATCTGGCCCTCATAACAAATGAGTCTGACACCCCTGCCTTAGGGGAACCAGCTTCCACGTCAATGTTCCACACTGGGGAGAAGTGGAATTCTGGGAAAGAAGGGTGTGGTCAAGGTCAGTTTGACCCTGACCATTCCTCTTTCTAGAGATCACTCTGCGATCAATACGGCTAACAAGGATCAGTATCTACACCTGGGCTTCCTGCTACGTGAGCAGGTGGAGGGGAAAGCATACCTTTTGTCTACCCTGAAAATGCCACAAGCATCATTAAGGGCAGCATTGGTTCTAGTAGGAACTGCTACATTTGTTTTTAAAATTAGGAGCACCAGCTTTCCCATCCTCATCGTTTCCCAGAAAATAATGGCAGAGAACATCAGACCTGCAGTCTGCCTAGCCCGGCATCCTGTCTCACACAGCGGCCGACTGGTTTCTCTGGAGGTCTAACTGCAGGGCGCAAAGGCCGAGGCCCTCCTCTGATAAGAGCCTCAGAAGAGCTCTGCTGGATCGGCTCAGCAATCCATCTAGTCCAGCCTCCTGTCTCACACTGTGGCCAACCAGTTCCTCTGGGGGGCCAACAACAGGGCGGAGAGGCCGAGGCCTTCCCCTGAGAAGAACATCAGAAGAGCCCTGCTGGATCAGACCAGTGAGGGTCCATCTAGTCCAGCATCTGTCTCACATTGTAGCCAACCAGTTCCTCAGGAGGCCCAACAACAGGGCAGAGAGGCTGAAGCTTTCCCCTGGTGCTGCCTCCTGGCTCTGGGTTTCAGAGGTTTCTGGCCTCCGAACATGAAGGTTCCTCTTAGTCAGTATGGCTGGTAGACCGATAAGGAAAAACAAAAGGTCCCCTGTGCAAGCACCAGTCGTTTCTGACTCTGGGGTGACGTTGCATTCACATTTTCATGGCAGACCTTTTACGGGGTGGTTTGCCCTTGCCTTCCCCAGTCATCTACACTTTCTCCCCCAGCAAGCTGGGTCCTCATTTAACCGACCTCGGAAGGATGGAAGGCTGAGTCAACCTCGAGCCGGCTACCTGAAAACCCAGCTCCTGCCGGGGATTGAACTCAGGTCATGAGCAGAGCTTAGGACTGCAGTACTGCAGCTTTAACACTCTGTGCCACGGGGCTCTCTGTTGTTGGCCCTCCTGAGAAACTGGTTGGCCACAGTGTGAGACAGGAGGCTGGACTAGATGGACCCTCACTGGTCTGATCCATCAGGACTCTTATGTTCTTATTAAGACCTCGGCCTCTCTGCCCTGTTGTTGGCCCCCCAGAGGAACTGGTTAGCCACTGTGAGATAGGATGCTGGATTAGATGGACCCTCACTGGTCTGATCCAGCAGGACTCTTCTGATGTTCTTCTAAGGGGAAGGCCTCGGCTTCTCCGCCCTGTTGTTGGCCCCCAGAGGAACTGGTTGGCCACTGTGAGACAGGATGCTGGATTAGATGGACCCTCACTGGTCTGATCCAGCAGGGCTCTTCTGATGTTCTTCTAAGGGGAAGGCCTTGGCCTCTCCGCCCTGTTGTTGGCCCCCTAGAGCAACTGGTTGGCCACTGTGAGACAGGATGCTGGATTAGATGGACCCTCACTGGTCTGGTCCAGCAGGGCTCTTCTGGTGTTCTTCTAAGGGGAAGGCCTCGGCCTCTCTGCCCTGTTATTGGCCCCCCAGAGGAACTGGTTGGCCACTGTGTGAGACAGGAGGCTGGACTAGATAAACCCTCACTGGTCTGATCCAGCAGGGCTCTTCTGATGTTCTTATGGAGGCCTCAGCCTCTCTGCCCTTTTGTTGGCCCTCCAGAGGAACTGACTGGCCACTGTGTGAGACTAGATGGACCCTCACTGGTCTGATCTAGCAGGGCTCTTCTGATGTTCTTCTAAGAGGAAGGCCTCGGCCTCTCTGCCCTGTTGTTGGCCCCCCAGAAGAACTGGTTGGCCACTGTGTGAGACAGGAGACAGGACTAGATGGGCCCTCACTGGTCTGATCCAGCAGGGCTCTTCTGATGTTCTTCTCAGGGGAAGGCCTCGGCCTCTCTGCCCTGTTGTTGGCCCCCCAGAAGAACTGGTTGGCCACTGTGTGAGACAGGAGGCTGGACTAGATGGACCCTCCCTGGTCTGATCCAGCAGGGCTCTTCTGATGTTCTTCTAAGGGGAAGGCCTCGGCCTCTCTGCCCTGTTGTTGGCCCCCCAGAGGAACTGGTTGGCCACTGTGTAAGACAGGAGGCTGGACTAGACGGACCCTCCCTGGTCTGATCCAGCAGGGCTCTTCTGATGTTCTTCTCAGGAGAAGGCCTTGGCCTCTCTGCCCTGTTGTTGGCCCTCCAGAGGAACTGACTGGCCACTGTGTAAGACAGGAGGCTGGACTAGACGGACCCTCCCTGGTCTGATCCAGCAGGGCTCTTCTGATGTTCTTCTCAGGAGAAGGCCTTGGCCTCTCTGCCCTGTTGTTGGCCCTCCAGAGGAACTGACTGGCCACTGTGTAAGACAGGAGGCTGGACTAGACGGACCCTCCCTGGTCTGATCCAGCAGGGCTCTTCTGATGTTCTTCTAAGGGGAAGGCCTCAGCCTCTCTGCCCTGTTGTTGGCCCCCCAGAGAAACTGGTTGGCCACTGTGTGAGACAGGAGGATGGATTCCTGAGCCGATCCAGCAGAGCTCTTCTGAGGCTCTTATCAGAGCCCTGCGCCCTGCGGTTAGACCTCCAGAGAAACCTGTCGGCCGCTGTGTCAGACAGGACAAAGACAGTGCTTAACCAGACCTACTCATGGAAAGTCAAAAGAAAGCCCAGAGAAACCGGGACCTGGACAGTCTTTTTTTGCTGTCAGGGTTGCAGAACCTGCAGAGCATTGCAGGGGATGTCGAGAGAGGAGGGGGACCCTTTACGATATACCGGGGAGGAATGCAAGCCACTCAGTGGACGTGTGGTGATGCGAGCTTTTGAAGGGAAGGCAACTTTGACGGGTTTTTTGCCCCTTGACCCCAATCTCCTGTGTCAGCCTACTAGGGTTCTCAGTCCCCAGTTGGGGGCAGGGGATCCCCCAGTTTGGAGGCCCCCCCCTGCTTTAAGGTCATCAGAAAGGGGGGGAGGGAAATGGCTGCCGGGCACTCCTATTGTTCCCTACGGACATTGATTTCCATAGGGTATAAGGAGAATTGATCCGTGGGTATCTGAGCCTCCAGAGGGGCTGTTTTCTGAGATAGAGGCACCAAAATTTCAGCTTTGCATCCGGTGCTTCTCTTCAAAGCACCCCCCAAGTTTCAAAAAGATTGGACCAGGGGGTCCAATTCCATGAGCCCCCAAAGAAGGTGCCCTTAGCCTTCATTATTTCCTACGGAAGGAAGGCGTTTAAAAGGAGCACGGTCCCTTTAAATGAGATGGCCAGAACTCCTTTTGGAGTTCAATTGTGCTTGTCCCACCCTTGCTTCTGGCTTCACTCCCAAAGTCTCCTGGCTCCAACCCAAAGTCCCCAGATATTTCTTGAGTTGGACTTGGCAACCCTACAGCCTACCTGGGGGTTTGAGGTCCCTGAGTAAGTCCAGGACAGAGCCTGTCGCCACCGGGGTGTCCATTACAGGCTGCAAAGGAGACGGTTCAGCAGGCTCCCCAAGGAGACACAAGAGATCGGAGACCTGGAGGAAAAGAGACAGTGCCGAAGAGAAGGAGAAGAATTGCAGATTTATACCCCGCCTTTCTCCCTCAATCAGAGACTCAGAGCGGCTGACAATCTCCTTTATCTTCTCTCCCCACAACAGACACCCTGTGAGGTGGGTGGGGCTGAGAGAGCTCTCCCAGAAGCTGCCCTTTCAAGGACAGCTCTGCCAGAGCTATGGCTAACCCAAGGCCATTCCAGAAGGTGCAAGTGGAGGAGTGGGGAATCAAAGCCAGTTCTCCCAGATAAGAGAGCTAATGGCTGACCCAAGGATATTCCAGAAGGTGCAAGTGGAGGAGTGGGGAATCAAACCCGGTTTTCCCAGATAAGAGAGCTATGGCCGAGCCAAGGCCATTCCAGAAGCTGCAAGTGGAGGAGTGGGGAATCAAACCCGGTTCTCCCAGATAAGAGAGCTATGGCTGACCCAACGCCATTCCAGAAGGTGCAAGTGGAGGAGTGGGGAATCAAACCCGGTTCTCCCAGATAAGAGAGCTATGGCTGACCCAACGCCATTCCAGCAGGTGCAAGTGGAGGAGTGGGGAATCAAACCCGGTTCTCCCAGATAAGAGAGCTATGGCTGAGCCAATGCCATTCCAGAAGGTGCAAGTGGAGGAGTGGGGAATCAAACCCAGTTCTCCCAGATAAGAGAGCTATGGCTGACCCAACGCCATTCCAGCAGGTGCAAGTGGAGGAGTGGGGAATCAAACCCGGTTCTCCCAGATAAGAGAGCTAATGGCTGACCCAAGGATATTCCCAAAGCTGCAAATGGAGGAGTGGGGAATCAAACCCGGTTCTCCCAGATAAGTGAGCTCTGGCTGACCCAAGGCCATTCTAGCAGCTGCAAATGGAGGAGTGGGGAATCAAACCCGGTTCTCCCAGATAAGAGAGCTATGGCTGAGCCAATGCCATTCCAGAAGGTGCAAGTGGAGGAGTGGGGAATCAAACCCGGTTCTCCCAGATAAGAGAGCTATGGTTGACCCAAGGCCATTCCAGAAGGTGCAAGTGGAGGAGTGGGGAATCAAACCCGGTTCTCCCAGATAAGAGAGCTATGGCTGAGCCAATGCCATTCCAGAAGGTGCAAGTGGAGGAGTGGGGAATCAAACCCGGTTCTCCCAGATCAGAGAGCTATGGTTGACCCAAGGCCATTCCAGCAGGTGCAAGTGGAGGAGTGGGGAATCAAACCCAGCTCTCCCAGATAAGAGAGCTCTGGCTGACCCAAGACCATTCCAGCAGGTGCAAGTGAAGGAGGGGGGAATCAAACCCGGTTCTCCCAGATCAGAGAGCTATGGTTGACCCAAGGCCATTCCAGCAGGTGCAAGTGGAGGAGTGGGGAATCAAACCCAGCTCTCCCAGATAAGAGAGCTCTGGCTGACCCAAGGCCATTCCAGCAGGTGCAAGTGGAGGAGGGGGGGAATCAAACCCGGTTCTCCCAGATAAGTGAGCTCTGGCTGACCCAAGGCCATTCCAGCAGGTGCAAGTGAAGGAGGGGGGAATCAAACCCGGTTCTCCCAGATAAGTGAGCTCTGGCTGACCCAAGGCCATTCCAGCAGGTGCAAGTGAAGGAGTGGGGAATCAAACCCGGTTCTCCCAGATCAGAGCCTGCACACTTAACCACTACACCAAACTGGCTCTCTGACAAGGTGAGGTTCCCCTCTCTAAGGGCGGCAGAGACAGAAAACGGAGCGAGGAGGGAAAGCTGTGCAAGATGTCTCATGTCACTCTTTATATTTTTTATTGAATTTTTTAAAAATATGCAAGTTAATATCAACATTAATATCAATGTGCAATCAATTAAACTCATGGAATCAGGTTGTAAACAAGCATAACTGCTTACAAGCATACAATAAAATACCGAGTAAGGATTTTAAGTTATAAAGATGTGTCTAGATATGCAGACCCTTTTCTATCCAAGGAGAGAGGTCAAGATGAAAACAAAATTAAGATTAAGGCAATGATTCCTGTATCAAAACACAGTTAATCTAATTGAACCCATGTTATCATTAAACTATTAACGATGCATTGCTATTAATTCTTAACTGCCTAAATATTCTCTATGCAAACTATTACATGTTATTCCAAAATTTACCATCTGGTAATTATAATTAGATGCGATCCACGACTAGCACAGGAAAAGAAAAGGAAGGTAGAAAAAGAGAGAAATAAAAAAGTGTTAGTAAATAGAAAAGAAACAAAAAAAAACACAACTGAAGGGCAGCTGCTGCAAGTGCTCTCTCAGCCTCACCTACCTCACAGGGTGTCTGTTGTGGGAGGGGGAAAAGGTAAAGGAGATTGTCAGTTGCTCTGAGACTCTTTGGAGCGGAGGGTGGGATATAAATCCAAAATCTTCTTCTTATCTTATCCGGGTCTGATTCCCCATTCCTCCGCTTGCAGCTGCTGGAACAGCCTTGGGTCAGCCCTAGCTCTTGCAGGAGTTGTCCTTGAAAGGGCAGCTACTGTAAGAGCTCTCTCAGCCCCACCTACCTCACAGGGTGTCTGTTGTGGGGGGAGGAAGGTAAAGGAGATGGTGAGCAGCTCAGACACTTGGAGACTTGGAGTGGAGGGCAGAATACAAATCGAATGTCTTCTTCTTCCTTAGGACAGTGCAAACGATGTTGACGGGAGTCATGCTGATTCCAGAAACTCAGCCCTTTGCAGATGCTGCCCTCACCTGGCTAGATTCCGGTGGTTTGGAACTGCCCGACGGCTCCACCTGTGGGATATCTGTGGCAATGCTTATCTCTCTTCCCGGCTGCTCTCTCTCACTTCCCTCCTCGGTGTCACTGGCTTTCTCCATGAGGGGCATCTTCTCCAACACAGAGGCCCTAAAAGAAGACCACAGATTTATACATTGCCCTTCTCCCTGAATCAGAGACTCAGAGCAGCTTACAATCTCCTATATTTTCTCCCCCCACAACAGACACCCTGTGAGGTTGGTGGGGCTGAGAGAGCTCTGACAGAAGCTAACCTTTCAAGGACAACCTCTGCCAGAGCTCTGGCTGACCCAAGGCCATTCCAGCAGTTGCAAGTGGAGGAGTGGGGAACCAAACCTGGTTCTCCCAGATAAGAGTCCACGCACTTAACCACTTAGCAAGAGCTATGTCTGACCCGAGGCCATTCCAGCAGCTGCAAGTGGAAGAGTGGGGAATCAAACCTGCTTCTCCCAGATAAGAATCCGTGCACTTAACCACTTAGCAAGAGCTATGGCTGACCCAAGGCCATTCCAGCAGGTGCAAGTGGAGGAGTGGGGGAAATCAAACCCGGTTCTCCCAGATAAGAGTCCATGCACTTAACCACTACACCAAACTGGCTCTCAGGTAAAATTGCTAAGAGTCAGATAGAATAGCTAAGAGTCGAGGGGGTGAGTGGACCTCATTCGGCACACCCCATTTTTTTCCCTGCAAGTGCTGCAAGCTGTCTATGCCAGGGGTGGCCAACAGTAGCTCTTCAGATGTTTTTTTTGCCTACAACTCCCATCACCCTGGCCAGCATGGCCAATGGCTAGGGCTGATGGGAGTTGTAGGCAAAAAAGAAGAAGAAGAAGAAGATGATGATGATATTGGATTTATATCCTGCCCTCCACTCCTGAGAGTCTCAGAGCGGCTCACAATCTCCTTTCCCTTCCTCCCCCACAACAGACACCCTGTGAGCTAGATGAAGATATTGGATTTACATGCCGCCCTCCACTCCGAAGAGTCTCAGAGCGGCTCACAATCTCCTTTCCCTTCCTCCCCCACAACAGACACCCTGTGAGGTAGATGAAGATATTGGATTTATATCCCGCCCTCCACTCCGAAGAGTCTCAGAGCGGCTCACAATCTCCTTTCCCTTCCTCCCCCTACAACAGGCACCCTGTGAGGCGGGTGGGGCTGAGAGAGCTCTCACAGCAGCTGCCCTTTCAAGGACAACCTCTGCCAGAGCTATGGCTGACCCAAGGCCATTCCAGCAGCTGCAGACGGAGGAGTGGGGAATCAAACCCAGTTCTCCCACTACACTACACCAAACTATACCAAAAAAATCTGGAGAGGTACCGTTGGCCACCCCTGGTCTATGCACAACCCCACCCCCCACCCCCACCCGGCGAGGATTGCTTGGGGGTATATACAGCACACGAGAGAAATTGTTGGATTGGCCATCCATAACACACCTGCAAACAGAACAAAGTGGCACCTTGAAGACCGACAAAGTTTAATTCTGAGTATAAGCCTTTGTATCTCTGCACATATGAACATATGAAGCTGCCTTATACTGAATCAGACCCTTGGTCCATCAAAGTCAGTATTGTCTTCTCAGACTGGCAGCAGCTCTCCAGGGTCCCAAGATGAGGTTTTTCACACCTATTTTCCTGGACCCTTTTTTGGAGATGCCAGGGATTGAACCTGGGACCTTCTGCTTCCCGAGCAGATGCTCTACCACTGAGCCACACTTCTTTACACTTGCTTCAGACAAGAGGGGGTCAAACTGTGGCTCAGGAGCCACATATGGCTCTTTCACACATATGAACCCACTATATCAGGGGTGGCCGATGGTAGCTCTCCAGATGTCTTTTTGCCTACAACTCCCATCAGCCCCAGCCACTGGCCATGCTGGCTGGGGCTGATGGGAGATGTAGGCAAAAAAAAAATCTGGAGAGCTACCATTGGCCACCCCTGCGCTATATTATACAGAGTGAGGAGGAAAAGCTGCACGAGATGTCGCATCCCCCCTCCCTGGGTCAGAGCTACACACAGTTTCAGCATGTGTTGATGGATGGGTGAATCTGCTCTGGTCTGATTCCCAGTCTGGGGTCTGCTTCAGTACCATTGGAGCAGATGCAGGTCGGAAAATGGTACAGAAGAGGCAATATGGTGTAGTGGTTAAGAGAGCCGGTAGTGAGAGCCAGTTCGGTGTAGTGGTTAAGTGCATGGACTCTAATCTGGGAGAACCAGGTTTGATTCCCCATTTCTCCACTTGCAGCTGCTGGAATGGCCTTGGGTCAGCCATAGAGCTCTTGTAGGCGTTGTCCTTGAAAGGACAGCTGCTGTGAGAGCCCTCTCAGCCTCACCCACCTCACAGGGTGTCTGTTGTGGGGGAAGAAAATCTAGGAGATTGTAAACTGCTCCAAGAGAGCCCCGTGGTGCAGAGTGGTAAAGCTGAGGTACTGCAGTCGGAGCCCTCTGCTCATGACCTGAGTTCGATCCCAGCGGAAGCTGGGTTCAGGTAGCCGGCTCCAGGTTGACTCAGACTTCCATCCTTCTGAGGTTGGCCAAAGGAGTCCCCAGCTTGCTGGGGGAAAATTGTAGATGACTGGAAAAGGCCATGGCAAACCACCCCGTAAAAAGTCTGCCGTGAAAACGTGAAAGCAACGTCACCCCAGAGTCGGTAGTGAGAGCCAGTTCGGTGTAGTGGTTAAGTGCATGGACTCTAATCTGGGAGAACCAGGTTTGATTCCCCATTTCTCCACTTGCAGCTGCTGGAATGGCCTTGGGTCAGCCATAGAGCTCTTGTAGGCGTTGTCCTTGAAAGGACAGCTGCTGTGAGAGCCCTCTCAGCCTCACCCACCTCACAGGGTGTCTGTTGTGGGGGAAGAAAATCTAGGAGATTGTAAACTGCTCCAAGAGAGCCCCGTGGTGCAGAGTGGTAAAGCTGAGGTACTGCAGTCGGAGCCCTCTGCTCATGACCTGAGTTCGATCCCAGCGGAAGCTGGGTTCAGGTAGCCGGCTCCAGGTTGACTCAGACTTCCATCCTTCTGAGGTTGGCCAAAGGAGTCCCCAGCTTGCTGGGGGAAAATTGTAGATGACTGGAAAAGGCCATGGCAAACCACCCCGTAAAAAGTCTGCCGTGAAAACGTGAAAGCAACGTCACCCCAGAGTCGAAAACGACTGGTGCTTGCACAGGGGACTACCTTTACCTTTTAAAGCCGCTCTAAGTCTCTGATTCAGAGAGAAGGACGGGGTATAAATCTGCAATTCTTCTTCTTCTTCTTCTATACTGCGTGGCTCTCGAAGCTCCCACCATCCCGTTGGCCAGCATAAGCCTCACCATTATCCTTACGCGTCCACACAACTTTGACCTGGTACTTGTTCTCAGATTCTGGTTCCCTTGCAGAACCTGGGGATCCTGGATCTCCCTCTCCAGCCCTGTAGCCCCAGGGCAGCTTGTGGGGGCACTGCCGCCTGACTTCCAGAGGCCCTTCAGGGTGCAGCCTGCTTCCCCCCCCTCTTTTTTTGCCAGAAAAAAAAGCTTATCAGAAGCAGGAATCCCCTCAGTGGATTGAAAAGGGAGCCCCCCAACTTTAAAAAAAGCCACCTGACTTTTAAAAGGCTGGCTATGCCCTTGTCCCTCACGGTCACCCAAGGGGCATGAAGATTACATAAGAACATAAGAGAAGCCATGTTGGATCAGGCCAGTGGCCCATCCAGTCCAACACTCTGTGTCACAGAAGAACATAAGAGAAGCCATGTTGGATCAGGCCAATGACCCATCCAATCCAACACTCTGTGTCACATAAGAACATAAGAGAAGCCATGTTGGATCAGGCCAAAGGCCCATCCAGTCCAACCCTCTGTGTCTCATAAGAACATAAGAAAAGCCATGTTGGATCAGGCCAGTGGCCCATCCAGTCCAACACTCTGTGTCACAGAAGAGCATAAGAGAAGCCATGTTGGATCAGGCCAATGGCCCCTCCAGCCCAACACTCTGTGTCACATAAGAGAAGCCATGTTGGATCAGGCCAGTGGCACATCCAGTCCAACACTTGGTGTCACAGAAGAACATAAGAGAAGCCATGTTGGATCAGGCCAATGACCCATCCAATCCAACACTCTGTGTCACATAAGAACATAAGAGAAGCCATGTTGGATCAGGCCAAAGGCCCATCCAGTCCAACACTCTGTGTCTCATAAGAACATAAGAAAAGCCATGTTGGATCAGGCCAGTGGCCCATCCAGTCCAACACTCTGTGTCACAGAAGAGCATAAGAGAAGCCATGTTGGATCAGGCCAATGGCCCCTCCAGCCCAACACTCTGTGTCACATAAGAGAAGCCATGTTGGATCAGGCCAGTGGCACATCCAGTCCAACACTCTGTGTCACATAAAAACATAAGAAAAGCCATGTTGGATCAGGCCAAAGGCCCTTCCAGTCCAACACTCTGTGTCACAGAAGAACATAAGAGAAGCCATGTTGGATCAGGCCAAAGGCCCATCCAGTCCAACACTCTGTGTCACATAAAAACATAAGAAAAGCCATGTTGGATCAGGCCAAAGGCCCTTCCAGTCCAACACTCTGTGTCACAGAAGAACATAAGAGAAGCCATGTTGGATCAGGCCAATGACCCATCCAATCCAACACTCTGTGTCACATAAGAATATAAGAGGAGCCATATTGGATCAGGCCAAAGGCCCATCCAGTCCAACACTCTGTGTCACAGAAGAGAAGCCATGTTGGATCAGGCCAATGGCCCATCCAGTCCAACACTCTGTGTCACAGAAGAACATAAGAGAAGCCATGTTGGATCAGGCCAATGACCCATCCAATCCAACACTCTGTGTCACATAAGAACATAAGAGAAGCCATGTTGGATCAGGCCAAAGGCCCATCCAGTCCAACACTCTGTGTCTCATAAGAACATAAGAAAAGCCATGTTGGATCAGGCCAGTGGCCCATCCAGTCCAACACTCTGTGTCACAGAAGAGCATAAGAGAAGCCATGTTGGATCAGGCCAATGGCCCCTCCAGCCCAACACTCTGTGTCACATAAGAGAAGCCATGTTGGATCAGGCCAGTGGCACATCCAGTCCAACACTTTGTGTCACATAAGAACATAAGAGGAGCCATGTTGGATCAGGCCAATGGCCCATCCAGTCCAACACTCTGTGCCACATAGTGGCCAAAAAAAAAACCCAGGTGCCACCAGGAGGTCCATCAGTGGGGCCAGGACACAAGAAGCCCTCCCACTGTGTCCCCTCCCAAGCACCAAGAATACGGAGCAACACTGCCCTAGACATAAGAACATAAGAGAAGCCATGTTGGATTAGGCCAATGGCCCATCCAGTCCAATACTCTGTGTCACACAGTGGCCAAAAAACTCAGGTGCTATCAGAGGCCCTAAAAGAGTCAGTGGGGCCAGGAGACTAGAAGCCCTCCTACTGTGTCCCCCACCCCCCCAAGCACCAAGAATACAGAGCATCACTGCCCCACACAGAGAGTTCCAACAATATGCTGTGGCTAATAGCCACTGATGGACCTCTGCTCCATACGCTTATCCAATCCCCGCTAAGATTCCTTAGATCCACCTCCACCCTGTAGCCACCTGGAGAACTCACCTCAGATGGTCGTATTTCCGGAAAAGGGCGTTATATTCCACCGCACGTTGCTGCAGTTCGATGTCGTGGCAGCTGCAGTAAATTGAGACCAGCCTGCGGATCCGGCTTGGGAGGGGAAAGAAAAGAAGTTAAAAGGGGGGGGGGGAGGGGAGGAATTTTATAAATCGATGTAGTTTTAATCCGAATGGTAGAATGCAAAAGGAGATGGAAGAGCCAGATTCAAGGCCAGTAGCCCCTGAGACCAACAAGATTGTCAGGATATTTTCGGAGTGTTAAAGGCCGTTCTGTTTCCTCTCCCTTAAGGGTACAGCACAGATTCATCTGATTTTATTCTTCCATTTATACCCCACCTTTTTCCCCAATGGGACCCAAGGTGGCTTACAATAATTATCCGTTTTATCCCCACAACACCCCTGTGAGGCTGGCTAGACTGAGAGAGCGAGACCGCTCAAGGTCACCCAAGCAAGTCTCTGTGGCAGAGTGGGGATTCGAACTCGGGACTCCCAGGTCCTAGTTCGACACTCTAGCCCAGGGGTGTCAAACCCATTCGTTATGAGGGCCGGATCTGACATAACTGAGACCATGTCAAGCAAGGCCATGTGTCATGAAATGTAATAAGAAACCGGAAAGGTTAACATGCAATTAAAGCACCAAACATTAAAAACAAACTGTAAAATAAATCATAAACCAACATACATGTATTTATTGCAGAAAGCGAAAGCCATTTAAGGGCCCATCATAAGCCTCCATCCTATGTACACTCATAAAACCACAATGGGAAGCCACTCAACTTGACCTGACGCGTTTCTACCTAAATAGGTCTCCTTCAGAGGTCAGAAAGGTAAGTACACATATTGGCTCACAATACAGAACAGAATAAAACAATAGAACAATGTAATGTCAAGGAAATTTAATGAAGTGACAACAGCTTAAAGATATTCTTGAGGCCTCTTGTTCTACAGCCTTATGTCTTAATCGAGGGCATACATATTGCATCCAGTGTCTTATTGTATGCCGCATGGTCCAGAATTGATCAAGATAGGTGTAAGGTCAGAGCCTATGTGCCAATGTATGTTGGTTTAGGTGCCTGTGTATGTTGGTTTATGATTTATTTTACAGTTTGTTTTAGAAGAAGAAGATATCGAGGGGGTGAGTGGACCTCATTCGGCACACCCCATTTTTTTCCCTCCTCCCCTTCAGTGCTGCAAGCTGTCTATGCCAGGGATGGCCAACGGTAGCTCTTCAGATGTTTTTTTTTGCCTACAACTCCCATCACCCCCAGCCAGCATGGCCAATGGCTAGGGCTGATGGGAGTTGTAGGCAAAAAAGAAGAAGAAAATGATGATGATATTGGATTTATATCCCGCCCTCCACTCCTGAGAGTCTCAGAGCGGCTCACAATCTCCTTTACCTTCCCCCCCACCTCCACAACAGACACCCTGTGAGGTAGATGAAGATACTGGATTTATATCCCGCCCTCCACTCCTGAGAGTCTCAGACCGGCTCACAATCTCCTTTCCCTTCCTCCCCCACATCAGACACCCTGTGAGGTAGATGAAGATATTGGATTTATATCCTGCCCTCCACTCCGAAGAGTCTCAGAGCGGCTCACAATCTCCTTTCCCTTCCTCCCACACAACAGACACCCTGTGAGGTAGATGAAGATATTGGATTTATATTCCGCCCTCCACTCCAAAGAGTCTCAGAGCGGCTCACAATCTCCTTTCCCTCCCCCCCCCCCCCCCCCACAACAGACACCCTGTGAGGTAGATGAAGATTTTGGATTTATATCCCGCCCTCCACTCCAGAGAGTCTCAGAGCGGCTCACAATCTCCTTTCCCTTCCTCCCCCACAACAGACACCCTGTGAGGTGGGTGGGGCTGGAGAGGGCTCTCCCAGCAGCTGCCCTTACAAGGACAACCTCTGCCAGAGCTATGGCTGACCCAAGGCCATGCCAGCAGGTGCAAGTGGAGGAGTGGGGAATCAAACCCGGTTCTCCCAGATAAAAGTCTGCACACTTAACCACTACACCAAATTGGCTCTTAATATTTGGCCCTTCAATTGCATATTAACCTTTCAGGTTTCTTACTCCAGTTTTTGGGTTAAGTTTCTTTCCCTTCTTTGTTTTTCCTTGGTTATACAATGTAATGCCAGGTAGCAGAGATATAAACTTTATAAAGGACATAAACAAACGCAATTAAAGATTTAAAAAAAACCCCTAAAAAACATGCTTAAAGTCTTAGCACATTTGCAATAGTGTGGTCAGTTTCAAAGCAAGCTCTCCCTCCCCTCCACTTCCTCTCCAAGAGAGGAGCCTCAGCCAATGGGGGAAATAGAGGCTTTGCTCTGTAGCTCCTGTGCAATTGAGAAATCTTGGCTAAGTAAGCTATGACACGGGAAAAAGAGAAAGGGGTAAGGGAGCAGACTTGCTTGTGGGCCTGATCGGAGCCCTTCGGGGGCCTGATCTGGCCCCCAGGCTACATATTTGACACCCCTGTTCTTGCTGCTAGACCACACTAGCTCTCCCAGTGCACTGCGGGCCACTGCAGGCACAGAGCCGACCGACTGTTGTTCCAGATGACTTAAACCAGGGGTGTCAAACATGTGACCCAGGGGCCAAATCAGGCCCCCGGAGAGCTTCTATCAGGCCCCCAAGCAACTGGCTATCATCCGCTTCCTTCTCCCTCCCTCTTGCTCCCTTCTGCATCACAGCTTGTTTTGCCAGGCTTGTTTTACAGAGCAAAGCCTCTATTTTCTCCATTGGCTGAGGATCCTCCCCCTCCTGGTCCCGAGGAGGAGGAAGAAGAAGACTGCAGATTTATACCCCGCCCTTCTCAGAGTAGCTTATAATCTCCTTTGTCTTCTTCCCCCACAACAGACCCCATGCGAGGTGAGTGGGGCTGAGAGAGCTCTCCCAGAAGCTGCCCTTTCAAGGACAATGCTTGCGAGAGCTATGGCTGACCCAAGGCCATTCCAGCAGCCACCAAGTGGAGGAGTGGGGAATCAAACCCGGTTCTCCCAGATAAGAGTCCACACACTTAACCACTACACCAAAGTAGAAGGAAGGAAAGAGCCAGAGCTTCCTTTGCCCAGTTCCCTGGATCACATGGGAAACATGCAAAATCTTTAATTGCATTTGCTTGTGTCTTTTATAAAGTTTATATCTCTGCTAAAGTTTGTATCTCGGTGCAAGCACCGGTCGTTTCTGACTCTGGGGTGACGTCGCTTTCACAGTGTTTTCACGGCAGACTTTTTATGGGGTGGTTTGCCATTGCCTTCCCCAGTCCTCTACACTTTCCCCCCAGCAAGCTGGGTACTCCTTTGACCGACCTCAGAAGGATGGGAGGCTGAGTCAACCTCGAGCCGGCTACCTAAAAACCCAGCTTCCGGCCGGGATCGAACTCAGGTCGTGAGCAGAGAGTTCCGACTGCAGTACTGCAGCTTTACCACTCTGCGCCACGGGGCTCATTTTATACCTCCGCTACCTAATCTGAAATAGGAACACACACTGCCCAGCCAGACATGGTCTCATTTATGTCAGATCTGGCCCTCGTAACAAATGACCCTGACTTGAACAGAGGTCAAGGAGAAGGTCCGGGCCTTTAGGGCGGTTGCCCCGGGAGCTCACTTGATGCTGTTGCCTTGGAGACGAGTCCCGAGTTTCATGACAGCAGTGAGCGCGTAGCCCCTGGTGGCCGGCAGGGAGAGGTGCGACTGGAGCACACGTTCCAAGAGGGACAGCATCTCTTCCGGGTCTACCTGCAGGGGGCGAAAGAGAGGAGGCTCTCAGCTGGATCGAGGGGGAGACGCGGCACAAGCAAACTTCCTCCGCTCCTCCCCATTCCCCAATTCATCCAGACCCTGAATTCCCAACCTCTCACCTGCTTAGGCTCGACTTCTTCGCAGCTCCCAGCTAATAGGAGGTTGCCATACTCCCCAATACACCAAGTGGCCACCTGAACCAAGGGTTGCTGGGGGAGAAAAAGATGGAGTTCAGAAGATACATTATACTCTTTTTTTTTTTTTGTAGCAGGAACTCCCTTGCGTATTAGACCTAGGGTTGCCACGTCCAAGAAATATCTGGGGTTTTTGGAGGAGTGAAGGAAGGTTGCGACAAGCAGAATTGAACTCCAAAGGGAGTTCTGGCTATCGCATCTAAAGGGACCGCACACTTTTTAAGAACATAAGGGGAGCCATGTTGGATCAGGCCAATGGCCCATCCAGTCCAACACTCTGTGTCACATAAGAACATAAGAGAAGCCATGTTGGATCAGGCCAGTGGCCCAT
Organism: Heteronotia binoei; assembly: GCF_032191835.1. Classification (NCBI taxonomy): domain Eukaryota; kingdom Metazoa; phylum Chordata; class Lepidosauria; order Squamata; family Gekkonidae; genus Heteronotia; species Heteronotia binoei. The sequence continues at coordinate 6,728,157 of NC_083237.1, read as the reverse complement.
CCAGTCCAACACTCTGTGTCACATAAGAACATAAGAGGAGCCCTGTTGGATCAGGCCAATGGCCCATCCAGTCCAACACTCTGTGTCACACAGCAGCCAATACACACACACACAGTGGCTAATAGCCACTGATGGACCTCTGCTCCATATTTTTATCCAATCCCCTCTTGAAGCTGGCTATGCTTGTATCCGCCGCCACCTCCTGTGGCAGTGAATTCCACATGTTAATCACCCTTTGGGTGAAGAAGTACTTCCTTTTATCCGTTCTAACCTGACTGCTCAGCAATTTCATTGAATGCTGATGGGTTCCTGTATTAGGGTTTGTAGAATCTTTCAGGCTCAAGTGCCGTGTTCTACTGGAGAAAGTTTGTCTTCCAGACGTTTCATTCTCAGCTGACGTTTTCTTCCAGACGTTTCGTTCTCAATGAAACGTCTGGAGGAAAAACTTTTTCCAGTAGAACACGGCACTTGAGCCTGAAAGATTCTACAAACCCTAATGATGATGCCGGCCGTGAAAACCTGAAATCTTTGAGTTCTTGTATTGTGAGAAAGGGAGAAAAGGACTTCTTTCTTTGCTTTCTCCATCCCATGCATTATCTTGAAAACCTCTATCATGTCACCCCGCAGTCGACGTTTCTCCAAGCTAAAGAGCCACAAGTGTTTTAACCTTTCTTTTTAAATGCCTCCCCTTTATTTGGAAATAACAAAGGATAGGGCCACCTTCTTTTGGGGCTCATAGCATTGGACCCCCTTGTCCAATCCTTTTGAAACTTGGAGGGTGTTTTGAGGAGAGGCGTCGGATCCTATGCTGCAAATTGGGTGTCTCTACCTCAAAAAACAGCCCCCCCTAGAGCTCAAGATACCTGTGGATCAGTTCTCCGTTCTACCTTATGGGAATCAGTCTCCATAGGAAATAATGGAGTGTCAAGCAGACATTTCCCTCCCCCCCCCACTTTCTGATGAATCTGAAGCGGGGGAAGGGTCTCCAAACTGGGGGATCCCCTGCCCCCACCTGGGGATTGGCAACCCTACCCCCCAACCCTGATGTAGCCAATCCTCCAAGAGCTTACAGGGCTCTTAGTACGGGGCCTACTGTAAGCTCCAGGAGGATTGGCTAAATTAGGGGGTGTGGCCCAGGGGTGGAATTCTAGCAGGAGCTCCTTTGTATATTAGGCCACACACCCCTGATGTAGCCAATCCTCCAAGAGCTTACAGGGCTCTTAGTACGGGGCCTACTGTAAGCTCCAGGAGGATTGGCTAAATTAGGGGGTGTGGCCCAGGGATGGAATTCTAGCAGGAGCTCCTTTGTATATTAGGCCACACACCCCTGATGTGGCCAATCCTCCAAGAGCTTACAGGGCTCTTAGTACAGGGCCTGCTGTAAGCTCCAGGAGGATTGGCCATATCAGGGGTGTGTGACCTAATATGCAAAGGAGTTCCTGCTACAGAAAAAGCCCTGCGTCTCTTCTAGATTACAGATCACCTCCTCTCCTACATCTCCCCCTCCCTCCAGACGATTTGTATGGTTTATGAAAACACCCCTTCCAGCAGCATCCTCAAAAATAACACAGCATTTTGGAAACCGCAAAGCTTGGAGATTCGTTTGTACTTCAAGACATCCAGAAGGAATGTGAGTTTTGCCAGCGCTGACCTTGCGAGATCAGGCGTCCCCAACCTTTCGGAGCCTACGGGCAGCTTTGAAACTCTGACACAGGGTGGCAGTCTCAGTCATAAAATGGCTGCTGCAGGAGGTGGGGCCAATCACAAAATGGCGGCCGCAGGAGGTGGAGCTAACTCACAAAATGTCAAGGAGCAGGTCCACTTTCTAAATACATTTGGTGGGCACCAGGTTGGGGATTCCTGTGCTAGATGAAAGCAAAGTAACCTTCCAGCTTTGCTGAGCCTCAGTTTCAGATCAAAGCGTAATTTATTTGTTTCTTCCCTTCACAGTTATTCATGCCCTTAAGTTATTTGTGTTCCGCGTCAGAGCCGCGAGGTTCTCACGAAGGCGCACAAGGATAAAAGCAATCCATAACAGCGACAGCCACTACGGACATCAAGAACAGCATCAGTTGCTAAATAAGGACTGCAGTCTTTTGGCCAGTCTGCAGTCTGGCCAAAAATAGCAGGACGTGTCAGCACAAAACTGATTTACAAGCAATAAAACCCCAAGAAACTGGATGGCTGAGAAAGCGGGACAGACACACGCACACGTAAAAATGAATCACAGCAAGCCCAAGAGAATAAAAATGCTTGTACCTGGGATTTAAACGCTTCACAAAGAAGGCACCAGATGTATAGTGGTGGGGAGTTCCACAAGCAAGGTGCCACTACAGAGAAAGCCTTGACCTTTGGGGCCTCCCACATTATTTCAGTCAAGAATGGTGCACAGATCTTTAAAGCTGATCTTCAGTGTTTGGGTAAATGCAGGGGAGGCCAAACTGTGGCTTGGGAGCCACATGGGGCTCTTTCACACATATTGTGTGTGTGAAAGAGCCCCATGTGTGGCTCTCAAAGCCCCCACCACCCTGTCAGCTGGCTTGGAGAACGCTTTTGTTTTTTTAAATCACTTATTCAAGCCAAGCCAGCTGGTGGCTTGGAGGATGCTTTTAAAGTTAAAGTTGCTTTATTTCCATCTCTCCCTCCCCATCTATATATCTATCTTCCTTCCTTCCTTCCTTCCTTCCTTCCTTCCTTCCTTCCTTCCTTCCTTCCTTCCTTCCTTCCTTCCTTCCTTCCTTCCTTCCTCGTCTTGCAGCTCTCAAACACCTGATGTTCATGTCTTGGGCTCACAAACGTCTGACGTCTATTCTGGGTGGATCTTATGTTAAGCAAGTTTAGCCACCCCCGATTCATGCGGGAGGAGTCAGATCTTACTTTCTATTTCATCTGTTCACTAAGAAGCATGGAAAAGCATATTGGAGATGTCTGTCCCGACCCAGATAGGAGGTTATTGCACATAGGGTTGCCAAGTCCAATTTAAGAAATATCTAGGGACTTTGGGGGTAAAGCCAGGAGACTTTGGGGGTGGAGCCAGGAGACATTAGGGGTGGAGCCGAGATCAAGGCTGTGACAAGCATAATTGAACTCCAAAGGGAGTTCTGGACATCACATTTAAAGGGACAGCACACCTTTTCAATTCCTTCCTTCCATAGGAAATATTGAAGGATAGGGGCACCTTCTTTGGGGGCTCATAGAATTGGACCCCCTGGTCCAATCGTTTTGAAACTTGAGGGATATTTTGGGGAGAGGCACTAGATGCTACGCTGCAGATTTGGTGCCTCTACCTCAAAAAACAGCCCCCCCCAGAGCCCCAGACACCCGCGGATCAATTCTCCATTATTTTCCATGGGAATAAATCTCCATAGGGAATAACAAGAGTTCCCAGCGGACATTTCCCTCCCCTCCCCCCCGCTTTCTGATGACTCTGAAGCGGGGGGGGGGCCCTCCAAACTGGGGGATCCCCTGCCCCCACCCGGGGATTGGCAACCGTAATTGCACACTATGTTCAAGGTCACCGTCACCCAGTGGTTTTTGTAGCCGAGTGAGAATTCGACGGCGGTGCTAATGAGGTGGTTCGACTAGGTCTTGCAAATGCCAATATCAGCCTGCATTCAGTTGTGAAACCCGAAGCTGTGTTTGGAATAAGCGATGCTGCATATATAGCAGGAATCGCGGGATCACGTTCTATCAATGATGAGCAATTCCATAAAGGAACTCGGAGCGGGGAGCGTGATTGAGCAGGAACCGTCTCCTGCCAGAAGAGGGCGCTGCAGGCCTGCTCTCTCGCAAGCCCCACCCACGCCGCTGCCTAGAAGGAACTCCTCCAGCTTCTCAGCCTAGACCTGTCAGGTGACATCCAAGGAGCCAATAGGGATCCTCCTGGCCCTCTAAACTTTATAAAGTTTCAGAGGACCGCGCAACCTATTGCAGAAGGGAACGCGCAGCTGCTCTCCGGCAATTTGGGGGTGGAGCATCAAACTGATTTGTTGGTTTTTAAATTTGATGCAGCCAGTTTCTCCAAGAGGACTGATCGCTGGAAGTCAGTTGTAACTTCGGGGAGTTCTCTAAGCCCTGCCTGGAAGATGCGAACTTTACTTGGGTCACATCAAAGTGGACAGTTATGCCCCGCCCCCTCTTTTAGGGTTGCCAAGTCCAACTCAAGAACTATCTGGGGACTTTGGGGGTGGAGCCAGGAGACATTGGGGGCGGAGCCAGGAACAAGGGTGTGACAAGCATAATTGAACTCCAAAGGGAGTTCTGGCCATTACATTTTAAGGGACTGCACACCTTTTAAATACCTTCCTTCCATAGGAAATAATGAAAGATTGGGGCACCTTCTTTTGGGGCACACAGAATTGGACTCCCGTGTCCAATCTTTTTGAAACTTGGGAGAGTATTTTGGGGAGATGCACCAGATGCTACGCTGCAAATTTGGGGCCTCTGCCTCAAAAAACAGCCCCCCAGATACCCGCGGATCCATTCTCCATTATTTCCTATGGGAATACATCTCCATAGGGAATAATAGAGTTCCCAGCAGACATTTCCCTCCCTTCCCCCCACTTTCTGATGACCCTGAAGCGGGGGGAGGGCCTCCAAACCCGGGGATCCCCTGCCCCCACCTGGGGATTGGCAACCCTGCTATGGGGGTGGAGCCAGGAGTCTTTGGGGGGTGGGGCCAGGAGGCTTTGGGGGTGGAGGCAGGAGCCAGGTTGCGACAAGCATGATTGAACTCCAAAGGGAGTTCTGGCCATCACATATAAAGGGACAGCACACCTTTTAAATGCCTCCCCTCCGCTGGAAATAATGAAGGATAGGGGCACCTTCTTTGGGGGCTCATAGAATTGGACCCCCTGGTCCAATCTTTCTGAAACTGGGGGAGTGCTTGGAGGAGAGGCATTGGATGCTATGCTGAAACTTTGGTGCCTCTGCCTAAATAAACAGCCAATGCCCACAGATCAATTCTCCATTATACCCTATGGGAATCAATCTCCACAGGGTACAATGAAGCTCCCAGCAGATATTTCCCTCCCCCCTCCTCACTTTCTGACAGCCCGGAAGCAGGGGGAGGGCCCCCAAACCAAGGGATACCCTGCTGCCACCTGGGGATTGGTGACCCTGCCCCCCTCTCAGCCTTGAAATTACCCTCTCTTGCACCTATAAGAACATCAGGGGAGTCATGTTGGATAAGGCAGGGGCCCGTCCAGTCCAACGCTGTGACACACAGTGGCCAAAAACCACTTGCAGAACTCTTGGATGGATGCCATGCGGGCCTGGTGATTTGTCAGTTTTTAATTTGTCATATGAACATATGAAGCTGCCTTATACTGAATCAGACCTTTGGTCCATCAAAGACAGTATTGTTTTCTCAGACTGGCAGCGGCTCTCCAGGGTCTTCAGCTGAGGTTCTTCACACCTATTTGCCTGGACCCTTTTTTGGAGATGCCGGGGATTGAACCTGGGACCTTCTGCTTCCCAAACAGATGCTCTACCACTGAGCCACCGTCCCTCCCCATCAGTCCATCAGTCATCGGATCTCCTCTCTCATCACCTCAATCCAACCCAGGTCTTTCAACTTCCCTCCCAGAATGGGCAGTTCTGGAGTGGGATTCTTGCACGACGCTTCCGTCTGAGACCCATTTCAGTCCGGCTTCCGGCCAGGCCATGGGACGGAGACGGTACCGGCGATCTCTTGAGACATCTGGATCGGGGTGGCCCGGCAGTGCTGTTGTTGTTAGTTCTGTCAGCTGCGTTTGACACAATCGACCACCGGCTTCTGTCCCGCCGCCTCGCTGCCATGGGGATTCAGGGGTCTGCCCTTCAGTGGCTTACCTCCTTTCTCCAAGGCCGGGGACAAAGGGTGGCTATAGGGGACCAGTTGTCCCAGAGGCATCCTCTTGTATGTGGGGTCCCTCAGGGGGCGGTCCTCTCCCCGATGTTGTTTAACACCTACACGCGCCCCCTTGCCCAGATTGTCCGGAGATACGGGCTGGGTTGTCACCAGTATGCGGATGACACCCAGCTCTTATCTATTGTTGGGGGGCCAGTCCAGCTGCGCCCTGGAAGATCTGGACCTGGCATTGCAAACCGTAGTGAAACGGCTCAGGCAGAGTCGACTGAAATTGAACCCAGCGAAGACAGAGATCCTGTGCCTGAGTCTGGGTAGGGAAGTCCCCTTGCCGGCCTTTGATGGGACGCTGTTAGCGCCAGTGTCGAAGGTCAAGAGTTTGGGGGTGCTCCTGGAGCCTTCGCTGACAATGAAGAAAGGTTAAAACGCTTGGGGCTCTTTAGCTTGGAGAAACGTCCACTGCGGGGTGACACGATAGAGGTTTACAAGATTATGCATGGGATGGAGAAAGTAGAGAAAGAAGTACTTTTCTCCCTTTCTCACAATACAAGAACTCGTGGGCATTCGATGAAATTGCTGAGCAGTCAGGTTAAAACGGATAAAAGGAATTACTTCTTCACCCAAAGGGTGATTAACATGTGGAATTCCCTGCCACAGGAGGTGGTGGCGGCCACAAGCATAGCCACCTTCAAGAGGGGTTTAGATAAAAATATGGAGCAGAGGTCCATCAGTGGCTATTAGCCACAGTGTGTGTGTGGGTGTATATATATGTGTGTGTATATGTATGTATGTATATGTGTGTGTATATATATATACACACACACACACACACATATATTGGCCCCTGTGTGACACAGAGTGTTGGACTGGATGGGCCATTGGCCTGATCCAAAATGGCTTCTCTTATGTTCTTATGTGACACAGAGTGTTGGACTGGATGGGCCATTGGCCTGATCCAACAGGGCTTCTCTTATGTGACACAGAGTGTTGGACTGGATGGGCCTTTGGCCCGATCCAACATGGCTTCTCTTATGTTCTTATGTGACACAGAGTGTTGGACTGGATGGGCCATTGGCCTGATCCAACATGGCTTCTCTTATGTTCTTATGGAGGCCCAGGTAGCAGCCACTGCCAAATCCAGATTCTACCATCTTAGGCGGATAAGGCAGTTGGTTCCATACTTGGAGCGCGACAACTTGGCAACAGTGATCCATGCAACGGTCACCTCGAGAATAGACTACTGTAATGCCCTCTACATGGGGCTGCCCTTGACACAACTTCAGAGGCTGCAACTGGTGCAAAATGCAGCAGCCAGGTTGTTAATGGAGCTACCTGTACGGGAGCACATTCAACCTGTGCTGAAAGCATTACATTGGTCGCCTGTGGCGTTCCGAATTTGCTTCAAGGTGCTGGTTATAACCTTTAAAGCCCTATATGGCCTGGGACCTGTCTAGCTTCGGGACCCCCTTTCCCCATACATACCCCAGAGAGCACTACATTCAGGGTCTCAAAATCTCCTTAAGATCTCTGGACCAAAAGACGCTCGACTGACCAGCACTAAAGTCAGAGCGTTCTCGGTAATAGCCCCCACTTTGTGGAACGCCCTCCCCGAAAACATCAGAGCCCTGCGGGACCTGCCACAGTTCCGCAGGGCCTGTAAGACTGAACTTTTCAGACTCGCCTTTAATAGCTAGGGGGAGGTGGCTATTGCCTTCAGCATCGACAATCTCACTGAATTAATATAACGGAAATCAGAAGCTCGCCATCTCGGATTTTTAATATTTCTGGAAATGTTTTTATAGATCTAATTTTAACATGTTTGTAAATTGCTAATGTTTTTTAAACTGTTGTTAGCCGCCCTGAGCCTGTCAGGGAAGGGCGGGATATAAATCTGATAGACAGATAGATATATAGATAGATAAGTCCAGGATCATCTCCCTCCGTTAGGTTTAGTGACCATCCGCTCCATGGAACCGTCATTGAGGATATCTAGAAACCCAATCTCTTTCTCCTGATTTGAACACATTTTGACCTAATCAATGTGTGGGTAGTTAAAAATCACTTCTTATGACAATTTTCTCCCTTTCTCACAATACAAGAACTCATGGACACTCAAGGAAATTGCTGACCTGTCGGGTTAGAATGGATAAAAGGAAGTCCTTCTTCACCCAAAGGGTGATTAACACATGAAATTCACTGCCACAGAGGGTGGTGGCGGCTACAAGCATAGCTGGCTTCAAAAGGGGATTGGATAAACATCTGGAGCACTCACTCAGTGGCTATTAGCCACAAGGTATAGATGGAACTCTCTGTCTGGGGCAGTGATGCTCTGTATTCTTGGTGCTTGGGAGGGGCAACAGTGGGAGGGCTTCTGGTGTCCTGGCCCCACTAGTGGACCTCCTGATGGCACCTGGGGTTTTTTTGGCCACTGTGTGACACAGACTGTTAGACTGGATGAGCAATTGGCCTGATCCAACACGGCCTCTTTGTGCTCTTGTGTTCTTAATTATTTAATTTAACTGCTCTCCTTAATTACGTTCCTGTTTTCAAATCATCCTCTAAACTCTGATCTGGTGGGCTCCCAGAGCTAAGCACGCTAGTTCCACCCAAAGCACTTCTGTAAATGAATCTATTTCTCTTACATCCTCAGTCTTACTGGACTGTATACCCTCTCTGACATACAGAGCCATTCCACCTTCACCTTCCCTCCCTATCCTTCCAGTGTAATTTATAATATAATTTACCTGTGAGATATCCTGAGCCAGTGCTTCGTAGAGCTGCTGCACGGTATAACTATGAAGCTCCTTCGCGCCTGCAATGAGGTGGGTGAGGTTTGGGACTGCATCGTCCCGTACGTAAGAAGCAGCCTGCAATGGGAAAGGAGAGGGACGGGAAGAACTCAGTTTGCTGCAGTTTCAGTGATGTTTTCTGTGATCCCTCATTCTTTCCCCCAAAACCATTAAAAAGGCTCCTCCTCCACCTCCAGTCGCCCAACTTTTCCTTACTGGGGAAACAGTAAAAAAACTAGAACAAGGGTGGCCAAACTGTGGCTCTTTCACACTTATTCTGTGGCTCTTGAAGCCTCCACTGCCCCATCGGCTGGCTTGGAGAAGGTATTTTTCTCTTTAAATCACTTCTCCAAGCCAAGCCAGCTGGCAGCTTTGAGAATGCATTTAAAGTTACTTTCTTTCCACCTCTCTCCCCTCATCTATTTGCCTTCCTTCCTTCCAGTTCTCAAACATCTGCCACTCATGTCTTGTGTGCTCTCAAACATCTGGCAATTATTCTATGTGGCACTTACATAAACCATGTTTGGCCACCTCTGGGCTTGACAGCTACTGTGTGGGGAGGAGGGATACATTCTAAGTAGGGTTGCCAATCCCCAGGTGGAGTCAGGGGATCCCGCGGGATTGGAGACCCTCCCCCCGCTTCAGGGTCGTCAGAAAGCGGGGGGAGGGGAGGGAAATGTCTGCTGGGAACTCTGTTATTCCCTATGGAGATTTATTCCCATAGAAAATCATGGAGAATTGATCTGCGGGTATCTGGGGCTCTGGGGGGGGTGTGTGTTTTGGGGTAGAGGCACCAAAGCTTCAGTATAGCATCTAGTGCCTCTCCCCAAAATACCTCTAAAGTTTCAGAAAGATTGGAGCAGGGGGTCCAATTCTATGAGCCCCAAAAGAAGGTGCCCCTATCCTTCATTATTTCCTATGGAAGGAAGGCATTGAAAAGGTGTGCCGTCCCTTTAAATGTGATGGCCAGAACTCCCTTTGGAGTTCAGTTATGCTTGTCACAGCCTTGATCTCGGCTCCACCCCTAACGTCTCCTGGCTCCACCCCAAAGTCTCCTGGCCCCACCCCCAAAGTCTCCTGGCTCCACCCCCAAAGTCCCCAGATATTTCTTGAATTGGACTTGGCAACCCTAATTCTAAGTAGGGTCTCAAAATTCACTTTTTCAACCAACGCACATAGCTGACCGTTCCAAAGGCAACACAGATGGTGAGGGAAAATACATCACATCATTGGAAGAAAACACAGAGACTGTAGCAGCTGGACAAGCTATAGTGTGAAGAGAATTTGGTTTTTCGAGATACTCAGCCATCAAATATGTTTCCCTAAAATTAAGATTCTAGTCCATAAGCTCTTGAAGAAATGTTGTACAAATGTTGTTGGTGCCAGGAAGCAATTTTTCTCCAGGTTAGTTTGGCCAGGGATCCTGGAAGTTTTTTGCCTTCTTCTGGGCACCACACAAGGGTCACTAGAGGTGTGTGTGTGGCGGGGAGGTATTTGTGAAGTTCCTGCATTGTGCACAGGGTTAGATTAGGTGACCCTGGATGTCCCTTCCAACGTTATGATTTTATGAAAAATGCCTGAAGTGCATCTGTTGAGGGAACTTAAAGAAAGGTTTGTTCGTGACTGCTCGCCAACACTTCCTTATGAATCCTGTCACCTCTTCTGCTATCCTCCTCCATCTTACCATAGTCAGCACTTGGAGGATGGTGTCTATGTGCCATCGCTTGTTGGGTGCAAACCTGAAGGGGGAAAAAATGTAGACCAGCTGAGACATGTTCAGCTCTTTCCAAACAACTGCCCTCCACACCCAGGCCTCTACACGACCACCTGCGGCCAAGGGTCACTCACTTCTCGGCAGCCAGGAATATTCCAGAAGCGCAATCCGACTTCAGGTCTGGGGCACAGGTGCTGAGGAAATCCAAGAGCTCCTTGACTGTTGCCCTCACGTTGCTACTGTTCACCAGGGCAAGGCTAAGTTGAAGCGCTCGCCTGAGGAGAAGGGACAGATGTGTTATTCTCCTCAGAAATTTGCTCACCGTCTGCTTTCAGCTGCACGGACATTATATGCGCAGATGTGGAAGCAAGATAAAATACCAGAAAAAAATGGGACTGGACTTTAAAAGTTATGCATTGGAGTGAAATGGACAAGCTTGCAAGAATCTTAAAAGAACATGACTTAGAGAAGTTTAAAAAGGAGTGGGGGAAATTTCAAAAATATGTTGAAAAACAATGGAAGGTAAAAAGGATACTTGGTGATTTTTGGCAATAGTTGAACTTTAGAGGAATAATAAATGGGCTACAGTCAAAAAGCGAGAATAGGGGAACATATTTTTTTCTCTTTCGACTTTTCTTTGATAAGGACTAAAGGATTATAATGAAAATGGATTATAACTATAATATATGGTTTTTCCTCTTCTTGTTTTAAGATTTTTTTATGAAGATTCTTTAATTGATAAAATTACCTTTTATTTTTAGCAACTTAATTAAAATACACCGTCGGGGGTCATGAAAAGGGGGGGGTGGGAGGAGAAAAGTGTAATGTATTTGTATTAACTTTTTAATGATAGATGATGAGTATTATTACAATATATTGCAGAATAATAAAATTGGTTTAAAACAAGAAATTTGCTCATTGTCTCCTTTCCCCACTTTTCCCCGCCTCACCTTTTCACAGTTGGGTCTGGGTCAGTCAGGCACGCCAAGACGGTGGACCGGTGCCTCTGGACAGCAGAACTCTCTGCTTGCAGCAGTTTCTGTAGGGATGCTAGGGCCACGTACCTAAAGGGGGGTGCCCCCAAAGATACAGTATTTCGAATGGGAAACAAGCAAAGGTTCAGAATTGGGCTTTTGAAATGAGATGGCCCACAACGTTTTCTATCCCAGCCTTCATTCAAGCAGCTCAGTGTGGCACAGGTAATTCTCTCTACCCTCATTTTATCCTCACAACGATCCTGAGAAATAGGGAGCCTGAGAGAGGGGGACTGGGCCAAATGAGCCTGGATTTGAACCTGGGTCTTTCCCAGTCAAAGTTGGACTTTCTAGCCACTACAGGACATGGACTCTCTCTCAGAGGTCTGTCAGGACAACTCGGTGGCTTTGCTTCCCTCCCTGAAGATGTTTCATCTATGTTGGTGGTTCTTTCAGGAAGAAGAGGAGGAGATACTCTGAGGCAGGGATGGACTGTGACCCTCAAGCTTCAGCCAAATTCTAGGAAAGGCTGGGTAAATTATGCAATTTCGCTTGTCAGCAAAAGATGCCTCAGAAAAAGAGTAGGAGACTGTGTGTATTTTACTATACTTTAGCGGCCCCGTGGCGCAGAGTGGTAAAGCAGCAGTACTGTGATCTAAACTCTCTGCTCACGACCCGAGTTCAATCCCCGGCGGAAGCTGGTTCAGGTAGCCAGCCCAAGGTTGACTCAGCCTTCCATCCTTCTGAGGTCGGTCAAATGAGTCCCCAGCTTGCTGGGGGGAAAGTGTCAAAGACTGGGGAAGGCAATGGCAAACCACCCCGTAAAAAGTCTGCCGTGAAAACGTTGTGAAAAGCCACGTCACCCCAGAGTGGGAAATGACTGGTGCTTGCACAGGGGACCTTTCCTTTTCCTTGCATGACTGTCTCCTGCCACTCTCTTCTGAGGGGATTTATCGATTTGTTTAATTCATTTATATCCAGTCTTCCAATCTCCCCCATGGGAGTTTACATCATTTCCTTTGCCTCTATTTTATCTCACAGCAGCCCTTTGAGGGCGGTTAGGCTGAGAGTGTGAGACTGACCCAAAGTCACCCTGCCAGCTCCCAGGTTTGAATCTCCAGTCTGCCATGTAGCCTCCACATGCTTGGTATGACCCTCGAACCCCTGCCTCACACTGGCTCTATGTCAGGAAACAGATTCTTCCCTCAGTCTCCCCACCCAAAAAGTTTAGGCCTTCCTAAGCATCTGGGAACACGCGCCTCACAAGCTTGAAGTATGGCTGCCAACCTCCAGGTGGTGGCTGGAGATTTCCAGCTATTACGACTGATCTCCAAGTAACAGAAATCAGTTCCCATGGATAAAATGGCCATTTGGGAAGGTAGATCTGACAGCATTATATTCCACTGAAGTTAAGGTTGCCAAGTCCACTTTGGGGGTGGAGCCAGGAGACATTAGGGGTGGAGCCAAGATCAAGGCTGTGACAATCATCATTGAACTCCAAAGGGAGTTCTGGCCATCACATTTAAAGGGACGGCACACCTTTTCAATGCCTTCCTTCCATAGGAAATAATGAAGGATAGGGGCACCTTCTTTTGGGGCTCATAGAATTGGACCCCCGGTCCAATCTTTTTGAAACTTGGGGGGTATTTTGGGGAGAGGCACTAGATGCTATACTGAAAATTTTGTGCCTCTACCCGAAAAAACAGCCCCCCAGAGCCCCAGATACCCGTGGATCAATTCTCCATGATTTTCTATGGGAATAAATCTCCATAGGGAATAACAGAGTTCCCAGCAGACATTTCCCTCCCCTCCCTCCGCTTTCTGACGACCCTGAAGCAGGGGGAGGGCCTCCAAACCGGGGGATCCCCTGCCCCCACCTGGGGATTGGCAACCCTAACTGAATTCCTTCCCCTCCCGTAGCCATGCCCTCCTCAGGTCCACTCACAAAATCTCCAGAAACTTCCCAACCTGGATCTGGGAATCCCAGTGTGAGGTGACCGGTGGGCCCAAAGATGCTGGCCCTTCCTCATACTTACACCGGTGATCAGCAGGATCCAGAATAGACTGGCAAGGGGAGAGATCTTCTGCCCCCAGAAACAAAGATCTCTGGTGAAATTTCACATGACACTGAGGGAGAGGTTTCTATGATCACATCCTCTGGTGTGTAATTTACCCCAAAAGAAGCTGAGGCATCCCCTCTCCGAAGGATTGGAGGGTCAAGACATTGTTTAATGCCTCAAGTGACTATTTCTTATTAGATTTCCCCCCTTCCTGGCTCATGAAACGCTGTCCTGAGTCTCAAACTCAAAAACACTTCCACTTTCTGGGAACAACTTCAAACCTTTACAAAGCCAGAGGCCGAGGAACCATTAAAAAACCCCAAAAACCACATTCCTGTGTGCTAATCACAAATGTCAGGCCAGCAGGAGTCCAGTTTCCACCCCTCCCCACCAGCCACTCCTTTTATTTTTACCTGATATTCCGATCCTTGTTAACGAGAAATCGGCCGAGGATATTGACTGCAAGAACCTGTGTGTGGAAAAGAGAAAAGCCTTAAAAACATGACCACGTTTAGAAGCGAAAGAGTAAGGGCAGACAGCAACAGACTGAGCTGCAAGCCAACTGGTGTTAGTCTCTGGAACTACCTGACTCTTGATCGTAGCGCAACACAATCAGGTGCAAGGAACCAAGGATGGCTCCGGCAGCAGTTGGAAACTGGAGACCTGTCACCAACCTGAGTAAATTCTGGTTTGTTCTATTCAGGGAGGTCTAGAAGTGGGCACCACCACAACTACACCAGGCAGTATCTGAAATTTTTGATTTCTATCTCCGGGACCTTCAAGACGGCTGTCGGCAAAGGATCCACCAAAATGTAGATGGATCTCAGAAAAGACTCAAGAGTCAAGGTTTGTATCATGCCATTTCACTTTACCCGGAGTCCGCTGGCAGAGTGCACGCCCATGATTGTTAGAACCGTCTCATACAAGATGGCGCTGCCCACGTTCCGTGCTGTCTCCGTGTTGGTGGCCACCTGAGGAAAAGCAGAGAAGACGGGGCATCAATGCCTTGCCATCAGGATCCTCTCTCTCTCCTCCTCCAAAGCTTCGCCTTCAAATCTTCCTCTTTTACTTCCTTGTGAACATCAGAACAGCCTTGCTGGATCAGACCAGTGGTCTGTCTAGTCCAACTGTCTCACACGGTGGACGACGAGTCGCCCTGGGAGATCAAACAAGCAGGGCACAGAGGCCAAGGCCTTCCCCTGATGTGGCTTCTTGGCAAAGGAATTCAGAGGTTGACTACCTCTGAATATGGAGCCCATGGCAGATCTATATGGCCAACAGTGTGGCAAAAATGACAGCGCTCCCTTCCCAAAGACTTTGCAAAATACGTGATCTAGACCAGCAACAGTTACCAGGTGGCCCACGGCCCACGTCAGCCCTCCCCACATGCATTTTATCTAGCCCCACCCAGCACCTCTCCACGCTGTAATCAAAATGGGATAAGTCCATCTGCTCCTCAGAGAAAGAATTGCTCTCAAAAGCCCTCTAGGCCAGAGGCACCATGGAACCTACTGAAGCCTTTCCTTGGGCCCAACGAGTGTTTTTAGAAAGAGCCGGGCAGGTTAGGGCGGCCAATCCACAGGTGGGGGCAGGGGATACCCCGGTTTGGAGGCCCTCCCCCTACTTCAGGGTCATCAGAAAGCAGGAGGGGGGAGGGAAATGTCTGCACTCCATTATTCTCTATGAAGAAGAAGAAGATAGAAGAAGAAGATATTGGATTTATATCCCACCCTCCACTCCGAAGAGTCTCAGAGCGGCTCACAATCTCCTTTACCTTCCTCCCCCACAACAGACACCCTGTGAGGTAGATGAAGATATTGGATTTATATCCCGCCCTCCACTCCGAAGAGTCTCAGAGGGGCTCACAATCTCCTTTCCCTTCCTCCCCCACAACAGACACCCTGTGAGGTAGATGAAGATATTGGATTTATATCCCGCCCTCCACTCCGAAGAGTCTCAGAGGGGCTCACAATCTCCTTTCCCTTCCTCCCCCACAACAGACACCCTGTGAGGTAGATGAAGATATTGGATTTATATCCCGCCCTCCACTCCGAAGAGTCTCAGAGCAGCTCACAATCTCCTTTCCCTTCCTCCCCCACAACAGACACCCTGTGAGGTGGGTGGGGCTGAGAGGGCTCTCACAGCAGCTGCCCTTTCAAGGACAACCTCTGCCAGAGCTATGGCTGACCCAAGGCCATGCTAGCAGGTGCAAGTAGAGGAGTGGGGAATCAAACCCGGTTCTTCCAGATAAGAGTCCACACACTTAACCACTACACCAAACTGGCTCTCCACACCAAACTGGCTCGATTACCGTAGGTTATAATGGAGAATTGATCCACGGGTATCTGGGGGCTCTGAAGGGGCTGTTGTTTGAGATAGAGGCACCAAATTTTCAGCATAGCATCCCGTGCCTCTCCCCAAAATACCCTCCACGTTTCGAAAGGATTGGACCAGGGGATCCAATTCTAGGAGCCCCCAAAGAAGGTGCCCCTATCCTTCATTATTTCCAAAGGAGAGAAGGCATTTAAAGAAGAAGAAGAAGATGATGATGATGATGATGATGATGATGATGATGATGATGATGATATTGGATTTATATTCCGCCCTCCACTCTGAATCTCAGAGTCTCAGAGCGGCTCACAATCTCCTTTATCTTCCTCCCCCACAACAGACACCCTGGGAGGTGGGTGGGGCTGAGAGAGCTCTCACAGCAGCTGCCCTTTCAGGGACAACCTCTGCCAGAGCTATGGCTGACCCAAGGCCATTCCAGCAAGTGAAAGTGGAGGAGTGGGGGAATCAGACCCGGTTCTCCCAGATAAGAGTCCGCACACTTAACCACGACACCAAACAAAGCTGTGCGGTCCCTTTAAATGTGGTGGCCAGAACTCCCTTTGGAGTTCAGTTCTGCTTGTCACACCCTTGCTCCACCCCCTATGTCTCCTGGCTCCACCCCCAAAGTCTCCAGATATTTCTTGAATTGGACTTGGCAACCCTATTCAAAATAGGATAAGTCCATCTGCTCCTCAGAGAAAGAATTGCTCTCAAAAGCCCTCTAGGCCAGAGGCACCATAGAGCCTACTGAAGCCTTTCCTTGTGCCCAACAAGTGTTTTTAGAAAAAGGGCAGGTTCAGGTGGGGCTTTTGCCCAGCGGGTCTTCTAACTGGTCACTGGAGATTTGATTGGCTGTTTAGTTTGTTTAGAAGGTTGCTTTGACGGCAGCTGCCACCACAGCACAAGAATCTTCACTGTGTGACTGAAGCTACGGCAGCCATTTTGTAGCTGGCTCTGCCTCTTGCAGCGGCCATTTTGTGGCCGCACCTGTCACTGTGTCAGCATTCCAAACATGCTACAGGCTCAAAAGGGTTGAGGACCCTTGCTCTAGGCCTGAGCATTTCTCTCTTGCCTTGGTCCCTTGCTCCAAATCCCAAATCCCTATCTGCTTTCACCTGGGCCAAGGCGTCATTCATGGCGTCGCTAATCTCTTCGTTGTCACGTCCCAGAATCCTTAGCAGCCTCAGGATCTGGACCTGAAAGAGGTGGTGATAAATGATGGGATTAGACCATGAAGGGAGGAACTCTGTCTTGTCTTATTTAGTCTTCAGTGGGGGCCTTGTACTTGGATAGGAGCTCTCTGTATATGATGTATAATTTTCCCCTTTGAGCTGTGGTCCCTCCCTGTCTTCTTCCTTTCCACCTTGTCCGCTTATGCTGTTGTGTGTGCAAAAAACGTGCAAAACTGAGAATCGTCCTCTGAGGCAGTCACTGAGGATTAACGTTTGCTCCTATTGGTAATTCACCGTTTATTGAATTTTGAAATTAGAAGTTATATAAACAGTATCGTATAAGCATATATTCACATACAGCAAAAAGATTATGAGCTTGAAGGGGGAACAATTTGATACTGTGTACCTGCAGCCGCTACTGAATAGGTCTATTGATGAAAAATAAGTGCCAACAATGTTGACAAAGTCCATATTAAACTGTAATTTGGCTTTATTAACACGTGGAATTCACTGCCACAGGAGGTGGTGGCGGCTACAAGCATAGCCAGCTTCAAGAGGGGATTAGATAAAATATGGAGCAGAGGTCCATCAGTGGCTGTTAGCCACAGTGTGTGTGTGTGTGTGTGTGTGCGTGTGTGTATTTTGGCCACTGTGTGACACAGAGTGTTGGACTGGATGGGCCATTGGCCTGATCCAACATGGCTTCTCTTATGTTCTTATTTCTGAAAAAGAGGTGCCAGAACCGGAACTCTCAAGAGGGAAATAAAGGAGAAATGCACACTGGATTCTTTGAAACAATATTATTTCCATGTGCCCCTACTTTAAAGCAGTTTCCAGGCTTTAAACTTGCCACCAACTTCCTCAGATCTTACTTTTGGTGTCTGACGCTGAACGATGACCTTTGAAGCAACTGTGGTTCCGGAACTCCTTTCCGGCACGTTCCCCCAGGAAAAAAGCCCTAAATGCTACTATAACAGATAACAACAAATTTGTGTAGAGAGGAAGTTGAAACCCAGTGATAACAAAGTACTTTATGAGGGTTCTGTATCAGCGTTCAGACTGCAGCTAGCCCAAGTGAAGAACAAGGGAAAGAAAATCAGGACGAAAGGATGAATATTAGAGATAAGTCAGTTTAAGATAGCCTGAATTGTGAGGTTGAAAGTCGTGGGTTGCAACGAAGCTGATGAATGAGACCGCTTGAAGAGTTTTGATTGTCTGGGGTGCGAGTCACATTGTTGAATGTAATAACATTTGCTCCTCTTGAAGGAAACGACGAGGAAGACTGGTGTTTGCAAGGAGAGAAGGATGCTGTTACCTGAAGGAAGGGGTCGTTGATGCCGGAGATGCTGTTGTCCGGAGAGTAACCGGCCACCACAAGGTTGCGCAGGATTTCTACCAACCGGGACACGCACTGCAGGAAACGTGGAGACAGGTGATGGAGCTGGTGAGTCCCTGTAGATACTCATGGGCGTCCTCAAAGCCACAATCTAAACTTGGTGGTCTCTCCTCTGGGGACCTCAAGTTTCCTCCCCAGGGGATCTCACAGCACCCAAAGATGGGGGTGGGGTTTCAAGAGCAGGGCCAGATTAACAATTAGGCCAAGTAGACACTGGTCTATGGGCCCCCATGCCTTTAGGGACCCTGGGCGGCTTTCCCCCTTGGTTTCTCCCCTCCTCCCAGCCTGCACACGCAGCCAGCAATTGAGCCGATCTTTCTTCGACTTGCCTGGTGCGGCTGCTGCTGGCGTCCTCGCCAAGTTTGCCTCTCTCTGCCTCTCCCCCGCAGCTTTGTCACTTTTGAGAAGGTGCCTGCAGGCTGAGAAAATCTGCAAGGGGCCCCTGAGATTTTTGACTGCCTAGGGGCCTCCACAGGGTTTAATCCGGCCCTGTTCAAGAGCCACACGATATGTGTGAAAGAGCCAGATGTGGCTTCCAAGCCAGTTTGGCCACCCTGCCTTAGACTGAATGTAGCAAGGTATGGAAGGAGCACATAGGAAGCTACCCCGCTTATTAGGGTATATGAAGAGCCCCGTGGCGCAGAGTGTTAAAGCTGCAGTGCTGCAGTCCTAAGCTCTGCTCACGACCTGAGTTCGATCCCCGGCGGAAGCTGGGTTTTCAGATAGCCGGCTTGAGGTTGACTCAGCGTTCCATCCTTCCGAGGTCGGTCAAAGGTGTCCCCAGCTTGCTGAGGGGAAAGCGTAGATGACTGGGGAAGGCAATGGCAAACCACCCCGTAAAAAGTCTGCCATGAAAACGTTGTGAAAGCAATGTCACCCCAGAGTCGGAAACAACTGGTGCTTGCACAGGGGACCTTTCCTTTCCTTCAAGAGGCATCACCAAGCCTAGCAAGACGGCTTGGCAGGACTTGCAAATTTTACCCGGCCCTTCTCTCTGAATCAGAGACTCAGAGCCGCTTACAACCTCCTATATCTTCTCCCCCCACAACAGACACCCTGTGAGGTGGATGGGGCTGAGAGGGCTCTCACGGAAGCTGCCCTTTCAAGGACAACCTCTGCCAAAGCTAATGGCTAACCCAAGGCCATTCCAGTAGGTGCAAGTGGAGGAGTGGGGAATCAAACCGGGTCCTCCCAGATAAGAGTCCAGGCACTTAACCACTACACCAAACTCCTCTCCTGACAGGAGTGGGGAATCAAACCCGGTTCTCCCAGATAAGAGTCCACGCACTTAACCACTACACCAAGCCCCTCTCCTGGCAGGCAGTTGCGACAAGGCGAATTAGCAGCAGGAGAAGCTGGGAGGAGCCTAAGTTCACAGCCGCCCACCTTGCAGAAGTGTTCCAAGGCCTGGGGTTTTCGTTCACACATCTCCCCGATCAACATGACGGCTCCGTGCAGAATGCCTAAGGAGAGATCGGAGAGGAGGCCGTCACTTCCCGGATCCCGAATCACTTGACACGACGGGAGAACTACATTTCAGATCCCTCACGGTTCACTAGGGCTGCCAGTCCCCAGGTGGGTAGCTAAAAAGGAAACACCTGCGCTCCCGAAATTCTTACGCACAAGGAATTATTTCAACAATGGGCATTGATTTTAAGAAACGGTTACCTGATATAATATCTCGTTCAGTTAATATTTATTTTTATAAATTTTTCGACGCGATTATACTGATCCAAAAAAATAAAATCACCATCGAATTTTTACACATAAATCTTTTGGTCATTTCACACACGCTCGGATCGCTAACAAAAAGAAATGCTGAAGAGTCCAGCAGACAGCAAGGTCTGTACTCGATATCTGGTTTGCTTTGAAGACTTCTTATTTCATCTGTCGAAGTTGCTATACTTTAATAAATCCTGCAGTAGACGTAGCTATACAGCTGGGCCAGAGTCCCAATGTTCTCCAAAGTAACAAGAAGGTACTGTAATAGACAGGACTTAGAAACCGTATTGAAGTATATAAGATGACACGTATTCTAGATCAGGGGTGGCCAACGGTAGCTCTCCAGATGTTTTTTGCCTACAACGCCCTTCAGCCCCAGCCAACATGGCCAATGGCTGGAGCTGATGGGAGTTGTAGGCCATACCATACCAAACCTTTAATGGCATAACAGCTGCAAATAAAAATACACAGAATATAAAAATTTAAACATTGGAGATAAAATCAAAATGAAACTGAGCTTACAGATGCATTCATACGTGGTCAGATTTAAATTTAAGGATGTTGGCCAAAAATTTTGCCACAGCCTCGCTAACCTCCCCCTCTGTATCGTTCAATAAATAATAACAGGGTTGCAGAATAGACAAATCTGGGGAGAAAGAAAGCTTGCAAAATAAATCTTTACGGAGATTATGATAAAAGGAACAATCAAGCAATGTATGCTGAATTGAGTCGGGAATATTTGTTCCACAGGAACAGAGTCTATCGCCTAAAGGGACTCGATGATATCTGCCTTGTAAAACTTTGGAGGGAAACGCATTTAGTCTAGCCAACATAAATGCCCTGTGATGCCTTGGAATGGTTAAGTCTTATAGATAATGGGGCATTTTGCCGCAGAAAGCATAAAGACCTAAGGAAGCTGAGGAGCAAATATAAGGGTCTGTTGGACATAGTTTCGTTTCCTCCAACTCCAACAGTCTCAATTTAATACATCTGAAGATATATGACTCGTCAGAAGTAAAAAAATCATCAACCTCTATCCCCAACTGGTTAAGTTGGGGCATAAGAACTGGTGACCAGGATGAAATATATGGGTCTCTTTTCATACAATCAAGAAGGCTGTTAGGATCTGTTCTAAAGTGAATTTTGAGCCAGAATTTAAACACTGCAATCCAGGCTGTTGTCTCCACCAAAGACTGACCCACTTCAGAGCAGAGAGCAAAGTAGGACACACATTGTTGTAGGCAAAAAACATCTGGAGAGCTATCGTTGGCCACCCCTGTTCTAGATAATCACGTGTTTCGACATTCACTTCTTCTCGACTGCAATACTTGAATTTTGGAACCAGTGCTCAAAACGGCTATTCTTGCATCTAGTCAGTTGCTCGTTAGCGGCATTAGCAAAGCAAAGGGATGAGGACGCTTACCGTGACTTCGGTCAGTCAACAGGTGCTCTCCAAGTGCAATGAATCTGTCTGTGAGATCTGGCACCTTCCGGGTAATATGTACAGCACAGACCACTGCCTACAAAAGTTGGCAGAACGAAAAGAAGGGTTTACAGTGGGGAAAAAATATGGGGTTGGGGGGCAGACTGGGCCGTTAAAGCGGAGGGGCAAGCTCATATGAGTGACAGCTGCAAGGACAGGAACTCCTGCCTATACCAGGGGTGTCAAACGTGTGGCCGAGGGGCCAAATCAGGCCCCCGGAGGGCTCCTATCAGGTCCGCAAGCAAGTTTGCTTCCGTCTCTCTCTCTCTCTCGCTTCCTTCAGATACTGGAGACTGTTAAACGAAATATTGCAAGAGTGCTAATCTTTTAAGCATGTATTATTTAATTTTTTTAAAAAAATCTTTAATTGCATTTGTGTCCTTTTTAAAGTTCATGCCTCCACTACCGGCATTCCATTTTATTTATTACTTTAAATTTCTATCCCGCCCTCTCCGCAAGTGGACTCAGGGCGGCTGACAACATTCGTATTCACAAGTTAAAAGCGAATAAAACATAATTACAATTTAAGATTTTAAAAACATTTTGTGCCGCTGTATCACTACAATAGGGTTGCCAAGTCCAATTTAAGAAATATGTGAGGAAAAGCCCCCTACTTTTCATACATATGGACATCGTGATCACCAGTATGGTTGCCAGGGTGCCTGGAGTTTTGAATCTCACACATCTGCTCTAAGAAGTGGACTTTGCCCACAGCTTCTAAGGCTTATGTGGCAGCTTTGCATTCTACACCTCTGGATGCGTGTTAGCCAGAACTCTGCTCCTTGTGTGCCCAGTCTTGGCCGCTGCAGTGGGAGACGCCAGGCCACCATGTTTCCAGCCTGCCTCCATGAACCTAAGGCTAACAACACCAGGATCCATCGTGCTTTCCTGATTTCATCTCCAGCATCTGCTTCAGCTTTGCATAAGCTTATCCAAGCATACCCTGCCAGACTGGACTCCATTCCTTCTTAGTGGGAAGATCACGTACACACCCTGTGTCACCCTTGGCCTGCAAGCAACCCATCTGCCCCATGAATGGATTAACAGCTCAACTAATGTTCCTGATTGTCTAGCAAAACCTTAAACAATGTTTCCTGCCCAGAAGATGATGGAATAAGAGGAAGGACATCTCCTGTCATTACCAGCTCTTTTGTCTACACCAGGGATACCTAGGTCAATATTTGATTCCCTATTGTCACCTTCCCAGATAATCCCATTTAACCTCAAGTATCCAGCCATTCCCATTCTCACCCCAGTCTAATACCTTGGAGCCGCCTCAGGCAATATTGAAGCTTGGAAATTTCCAGGTTCACCGGACTAAGGTGTAGTTCATTGGTAAAAGCTGGCATCCAATTAATAATAATAATAAATTTTATTTGTACTCCGCCCTCCCCCGCCGAAGCAGGCTCAGGGCGGCTAACAACACAATGACCAATGGTATATTAATAAATAAAACATTAATAAACAACATAGTAACCAATGGTGCATTAATAAAACAATTACATTAAGAACATTAAATTAAGCATTAATTTGACCTTAAAAACCAGTAGAACATTAATAAAAACAAACTATAACATTATCATTGACGCTATTCTAGTTAGTGCTAATGGCGGATTTTCTTCGTTGTAAAATTGTACTTCAGCTATTCATAAAAGCTAATTTAAAAAGAGTGGTCTTGCAGGCCCTGCGGAACTGATCAAGGTTCCGCAGGGCCCGCACCTCCTCTGGGAGTTGGTTCCAGAGATATGGGGCCGCAGCCGAGAAGGCCCGTGAGCGGGTGTTCTGTAGTTTAACTTCTCTTGGCCCAGGGGTAGTCAGTCTGTTTTTTCCTACTGACCTCAGTGCTCTCTGGGGCTCGTACGGGGAGAGACGGTCCTTCAGGTTACCAAGGAACTCACCATTGGCTCTGCTAATGTCCAGCCTCCTTGGTCATCACAGAGCCTCCCCCTGCTCCTCCCCAAGACCTCCCAGCCCCTGAGGGGTCTAAGGGAGTCTATTTAACCTCTGACCCAACTCCACTCAGGTGTGCTTCTATTCAGCAACCCACTCCCCGCTGTATAGATCCATCCCCGATTCCTGATCAGTTTCGGGTCCTCCCCCATTCCCTCAACTGTCGCCATCGGAGTCTTCCTTGGAGCCTGCGAGAGGTAATTATCGCCCTGTCTGTCTACCCATACATGTTCCCCTATCAATCTATCTGTATTTCCTAGACCTGTGTGAATGTGTGATTGTTTTGTATTTTATCTTGTATGAGAGAACTATTTTTCACAATAAATTACAATTGGTTTTATTAAATTAGAGTCCTTTTATTGAGCATTTACTCTCTGGATGGTTGAGCCTGGTATACATTGGTAAAAAGATTCCTATTAAGCCAGATGTCCATCTAACTAATTCCCCAATCTCATTTTGAGAGCATTTGGCTTAACAGATATCTGGGGACTTTGGGGGTGGAGCCAGGAGACATTGGGGTGGAGCCAAGAGCAAGGGTGTGACAAGCATAATTGAACTCCAAGGGAGTTCTGGCCATCACATTTAAAGGGACAGCACACCTTTTAAATGCCTTCCTTCCATAGGAAATAATGAAGGATAGGGGCATCTTCTTTTGGGGCTCATAGAATTGGACCCCCTGGTCCAATCTTTTTGAAATTTGGGGGGTATTTTGGGGAGAGGCACTAGATGCTATACTGAAAATTTGGTGCCTCTATCTCAAAAAACAGCCCCCCCCAGAGCCCCCGATGCCCGCAGATCAATTCCCCATCATTCCCTATGGGAATCGTTCATGGAGGTGCATGATGGCTCTGGGGGTGGGGCTTCCCCTGCTGGCCAGCTGGCTGGGGGAGGGGGGAAGCCTGTAAAACCGGGGGATCCCCCTCTGGGACCTGGGGATTGGGAAGCCTACACTACAATATAAGCCTTCTTTTCGGACGGTGATCACCTAGAACTCTATAATGATGTCGGGTGGCAGTTCTCTCCCGGTTAGATATCACAGGCCTGTCGGAACAGTTCGGTCTTACAGGCCCTGCGGAAAGTGGAAAGATCCCGCAGGGCCCTTAAGGCCATTAAGACACACATGGCCGGCCCCGACAAGGTCTCGTTTCTGTCAGATCCGGCTCTCGTAACAAATGAATTTGGCCTATACCTTGGAGGACAGAAGAAGATATTGGATTTATATCCCGCCCTCCACTCCGAAGAGTCTCAGAGCGGCTCACAATCTCCTTTCCCTTCCTCCCCCACAACAGACACCCTGTGAGGTAGATGAAGATATTGGATTTATATCCCGCCCTCCACTCCTAAGAGTCTCAGAGCGGCTCACAATCTCCTTTACCTTCCTCCCCCCCAACAGACACCCTGTGAGGTGGGTGGGGCTGGAGAGGGCTCTCACAGCAGCTGCCCTTTCAAGGACAACCTCTGCCAGAGCTATGGCTGACCCAAGGCCATGCCAGCAGGTGCAAGTGGAGGAGTGGGGAATCAAACCTGGTTCTCCCAGATAAGAGTCCGCACACTTAACCACTACACCAAACTTGCTCTCCGCAAGGTTTCCTTTTTTTCAGTGAAAAGAAAGACTTTGGCATATACTACCACATACAGATGGCGGAAGGGTATGGCGATCCCGTGTACGAGGCAGATGCTTTTTAAATGGACGGAAGATCTGCAGCCTCTCACCTTCCTCCGCACCGAGGGCTGCCCCACCCGGGCCAGCTGTTCCACTTCTCCAGCCAGGTCCTGAAACATGGCCGCCGAGCCCAGAGACCCGAGGGTGCTCAGAGCCAAACACTGCACCCACGCGCTGGGGTGCAAGAGGTCACTGAAATCGACAGAAAGGGGGGGAGGCTGTGAACCAGGGGGAAGACACTCCCAGACACTCTCTCTCGCCCCCCACTGGGCCCCCATCTCCCCCAAGAACCTTCCTACAGGCCCTCCTTCCAGCCCCAAAGCCCACCGTCCACATTTCCCAATGCTCATCTTCTGATGTCAAAGTTGGAATGGGGAGTCACGTGGGAATGAAAGAGGGGTTTCAGGAGAGGGGGATCCTATTCTAGGGTAGCGAATCCCCAGGTGGGGGCAGGGGACCCCCCAGTTTGGAGGCCCTCCCCCCACTCCAGGGTCATCAGAAAGTGGCGGGGAGGAAGGAAATGTCTGCTGGGCACTTCGTTATTCCCTATGGAGACTGATTTCCATAGGGTATAATGGTGAATTGATCTGTGGGTATCTGAGGCTCGCGGGAGGGCTGTTTTTCTGAGGTAGAGGCACCAAATTTTCAGCAAAGCATCCAGTGCCTCTCTTTAAAACGCCCTCCAAGTTTCAAAAAGATTGGACTGCGGGGTCCAATTCTATGAACCCCCAAAGTAGGTGCCCCTATCCTTCATGATTTCCAGTGGAGGGAAGGTGTTTAAAAGGTGTGCAGTCCCTTTAAATGTGATGGCCAGAACTCCCTCTCGAGTTCAGTCGTGCTTGTCGCAACCTTGCTCCTGGCTCCACCCCCAAAGTCTCCTGGCTCCACCTCCAAAGTCCCCAGATAATTCTTGAATTGAACCTGGCAAACCTATCCTATCCTGATGCTACTGCTCCATAGAGCAAAGTTGATTTGTTCCTTTATTAAAGTATTTGTACCCCACTTTTCCTTTTTGGCTAAAAGGAAGTACTTCTTCACCCAAAGGTGAATTCACTGCCACAGGAGGTGGCGGCGGCTACAAGCACAGCCAGCTTCAAGAGGGGGTTAGATAAAAATATGGAGCAGAGGTCCATCAGTGGCTATTAGCCACAGTGTGTGTGTGTGTATATATATATATATATATAAAAATTTGGCCACTATGTGACACAGTGTTGGACTGGATGAGCCATTGGCCTGATCCAACATGGCTTCTCTCATGTTCTTATGTGACACAAAGAGTTGGACTGGATGGGGCATTGGCCTGATCCAACATGGCTTCTCTCATGTTCTTATGTGACACAGAGAGTTGGACTGGATGGGGCATTGGCCTGATCTAACATGGCTTCTCTCATGTTCTTATGTGACACAGAGAGTTGGACTGGATGGGGCATTGGCCTGATCCAACATGGCTTCTCTCATGTTCTTATGTGACACAGAGAGTTGGACTGGATGGGGCATTGGCCTGATCCAACATGGCTTCTCTCATGTTCTTATGTGACACAGAGTGTTGGACTGGAGGGGCCACTGGCCTGATCCAACATGGCTTCTCTCATGTTCTTATGTGACACAGAGAGTTGGACTGGAGGGGCCACTGGCCTGATCCAACATGGCTTCTCTTATGTTCTTATGTGACACAGAGTGTTGGACTGGATGGGCCACTGGCCTGATCCAACAGGGCTTCTCTTATGTTCTTATGTGACACAGAGTGTTGGACTGGATGGGCCACTGGCCTGATCCAACATGGCTTCTCTTATGTTCTTATGTGACACAGAGTGTTGGACTGGATGGGCCACTGGCCTGATCCAACATGGCTTCTCTTATGTTCTTATGTGACACAGAGTGTTGGACTGGAGGGGCCACTGGCCTGATCCAACAGGGCTTCTCTTATGTTCTTATGTGACACAGAGTGTTGGACTGGAGGGGCCACTGGCCTGATCCAACAGGGCTTCTCTTATGTTCTTATGTGACACAGAGTGTTGGACTGGAGGGGCCACTGGCCTGATCCAACATGGCTTCTCTTATGTTCTTATGTGACACAGAGTGATGGACTGGATGGGCCATTGGCCTGATCCAACATGGCTTCTCTTATGTTCTTATATGACACAGAGTGTTGGACTGGATGGGCCATTGGCCTGATCCAACATGGCTTCTCCTATGTTCTTATATGACACAGAGTGTTGGACTGGATGGGCCATTGGCCTGATCCAACATGGCTTCTCTTATGTTCTTATGTGACACAGAGTGTTGGACTGGATGGGCCACTGGCCTGATCCAACATGGCTTCTCTTATGTTCTTATGTGACACAGAGTGTTGGACTGGATGGGCCATTGGCCTGATCCAACATGGCTTCTCTTATGTTCTTATATGACACAGAGTGTTGGACTGGATGGGCCATTGGCCTGATCCAACATGGCTTCTCCTATGTTCTTATATGACACAAAGTGTTGGACTGGATGGGCCATTGGCCTGATCCAACATGGCTTCTCCTATGTTCTTATATGACACAGAGTGTTGGACTGGATGGGCCACTGGCCTGATCCAACATGGCTTCTCTTATGTTCTTAGGGGGTGGTTTGATCCACACACACAGAGCTCTAGCAGGGAACCCCAGAGGTGGGGGAAGCCACTGTGGTACCCGTTTTGACAGCCGCTGCCGGGAACAGGCCCCTTCGTGCCCAGTCCGTCTCCCAGCTGAGCAGAGATGCTTAAGGAACCTCCACCTGCCGACCAACTATTCAGTGATGGACCAATGGGAGAAGGGGGGAAGAGCCAGGTGATACCCAGGAAGCAGGTGCCAGCTTCAATACCGTCTTCTTAGGGGAGGAGAGAAGAGGGCTAATTATAGGGTTGCCAGCCTCCAGGGGGTGGCTGGGGATCTCCCGCTGTTACAACTCGATCGCCAGGTGACAGAGAGCAGTTCCCCTGGAGAAAGTGGTCACCTTGGAAGGTGGCCTAATACACCACTGAAGTCCCTCCCCAAACCCCACCCTTCTCAGGATCCACCCCCCCACACACATCTCCAGGTATTTCCCAGCCTGGAGTTGGCAACCCTACTACTGCCTCTAGGCTCCAGGCAGCGGACTTGAAGAGTCCGGGAAACAGCTGCAACAATTCCCGATTGCATTTCAGAAAATTTACTGCCGCTCGCTTGGATTATTTTAGTGATTCACAGTTGGCTCGGTTGCTTTCGCGAACTTGGATGGGTTCTTCTTATTATTATGACGATGGAGCGTTCCTAGCGTGTGTTTGATTGGAACCCCCTTGCAGGAGTCTAGGCTATGAGGCAGCAGGAGAATCATTGAAATGAATTATCGTTCACGAAATAACACCCACGTTGCAGGTACCTTCTGCTGCGGTGGCGGAAAGCACCGTCAAGTCGCAACCGACTTCTGGTGACCCGGAAGGGATTTCGAGAGGTGGTTTGCCCTCGCCTGTCTCTGCGTAGCAACCCTGGACTTCCTTGGTGGTTTCCGACCCTGCTTGGCTTCCCAAACTCCATGCTGTAATTACTTACAAGCTCAGGGAAATGCTAAGTGCCACTTTGGGGTCAGGAAACAATAGGGTTGCCAAGCTCCCGTAGATGGTGGGGGATCCCCCAGTTTTGGGGTCCCCAACCCGCCGGCATGGGGCAGGTCTCCAGAGGGATCCCCATCCCCCAAAGAGCCCCGTCATCGCACGATGTGCCCTGAGTGATGACGTCACCCAGTAGCGACGCCATTGCCCTGGGGACGCTCTAGGATTTGTGGCAGAGCTCTATGGTACCATAGAGTCTCACTGCAAACCCTAGAGCTTCCCCAGCGCGATGATGTCGCTTCCAGGCAACGTCATTGGGCCCTGTGCACAAAGTGCATGTGAGAGAGGAGTCCACACCGCAGCAGCAGAGGGGCTTGGCAACCCTAGGAAGCGATTATTCTCCAGGCCAGTTTGGCCAGGGATCCAAGAGGTTTTTTTTGCCATCTTTTGGGCATAGAGCAGGGCTGTGTGGGGAAGGGAGGTATTTGTGAATTTCCTGCATTGTGCAGGGGCTTGGACCAGACTAGCTGACCCTGGCGGTTCCTTTAGGCTTCCCAATCCCCAGGTCCCAGCGGGGGATCCCCCGGTTTTACAGGCTTCCCCCCTCCCCCAGCCAGCTGGCCAGCGCGGGAAGCCCCACCCCCACAGCCATTATCCACCTCCATGAACAATTCCCATAAGGAATGATGGGGAATTGATCCGCGGGTATCGGGGGCTCTGGGGGGGGGCTGTTTTTTGAGGTAGAGGTGCCAAATTTTCAGTATAGCATCCAGTGCCTCTTCCCAAAATGCCCCCCAAGTTTCAAAAGTATTGGACCAGGGGGTCCAATTCTACGAGCCCCCAAAGAAGGTGCCCCTATCCTTCATTATTTTCTATGGAAGGAAGGCATTTTAAAAGGTGTGCTGTCCCGTTAAATGTGATGGCCAGCACTCCCTTGGAGTTCAATTCTGCTTGTGACCCCCTTGCTCCTGGCTCCGCCCCCAATGTCTCCTGGCCCCACCCCCAAAGTCCCCAGATATTTCTTGAATTGGACTCGGCAACCCTAGGTCCCTTCCAACTCTATGATTCTACTAGGATGGTTTTGCCATTGCCTGCCTCTGTGTAGCATCCCTGGACTTCCCTCCAAGTACTAACTAAACCCGGTCTTGCTTAGCTTAAAAGATCCAAAGAGATCAGGCTGGCCTGGGCTATCTACCGTCTGCTGGAGCCCTTGAATTTTCTGCCCCTCCCCAACGATTCCCGATTTCTTTCTTTAAGCAAACCGCAGAACACGAATAGAAGAGTCAGTTCCCCGTGTTTGGTCTTGCCCACTTAGGGATGCCATCTCGCCCCCCGCCGCCCCCTCACCGCCACAAGCACCCTTTAATTCCAGTCTCTCACTTCTTGATGCTATTGGTCAGTAGAAGGTGGGTGTCTTGCTTCTCATCCAACAGGAGGGCAGCGCCGAGGTAGCCGATCCGTTTCTCATGGAATTTCTGAGAGGCAATGAGCTTCAGGCACTCCATCTGATTTGAGGCAGAAAAGAGAGCAAGAGTTTTTTCAAATTTCACCGATTATTCTGCTCAAATACCATTCCCGTGCCAGAACCGAGATTCCTTAGCTCGGGCGTAGGGCTCCAATTAAGTGCAAACATTCCAATCTTTCCCCTCCGAAGTTGTGTTTCAGTGCCACAGCTGAATACTCTAACACGAGCAAGAGAGGTAGGGTGACAACTGATTTCTGACTACAGAGATCAGTTCCCCTGGAGAAAATGGCAGCTTTGGTGGGGAGGGCTCTGGGGCATTGTATCTTCTAGGATTGCCAAGTCCAATTCAAGAAATAGCTGGGGGTGGAGCCAGGAGAGTTTGGGGGCGGAGCCAGGAGCAAGGTTGTGACAAGCAGAATTGAACTCCAAAGGGAGTGTTGACCATCACACTTAAAGGGACCGCCCACCTTTTAAATGCCTTCCCTCCATTGGAAATGATGAAGGATAGGGGCACCTTTTGGGGGGGGCTCATGGAATTGGACCCCCTGGTCCAATCCTTTTGAAATTTGGAGGGTATTTTGGGGAGAGACATCAGATGCTATGCTGAATATTTGGTGCAAAAAACAGGGCCCCCGCCCCCCCCAGGGCCACAGATACATGCAGATCAATTCTCCATTATACCCTATGGCAGGGGTGGCCAATGGTAGCTCTCCAGATGTTTTTTGCCTACAACTCCCATCAGCCCTAGCCATTGGCCATGCTGGCTGGGGCTGATGGGAGTTGTAGGCAAAAAAAAATCTGGAGAGCTACCGTTGGCCACCCCTGCCCTATGGGATTGGGTCTCCATAGGGAGTAATGGAGTGCCCAGCAGACATTTCCCTCCCCCCACCCGCTTTCTGATGACCCTGAAGCAGGGGGAGGGCCTCCAAACCAGGGGATCCCCTGCCCCCACCTGGGGATTGGCAACCCTAGATCTCACTGAAGTCCCTTCTCACAGAGTAAATTCTACGTTTAACCATAGAATCTCAAAGAAACTAAAGTCCCTTCCCAGACAACGACTCCAAATTTCTAGGAATTTCCCAAACCAGAGCCGCCCAATGCTATTCGGGGCATCAGCAGCCGGAATATCTATTGTACCTGTCCAAAATATGCAGGATAGCCCAGCATGTGGATGTAGAGCAGCTTGGCTAAATTGGAGGCCCGGCTGTCTGGTTCGTCACCCCGAAAGGCCCCCCGGATCTTGGCGCTCTCTTGCTGGACCAGCTCCCGTTCCTCTGCTTGGGTCCGGGCATTCCTTATGGTCCGGATTAGGATGGGTAATGTCAATGGTGCTTCCGGCATCCTAGAGAGGGGGAGTGGAATAAAGGTGTGGGGAATGCACAGTGCGGTCCTGGGACACCCCAGCTCGATTCCCCATTATTTGGGGAAGAAGGTCTAACTCAGGGGTGGCCAAACTGTGGCTCGGGAGCCACGTGTGAGTCTTTCACACATATTGGGTGGCTCTTGAAGACCCCAGCACCCCATCTGCTGGCTTGGAGAAGGCATGTCTTAATCTCTTTAAATCACTTCTCCAAAACAAGCCAGTTGACGTCTTGGAGAATGCATTTAAAGTTGCTTTCATTCCACCTCTCCTCCCTCTGTCAGCAGCTTGGAGAATGCATTTCAAGTTGCTTTCTTTCCACCTCTCCTCCCTCTCATCTATTTTCCTTCCTTCCTTCCTTCCTTGCGGATCTCAAACATCTAACGCTTATATCTTGTGGCTCTCAAACATCTGGCGTTTATTCTATTTTGCTTTTGGCCACTCCCAGTCTAACTGGAGTCAGAAGCAATTCAGGCAGAGCGGCACAATTGCTTTCCAAACCCAGGAATCCAGGCTGGAACACGGGTGCCTTTGGGAATGTCCAGAGTGCCTCTGTCTTTCCATGTCCGTTTCTGACTTTCAGTAAAGCAGAAGCCCTGTCTGTTTAGGATGCAAACTTGATATTTTCTGGAGCTCTAGATTATTCCACAGATTACTCTGATCAAACAACAGAGCGCCCCTCCCTTTCAGAAAACATTTACAGTAGACACTAAGGATCTAATCCACTTTAATCGTCTAGTATGTTTGGCAGTCCCGTGGTGCAGAGTGGAAAAACTGCAGTGCCGCAGTCCTAAGCTCTGCTCACGACCTGCGTTTGATCCTGGCGGAAGCTGGGTTCAGGTAGCCGGCTCAAGGTTGACTCAGCCTTCCATCTTTCCGAGGTTGGTAAAATGAGTCCCCAGCTTGTTGGGGGTGATGTGTAGATGACCGGGGAAGGCAACGGCAAACCATCCCGTTAAAAAAGTCTGCCATGAATATGTTGTGAAAGCAACGTCACCACAGAGTCGGAAACGACTGGTCCTTGCACAGGGGACTACCTTTACTTTACCTTTTTTATGTTCGGCAATGGCAGATGGTAGTTATTCGTCAGCAACTGAAGTACAATACAAGGGCGAAATGATACGCATGCCATGCGGCGTCAGAAATTAGCGACTGTTCCCCAGAACCTCAGTCAGAACATTTCTCCCTGTCCCCCGCCCTTTCCTTCTTCCCTTAAACAGTGGACCCTAAGAATTTTGCCCACAAATCAAGTCTCCACCAGGGTTTCTCAGTCAAACTGAACAGGTTTTCTGCTCCCTGTTCTGAAGTTTTTGTTCCGTTTTGATGAACAGATTAAAATTGGCATGTCTGGAATGAATCAGTTTATGCAAAACTGTGGCAGACAAAGATAGTGTGTGTTTAGTTTAGTTTAGTTATGATTTATATCCCGCCCTTCCCACCAAGGTGGCTCAGGGCGGCTCACAGCACATAAAATCTAACATAAAAATATTAAATTAAGCATTTTACACAGATAAAGCATTTTACACAGTTTGTGGGATTGGCCACTACACACACGGCCCACAAATGCCAATCCATGAATGCTAATCCACATTCCCATGCAAGCACCACGTTCTTTTAGGACTTCCACTTCCCCATTGTAACTCCCACCAAGATTCAGTTTTTCTTTCCTTTCATCTCCCAAGGTTTCCCCTCCATTCATCACCTGTCCAGAAGTCCAGTTTGCTCTCGGGGCTCCCGATGGTTGTGGGGCACACGGGCAGCTGGCCACCCCCCCCTTCTATGCCCCCCCTTCTGCCCGGTCAACTTCTTGCATTTCCGGAAAACCGGACGGTTTACCAGCCAGGTGAACTCACCTGAGCCATGGAAAGTTTCTGGGCTCGGGAGAGCCCTCTGCTGGGCACATCTGGGAAAGGACTCGTGCAGGTACTTTTATCTGGAGGGCCTGCTAAATATCAACTGAAGCATCACCGTCTTTCGGTTCCAAAACAATACAGTGAGGGACGTGCCAATGAGCTGATGCAGATAAATGAAGGGCTTTTTTTGTAGCAGGAACTTCTTTGCAGATTAGGCCACACACCCCTGATGTAGCCAATCCTCCTGGAGCTTAGAGCAGGCCCTGCAAGAAGAGCCCTGTAAGCTCTTGGAGGATTGGTTACATCAGGGGTGTGTGGCCTAATAAGCAAGGGAGTTCTTGCTACAAAAAAAGCCCTGTCAGGTACTGTGTACAAATGGGGGTGCGGGTGGGGTGGAATCACCTTGATGCCTTGTGTGTGAACTTCTCAGAACAGGATGCAGGACTGGAGGAATCTTGGTTTAGTCCAGAAATGTCACCCTCAGTCTTCTTTTGCGGACAGAAGGCTTTCGGTCACCCACCGTCCATTGCTCAGGCTGAGTTTTGATCGGCCAACTTGACGGTTTGTCCTTTTCCTTTCCCTAACAGCAGCCGATGTGCCTCTTGTAGCTGCAAACCTGGCTGAAATTCAGAGTGTTCACCCCTGCCCATGTCCTTTCTTTGCCACCCTGGGTATGATTTGTTCCCGTGGCGCAGAGTGGTAAAGCTGCGGTACTGCAGTCGGAGCCCTCTGCTCACGACCTAAGTTTGATCCCAGCGGAAGCTGGTTCAGGTAGCTGGCTCCAGGTCGACTCAGCCTTCCATCCTTCCGAGGTTGGTCAAATAAGTCCCCAGCTTGCTGGGGGGAAAGCGTAGATGACTGAGGAAGGCAATGGCAAACCACCCCGTCAAAGGTCTGCCGTGAAAACATTGTGAAAGCAACGTCACCCCAGAGTCGGAAATGGCTGGTGCTTGCGCAGGGGACCTTTCCTTTCCTTGCCATTGCCTTCCCCAGTCATCTACACTTCCCCCCCCAGCAAGCTGGATCCTCATTTTACCCACCTTGGAAGAATGGAAGGCTGAGTCAACCTTGAGCCAGCTACCTGAAAATCCAGCTTCCACCAGAGATCGAACTCCAGGCAAATAGATCCCTATTTCTGGAAATCAACTGCAATTCCAGATCTCCAGGGGATGTTAGCAACCAAGACGGGGCTTGGCAGCGCTGGGATTTCCCCTACTATGAAATCTAGATCACTAGATGGCCAAAGTTTGATCCTGAGTGGGGGCTTCTTAGGGCTGCCAATCCCCAGGTGGGGGCAGGGGATCCCCCGGCTTGGAGGCCCTTCCCCCGCTTCAGGGTCATCAGAAAGCAGTGGGGGGTGGGTGGAAGGAAATGTCTGCTGGGCACTCCATTATTCCCTATGGAGACTGATTCCCATAGGGTATAATGGAAAATTGATCTGCGAGTATCCGGGGCTCTGGGAGGGGACTGTTCTTTGAGGTAGAGGCACCAAATTTTCAGCATAGCATCCAATGCGTCTCCTCAAAATACCCTCCAGGTTTCAAAAGGATCGGGCCAGGGGGTCCAGTTTTATGAGCCCCCAAAGAAGGTGCCCCTCTCCATTATTTCCAATAGAGGGAAGGCATTTAAAAGGAGCCTGGTCCCTTACAAAAAAATGTGATTGCGAGAACTCCCTTTGGCATTCAATTATGCTTGTTGCAACCTTGCTCCTGGCTCCACCCCCAAAGTCCCCAGCTATTTCTTGAATTGGACCCGGCAGCCCTCCAGCTATTGGACGCCGCCACGCCACCCCTTTGGAACTGCTAGCAGCCAGCAAGGCACGGCTGGATTCAGTCCTCCAGCGGGGACAGCGAGAGCGCAGCTCTGGGAGAAGGACAGGCAATGACCAGCCGGACACACACACAAAGCCGCAAAGAGATGCCTAGAGCGGAGCCACCTAGGGAGCCTCTCTAGGACTCTCCAAAGCCCGCCTCTTCTTCCCTGAAGGCTCCTCCTAGGAAAAAAAAAGTTTCTCTTTTCCCCGGGAAGGCGACTAGAGCGTCTCTCCTATGCTCGGTAGCCCAAAAGGCAGGGCTAGAAGGAAGCGTCCTTTGCAAACTGCCCGGGCGGGGGCGAGGAGTGGCGCAGGGAAGGAAAAGAGTTTTCCGCCGCGGTGCTTTCCCCCCGCAGTTGCGTTGCTGCAAAAGATCAAGTGGAAGAGCGCGGGGTGGGAAGAGCGCGTGCAGCTCCCCCTCCCCACTAGGGTTGCCAATCCCCAGTTGGGGGCGGGGGATCCCCCGGTTTGGAGCCCCCCCCCCCTTTAGGGTAATCAGAAAGCAGGAGGAGGAGAGGGAAATTTAATGCCGGGAATCCTGTTATTCCCTAGGGAAACTGATTCCCATAGGGAAGAATAGAGAATTGACCCATGGGTCTCTGAGGGGGCTGTTTTATCAGGTAGAGGCGCTAAATTTGCAGCGTAGAATACAACAACTCTCCTCAAAAGACCCTCCAAGTTTCAAAAGGATCGGACCAGGAGGTCCAATTCCTATGAGCTCCAGAAGAAGGTGCCCCTATCCTTCCTTATTTCCAAAGGCTGTGCGGTCCCTTTAAATGTGGTGGCCAGAACTCCCTTCGGAGTTCAATTCTGCTTGTCGCACCCTTGCTCCTGGCTCCACCCCCAAAGTCTCCAGCTGTTTCTTGGCTTGGACTTGTCAACCCTACCCCAACCCCCTGCCCGTCCAGGATCTCAGCGACTTTGAGAATTCTGCCCTTTCTGGGGCGTTCTAACAGGGGGCGTTGTTAACCCTGTGCTCTATAGTGTGTTTTGCAAGTGGGTTTTTGCTATTCTTACCTTGCAATCGGGCACGCTAAATAAATGCGCTTTCAAGCCACTCAACAACTGACAAAATCCGGTTGGAAAGTGGATTGAAAGTGCGTTATTTAGTGCAGGGGTGGTCAAACTACGGCTCGGGAGCCCCATGTGGCTCTTTCGTACATATTGTGTGGCTCTCAATGGCCCCAGCACCCCTTCGGCCAGCTTGGGGAGGCCGTTTCTCTGTTTGAGTCACTTTTCCAAGGCAACCCAGACAGCTGCTTGGAGAATGCATTTCAAGTTGCTTTCTTTCCATATCTTCCTCCCTCATCTCTTTGCCCGCCTGCCTTCCTGCTCTCAAACATCCGCGCTCATGTCTTGTGTCTCTAAAAACATTTGAAAACTGTACCCTCTCCCCTCGTCCGAAGAAGGACGCATGCATACGAAAGCTTACATTCTGAATAAAACTTTTGTTGGTCTTAAAAGGTGCAACTTGACTCCTGTTTTGTTCTATTGCTTCAGACGGACACGGCTGCCAGCTTGGATCT
Source organism: Heteronotia binoei (assembly GCF_032191835.1). NCBI lineage: Eukaryota > Metazoa > Chordata > Lepidosauria > Squamata > Gekkonidae > Heteronotia > Heteronotia binoei. The sequence continues at coordinate 6,691,485 of NC_083237.1, read as the reverse complement.
ATCTGAAAATCATGTCTTGCGGCTCTCAAACATCTGACGTTTATTCTAGGTGGCTTTTATGCTAAGCAAGTTTGGCAGCCCCTGATTTAGTGGGTGTAATCGGAGCCTTGTGCAGTAAAAATCCAGCTGCGAATTGCATTGCTTAGTGTAGTGTTAATGGACCCAAGTGTTCCTCCCCACCCCCTGCAAAATGCATAGTGAGTAGAGTGTCAGACTATCACCTGGGGGGCCTGCGTTTGAATCCCCACCCTGCCACGGATGTTTGGCTGGATGGTCTTGGGCCAGCCACACGCTCTTGGCCGAACCTACCTCTTAGGCAGGGGTGGAATTAGAGCAGAGATGGAATTCTAGCAGGAGCTTCTTTGCATATTAGGCCACACACCCCCTGATGTAGCCAATCCTCCAAGAGCTTGGAATTCTAGCAGGGGCTCCTTTGCATATTAGGCCACACACCCCTGATGTAGCCAATCCTCCAAGAGCTTGGAATTCTAGCAGAGCTCCTTTGCATATTAGGCCACACACCCCTGATGTAGTCAATCCTTCAAGAGCTTGGAATTCTAGCAGGAGCTCCTTTGCATATTAGGCCACACACCCCTGATGTAGTCAATCCTCCAAGAGCTTGGAATTCTAGCAGGAGCTCCTTTGCATATTAGGCCACACACCCCTGATGTAGCCAATCCTCCAAGAGCTTGGAATTCTAGCAGGGGCTCCTTTGCATATTAGGCCATGCCCCCCTGATGTAGCCAATCCTCCAAGAGCTTGGAATTCTAGCAGGGGCTCCTTTGCATATTAGGCCATGCCCCCCTGATGTAGCCAATCCTCCAAGAGCTTGGAATTCTAGCAGGGGCTCCTTTGCATATTAGGCCACGCACCCCTGATGTAGCCAATCCTCCAAGAACTTGGAATTCTAGCAGGGGCTCCTTTGCATATTAGGCCACACACCCCTGATGTAGCCAATCCTCCAAGAGCTTGGAATTCTAGCAGGGGCTCCTTTGCATATTAGGCCACACACCCCTGATGTAGCCAATCCTCCAAGAGCTTGGAATTCTAGCAGGAGCTCCTTTGCATATTAGGCCACACACCCCTGATGTAGCCAATCCTCCAAGAGCTTACAAAAAAAAGAGCCTTGTAAGCTCTTGGAGGACTGGCTACATGAGGGGGTGTGTGGCCTAATATGCAAAGGAGCTCCTGCTAGAATTCAATTTCTGCTCTAAGGGTTGTTGTGAGGATCAAATGGAGGAGAGAACGACGTCAGCCGCTTGGGGTTCCCGATTGAAGACAAGAGTGGTGTCTAAAGGGAGGGCTCCTATCAGGTCCCCAAGCAACTGGCTGTCATCTGCTTCCTTCTCCCTCTTGCTTCTGCATGACAGCTTGTTTTGCAAGGCTTGCTCAATCACATAGAAGTTGCAGAGCAAAACCTCAGTTTTCTCCATTGGCTGAGGTTCCTCCCTTGGGGAGGAGGGGGGGGAGGCAGAGCTTGCTTTGCCAGGCTCTCAATCCCACAGCAAAGCTACTGAGCCAAGCCTCTTTTCCCTCTATTGGCTGAGGCCCCTCCCCCTCCTGGTCCACCGGAGAGCCAGAGCTTCCTTTGCCCAGTTCCCTGGGTCCCATGGGAGAAATACAAAGAGTGCCTCCTAGGAAACTGGTAGAAGTTTGTGGATGGGGTGAAATGGCATAGGTTGGAACGGTTCACCCCTTCTACCACAGAACCACTGGAGTTTGCCTCCGAGAGGACTGCCTGACATTACAAAACAGGTAGCCCATTGGATGGCGGATCCTCCACAGGATGAGCCGTTTGACCCTTCGATTCTGGGTTGCAACTCACTTCGCAAAGATGCTATGTTCCAGGAAAAGTATGTGTTTTGGTGCCGATGAATGTTCTCAATTGGCACCGTGGTCCGACACGATGCCAGTCATAAGGGGCCACGTTTTAATCGGTGAAGAAAACGTCAGTGGATGAATCAGAGAGGTGGATCAAAAAGGGGGTTGCAGCTTTGGCTATGATGTGTTAAAGCAGCTATTTCAGCTGCAAAGATACCAGGCACTATACCAGGGGTGGGTGGCCAAACTGCGGCTTGAAAGCCACATGTGGCTCTTTCATAGATATTGTGCGGCTCCCAAAGCCCCCACCACCCTGTCGGCCAGCTTGGAGAAGGCATTTCAAGTGAAAGTTGCTTTCTTTCTACCTCTCATTTCCCCATATATTAGCCTTCCTTCCTTCCTGTCTTGCATCTCTCAAACATCTGACGTTCTTGTCTTTTGGCTCTCAAACATCTGATGTTTTTTTAATGTGCCTCTTATGTAGGGCTACCAAGTTCTCCCGCCCTGGAGGTTCCTAACCCACCAGCCCACATTGGGCTGGTGGGGGGATCTTCCCCTGACATCGCCGGCGTGATGACATCCCATGGAAGTGACATCGCGCTGGTGACATCACGCGCCGGACGGTCTAGCAATTTGGGAAGGAAAAACACTATGGTACCATAGAGTTTCCCCTCCCATATTGCTAGAGCGTCCGGGAAAACCAGAATTTCCCCGGATGTTCCTAGAGCGGCTGGCGCGCGATGACATCACTTGACATCATCATGCTTGCGACGTCGCGCTTGCGAAAACAGTCCCTTGCCAGAGGCTGCGGGAGTCTTGGCAACCCTAATCTTATGTTAAGCAAGTTCGACCGCCCCTGAACTATGCTCTTAGAAACACGCTTTAGGACTTCGCATCCTTTGGTCCTGTGAATTTAACTTGCTTACTTACGAGGAAAGAGAACATTTCTGTCAGACCTTGTAACTTACTAGTTTAAAATGCTCTGAACTGTTCATGTTCCCTTGCCCTAACTAACTCCATCTTGAATGGCTCTACTAACCCTTTTGCTTAGAAGCTTGCATTTCAAACACTGTTGCAACAATAAACAACTCCCATGGGAAATTCCTCACATAGCCCTAACAAATGCAGACGGGCTTTGACGATAGCTATACGCCTCAAGGTAACCAGCAGGGGCCTTTCCTTGGGAAAGAGATAAGGGAGCATGAGAACCATCCATTGCCTCCCAAACGTGTGAGAATGACTTTATTGTTTACTTTTGATGTTAGAAGTTAAAATGGCATGTAACGCTTTGAAATGTATCAATTCCAATTCGCCCTTGCTGCAGACAACTAGTTCTCAAATAAAATGGATTAAGCTGCTACAAACTATGGTCCGTTTACTTTGCAGCTCCAGGTCTGACATTCCCAGTTCCTCCCAAAAGAAAACGTCCACCTTCAGAAATGGTTTTTATTAATATATTTTTATTAAATTATGCTTTTTTTCTGCAAGACTTATTTAATGTTTGTTTGTTTTTTCCAATCCCAAAGACACGAAATAAGAAATATCCAGTCAAAAAGGCAAACCGGGAAGTAGGGTTAGGGGACGGGAAGGGTGTTCTTTCGGATCAAGGCCGGAGCAAAGCATCGGAGGAGAGGGGGGCAGGCGGTAGAAAACTGTAGGGAAAGGTTAAATCTTTTTTTTCTTTTCTGTTTTCGTCGGCTATACAGACATTCCCAGTATACACAGCACACAGCAAAGGATCAGTCGCTTCCTCATGCAGAATCCAGGGAGGGGCTGAGCGGGAGATTCCCGGCGGAAGACGCCCCCGTCCGTTATGCTCGAGGGCCTCCGCCATCATCCTGTCAATCTATCGATTCTCCTCTCTGGTTCCCAGTCACCACAAAAAGAGGGGGCATCTCGGAGGCCGTGGAGATCCCCTTCCTCCCCCTCGCAGCCCTCTTGTAACTTCTTTTGCCCTTATGACGCCTTTCCTTGCCTCGGGAAGGCAGGACTTCTGTATTGCACTCTGAGCGCCCTGTCGAAAGGTGGGACTTACCTCTCTCGCCCACCCCGTGCAGGGTCTCTCCTATTGCACTTCTCCTTTCCAAAGGCACAACTTCTTGCTTTTTGTTTTTTTTTCCCCCATAGGGGGTCAACTCTTTTACCCTCAGACTAGAAGGCTCGATAGCTCCTTTTTCTGCGGTCAGGTCTTGCTTTCTCCAAAACGGGCCTTCTTTTTTTTTGTCCTGTGACACCATTCAGGCATTTCAACCCACACCGCAGGGACCCTCTTCCCCACCCCTGCCCCCCAAAGGTACTCTACCAACTCATATATATATATGTCCTATATATATATATAGGACATTCTACGTTTTGCAGATATATCGCTCTCCTTCCAGATGAGGAAGAGCCCCCAGTTTGGCCCAGCAACGCCCGTTTTTCCGTGTCTGGACTCCCGTTTGCGGGAACGGCACAGTCCTCTCCGCGAACCCCAAGCGGCGGGAATCTCCCTTTCACCCTCTCGTTAATTTATAGAGGTTTGTTTTATTATTTCAATGCTGCGAGAAAAAGGTTTATAAAAGCGTAACTAAAAGTCAACTCCCCCCCCCTCCCCGTTTCTTGTTTCGTTTGAAAAGAAAGTTCCGGGTTCCCTCTCGGGAAAGGGAGTGGGAGAGAGAGAGAGAGAGAGATGGGAGGGGGAATGTGGAAAAGGAGAGCACCCCAGAATCCTCTCCCTCCCTCAAATATTCCCCCCATTCTGCAGACTTAACAGGGCGCCCCTTTCGGGGCAGACTTCACTTCCCTTTCAGCCCCAGGGCTGCCTACTGTTAGAAAAGGGGAAAGGAAACATAGGGATTCATGATACCCCCTCTTTCTAAAAGTAAATCCTCCCTACTTCAGAAATTTGGGGGAACAGCTGGGGGGTGGGGTTGGTATGCTCACATGTACTGGAATGGTCCCGGAAGAGGTTGCCATCTCCTGGTTTATAAACTCCTGGAAATTGGGGGAGGGGGCAGAGCTTAGGAGGATGGGGTTTGGGGAGGGGTAGGACCCTTGCAAAGTCCAGCGCCACAGAGGACACCGTTCCAAAGCAGCCATGATGACCCGGGGAACTGATCTCTTGTCGTCTGGGGATCAGTTGTAACTCCTAGAGTTCTCCGGGTCCTACTTGGAGGCTGGTAACTCTAAGTGTTCTCTCCCTTAGGAAGTAAAGAAACCTCAGAGTAAAAGAGAATGGGGGTGGGTTGAACTCACCCCTTCCCCTTAAGGACAATGGGTTGGGGGGGGGCAACGCCATGGCAGGCTGACGGATCAGGAATCCCCCCCCGTCAGCGGCCCTGACAGAATTTAAAAACCCTGAAAGGTGAAATAAAGCTCGTCCTGATAACAGTACTCCATTTCTATGTCTCTCCCCCCCCACCACCAAAAAAACTCCCCCCAGGGTTGTAAAGATCAAACAGTCTAGTTCACAAAGATGGATGAAAAGACCGGAAAAATGTGAGGCAGGGACGGGAGGTCATCCTTGTATCGGAGAAATAGCAAGAAAAACAGAGAAATCTCTGGTAGAAAGAGAGCCCTTCGTATGTAAACAATCTAGAAAGGTTAAAGGTAAGAGCCTGGGGGTGGTGGTGGTGGGGAGAGTTTAAAGACGTGAAAAAAGAGAAGGGTGTGTGTGTGGAGGAAGGCAGAGGATGGAGAAGAGCAGAGTCTGTGACCCACCACTGTCGTGGGGCTGGGGGGGCAGCGAGGAGCGAAACGGGGTCTAAAGTGACCCCCCTTGCCCTCCCCCCGTCTCAAGTGAGGAGAAGAGAGAACAGGTACGCCAGACTCACGTCAATCAACAGGATGGCAGCGACGACCAACGGGTTAGCTCCCTGCAAAAGAAAAGGAGGATGGGTCAGGAAGAGCAACGAACCCTCCTTCCGGCCTGTCAAAATCACAATTTTCACAATTTCACAAAATTCAGCCGAATTTTAGGATTTCCACTTCCGGAGATTCTAACGACGATTTTTGCATCCCTTTTTTTGAGGTTATTTCAGTGGGGATAAGTTCTGGATAGATTTGGAAGCCGCTATTTGAATGAGGGGCGTCAAACTCGATTGTTACGAGGGCCAGATCAGACATAAAAGAGACCTTACAGGGTTGGGCCGTGTGTGTCATAAAATCTAATGCCAGGTAACAGAGATACAAACTTTATAAAGGACACAGGCAAACAGATTTTTTAAAATATCTTAAAATAAAGCATGCTTAAAACGTTAGCACTTGTTGGGCTAAAAGGTGTTTTCTTTGTATTTCTCCCAAGCAATCCAGGCTCTCTCATTTGCACAGCAGAGCTACCGAGGCAAGCCTCTCTTCCTTCTATTGGCTGAGGCTCCTCCCCCTCCTGGTTCCCTGGGGAAGGAAGGAAAGAGCCAAAGATTCCTCTAAAGCAAGCTATCCCTCCCCCCTTCCTCCCCAAGGGAGGAGCCTCAGCCAATGGAGAAAATAGAGGCTTTGCTCTGTAGCTCCTGTGCCATTGAGCAAGCCTGGCAAAGCAAGCTGTGACACAGAAGGAAGCAAGAGAGAGGGAGAAGAAAGCAGATGACAACCAGCTGTTCGGGGGTCTGATATAGGCTTCCCAATCCCCAGGTCCCAGTGGGGGATTCCTTGGTTTTACAGGCTTCCCTCCGCCCCCAGCCAGCTGGCCAGTGGTGGGAAGCCCCGCCCCCACAGCCACCAGTACCTCTAGATCTCCTGCAGGTTTAGAAGCAAGTCCAGTTTTAAAATGTGCGTGTGCCTTTAAAGTTTAAAATGCGCGCCTTTAAAGTTGAGCAGGAAGTAGGAAGTACTTCATGGGGAAGGGTCAGCAGCAGCCTCTGGGAACACAGTCACTCCATTTGTTTTGCTTTAGTTTCAGAGCAAGTAAGAGTGTGTGTGTGTGTGAGAGAGAGAGAGAGAGAGAGAGCAAGCAGCGTAGCTCCTGTAATTTTCAGATGTCGTTGTGAAGGAATCAGACCCAGTGAGAGTCAGCGAGTGTGTACTTTTCAGAAGTCTTTCTAAGGGAGGCAGTAATAGTGTGTGTCTGTCTCTGTGCTTGTTTTGCATTGTTTTCAGAGTCTTTGTATAGGAGCCTGTTTATGGGATGGAGGAAAACTCCACCTCTCTCTCTTTTTATTTGCCCCGTGTTAGCCTGAAGAACAGCAGTTCCTGTGAGTAAAGCCCCAGGGAGATCACAAAAAATGTGAGCTTGCAAACTCTGTGCATTTTGGCTGCTTTTGGGGTGTTTACACTTTCATTTACTAGAATTGCAGCTATTGGGGGATGACTATTCAGGTGAACTGCACTACTGTATTTTTATGCATTTATTATGAATATGGAAAAGTCTGGCTCCTCCCCAAAGTCTCCTGGCTCCACCCCCAAAGTCCCCAGATATTTTCTGAATTAGACTTGGCAACCCTAGCTTGATAGGAGCCCTCCGGGGGCCTGATTTGGCCCCTGGGCTGCTTGTTTGACATCCCTGGTTTGTGTGATTAGTCTTCTAGGGTCCGGAACAGGAACTTTCTGGAGATTTGGCGGGTGTAACATGGGAAGGCTGGAGTTTGGGGTAGGGTTGCCAAGTCCAATTCAAGAAATATCTGGGGACTTTGGGGGTGGAGCCAGGAGACATTGGGGCGGAGCCAGGAACAAGGGTGTGACAAGCATAATTGAACTCCAAGAGAGTTCTGGCCATCACATTTAAGGGGGCCACATACCTTTTTAATGCTTTCCCTATATTAGAAATAATGAAGGATAGGGGCACCTCCTTTTGGGGCTCATAAAATTAGACCCCCTTGTCCAATCTTTTTTAAACTTGGAAAGCATTTTTGAGGAGACTCATCAGATGCTACGCTGAAAATTTGATACCTCTACCTCAAAAAACCGCCCCTCCAGAGCCCCAGATACCCTGGGATTAATTCTCCATTATACCCTATGGTCCAGCAGACATTTCCCTCCCTCTCCACCCCCACCCCTCATTTCTGATGACCCTGAATTCCGGAGGGCCTCCAAAGAGGGGCTCCCCTACCCCCACCTTGGTAGAGGGGATTGGCACCCTCTTGGTAGAGGGGAGGGGCTCCCCTACCTCCCCAGTAGAGGGGATTGGCACCTCTACTCACGAGTTACTGAACTTTCACGTTTTTCACAGTAACACAGGGCAACCAAAGGTTCAAATTTACCTTCGCACTATGCAGACGACCTCTACAAAGATTGTGCAACAAAAGGAGGGCCTGGGCTCCTTTCACAACCATGTTGTTCTGCCTCCCCGCCCCCCCGCTCCCCTTCAGCCTTAAAGGCGCAGACACACCATCCCAAGAGGAAGGCTTTCTCAGGTGGAGACTGAAGCCTCCAGAGGGGGAAAGGCACATGATGGCTGTGGGGGCGGGGCTTCCCCCCCTCCCACCGGCCAGCTGAATGGGGGCGGGAAGGAGCCTGGGAAAGTGGGAGAGCCCCCGCTGGGACCTGGGGATTGGCAAGCCTAGTTTGGGGAGAAGGACCTTGGTGCTGCATAACACAGGGGTGGCCAACGGTAGCTCTCCAGATGTTTTTTGCCTACAACTCCCATCAGCCCCAGCCAGCATGGCCAATGGCTGGGGCTGATGGGAGTTGTAGGCAAAAAACATCTGGAGAGCTACCGTTGGCTGCCCGTGATACAGGAGAAATCATGTCTTTATCTGCAGCGGCTTCACCAAGTTCCTTTAATCAGGATTGCATGCACATGAGTTCCTTTCGACATATCCTTACACTCTCCCCTTCTCTTATTTAAAAACCAACTATATTGCCCTTTAAATCATGAATTGTGCTGATGGGAGTCTTATCGTATTTACATCTAAGGCAGGGGTGACCAGCAGTAGCTCTCCAGATTTTTTTTTGCCTACAACTCCCATCAGCCTCAGCCAGCATGGCCAATGGCTGGGGCTGATGGGAGTCGTAGGCAAAAAAAAACATCTGGAGAGCTACCGTTGGCCACCCCTGGTATAACGCCATGGAGCCTACCCTCCAAGGCAACAATCTGCTCTTGAACCACTGATCCATCTTTCTTTGGAGGTTTTCAAACAGGCTAGATCTGGGGTGTCAAACTCATTTGTTATGAGACCTAGTCAGGCCCCACTCCTCCACTGGCACCTGCTGGAATGGCCTGGGGTCAGCCATAGTTATCAGAGAGCTTGTCCTTGAAAGGGCAGCATCTGAGAAAGCTCTCTCAGCCCCTCCCACCTCACAGGGTGTTTGTTGAGGGGGAGGAAGATAAAGGAGATGGTGAGCTGCTCTGAGACTCTGATTCAGGGTGGAGGGCAGAATATAAATCCAATGTTTTCTTCCGCTTCTTCTCCAAGCCAAGCCAGCCAGTGGTTTGGATAATGCATTTAAAGTGGCTTTCTTTCCACCTCTTCCTCTCCCCCCCCTTATCTTCCTTCCGTCCTTCCTTCCTCTCAAGCATCTGACATTTATTCTATGTGGCTCTTATATTTATGTTATGTGATGTTTGATTTATATCCCACCCTCCCCACCGAAGTAGGCTCAGGGCAGCTCACAATACATCACAGAATAACAATAAAAAACAGTTCAATTTAACATTAGATTAAAACAATTTGGCCACCCCCAGCCTAAGAACTACCCAGATCCATTGAGAACAGGCCAAGAACCTCCATATCCAGAGGCAGTATATCTGCCCCCCCAAAGGAAAATGGCTAGGGTTGCCAATCCCCAGGTGGGGGCAGAGGATCCCCTGGTTTGGAAGCCCTCCCCCCGCTTCAGAAAGCGGGGGAGGGGAGGGAAATGTCTGCTGGGAACTCCATTATTCCCTATGGAGACTTATTCCCATAGGAAATAATGGAGAATTGATCTGCGGGTATCTGGGGCTCTAGGGGGGCTGTTTTTTGAGCTAGAGGCACCAAATTTTCAGCATAGCATCCAGCGCCTCTCCCCCAAATAACCCCCCGATTTTCAAAGGATTGGACCAGGGGGTCCAATTCTATGAGCCCCAAAAGAAGGTGCCCCTATCCTACACTATTTCTAAAGGAGGATAGTCCCTTTCAGTGTGATGGCCAGAACTCCCTTTGGAGTTCAACGATGCTTGTCACACCCTTGCTCTTGGCTCCACCCCGCAAAGTCTCCTGGCTCCACCCCCAAAGTCCCCAGATATTTCTTGAATTGCACTTGGCAACCCTAGAAGTGGGCTGCCTTCACACGGGAGGGCCCCGGAACTGAACCAGACAGAACCTCGTCTAAGGCAACATTTCTATGCCCTTCTTCCAAAAAGCTGCACTCCTCATCGGCTCCTCACCCACACAGCCCTACTGGAGACGAGGAAGGCTGATGGGGACTGCTGGTCTCCTTTCTGAGGCAGGGCAGCGCAGGGAAGGAGGGGCCGCCGGGCTCTTCCTTCCCTACAAACGGTGGGAGAATTACTTATAAGCTGGCATTCATGAGCAGGGCTTACCCCAAGCCCCACTGGGGGGGGGGGGGGCTGGAAATCAACCCAAGCACATGGGAAGAGCTCCACCATTGCCTGTGGGGCACCACGTCGTCATCCTCCGCACCACCACACCCTCCCCCTCCCTGGAAAGCCCAGAGAAAAAGGATCAGACCCAGGAGAGAGACGTGGCGCTCGGCTGCCTGTCTGCCTGTTCCTCCCCAGACCCTCTGGATTATTTATGACCTGCGGTCCTGTCTTCCAGCATCTCCCAGCATCCCCCACTGCGGCTCTCCGGAGGGGCGGGGCCACCATGCTGCAGTGGGGGAGGCGGGGCCAAAAGGATGCTGCTCCGGCAGAGGGATGCTGGTTGCTAGGAGATGAGAAAAAATGCCGGCCAATCCGATTCAGGGCTCGGCGGCTGGGCTCCACCCCACTGTCCCACCCACATCTGTTTTCCTGCAACACTTTTAGAGGAAGGTTGGGGGGGGGGGGACATGTTTCTCAATGAATAGGGAAGGGGAAGGAAGAAAGGGGTCAGTACAAGAAACCTAGATTTTGGTTCCCCAGGAGAGCAGATGGGCCTAGAAGATAGGGTTATCCCCAGTTGTGGGAGGGAGCTGGGATCTTACGGGTCTGAGGTAGAAAAACAGGACTCTTTTGGAAAGGGCTGAAGTGAGGCATTCTGGGAATCAGGAATCCAGGGTCCTATTCCTTCCCTTGCTGTGGTGGGCGAAAAACAGGGGATGCTGTTTAGTCCAGTTTAGATTTTAAAAATGGGTCAGGAGATGGGACAGGATCTGCTAATGTGGAAGGGAGTATGAATATTTCCGTTTGCGGTTCCCATCTCAGTAAGCGCTCTTCCCTTACCGCTCCGCCTTCAAAACGATAGTGTGCATCTTTTAACTCCTGCAGGGCTTGGTGCCCTCCAGAGTCGCTTTTGCTTCGGAGATCCTGAAGGGAGCTCTACTACCCCAGTTTTGCTGAGTTGTGTTTGTCGGTTGGAAACGTGTTGTCTTTGTCGCTGCAAACGTGTATATGGTGAGCCTACAGAAATTGGCTCACCCCACCCCCCCTTGAATGGACAAAGCCCACGCGCTTCTAAGAGCAGCCGCGACAGGCAGAAATTCAACCGGTTTGGTCACTCACAGGGGTGGACACTGCAGGGCTGGTTTTGCTCAGGACAAGGGTCGGCTTGACGATCGCTCCCAAGTGGCTCCCTAGATCTCTCTCCCCTGAGTACAAAACTCCAGAGGAGCCTTCCAGGAGTTTCCCGTTCTAATATACAAGATGCTACTTGGCTCTGTCTAAAACAGGGGTGGCCAAACTCGCTTAACGTAAGAGCCGCAGAGAATAAGCATCAGATGTTTGAGGGAGGGAGGAAGGAAGGAAGGAATTGTCTATTGTTTTGGCTGTTATTGTATTGTATTTAAATTTGAAGAGTAGGTTTTTATTGTTCAATTTATGTTGTGATCCGAGTCTGTTATGAGAAAGGGCGGAATATAAGCCGAAGGAAGGAAGGAAGGAAGGAAGGAAGGAAGGAAGGAAGGAAGGAAGGAAGGAAGGAAGGAAGGAAGGAAGGAAGGAAGGAAGGAAGGAAGGAAGGAAGGAAGGAAGGAAGGAAGGAAGGAAAATAGAAGGGGGAGGAAGAGGTGGAAAGAAAACAACTTTAACTTTAAAGGTATCCTCCAAGCCGCCAAGCTAACTTGGCTTGGAGAGGTGATTTAAAGAGAGAAATGCCTTCTCCGAGTCGGCCAATGGTGCGGTGGGGGCTTTGAGAGCCACACAATATGTATGAAAGACCCACATGCGACTCCCGAGTCGCAGTTTGGCCACCCCTGGTCTAGAAAATGGATTCCCAACATGATGCCCGCCGACACCTCTCCTGACCCCTGCCAAAGATTTTTAGAAAGTGGGTGGGGGCTATTGCCCAACAAGGCTTCCGATTGGTCACTGGAGATTGGTTTGGCTGTGCAGGAGTCTAAGGATATGGCTTTGGCGGCAGCTGCCGCCGCCGTGCAAAGGCCGTCCCTGTGGGATGCTGTGGCTCCCTGCGGCTGGCTCCCCCTCCTGTGGCAGCCATTTTGCCCCTGAGCCCATCACATGATGTCGGAATTCCAAAGGTGCCCACGGGATCAAAAATGTGGGGATCCCCTGGTCTAGAAGGAGAGTTGGATCTAAGGCGCTAAGAAGAAAAATGCGGCGGGGGGAGGGAGATAACTCAGGACCCCTGGGTTCTGTTCCAAATTCTACACAGCCTAGTGCGATATGATCCTCCTTTGTGCCCCTTCCGTATCCTTACCTGTCTCTCCCTTCTCCACACAGCTCCTAGGGCCTCTCCTTTGTCCACCGTGGAAGCCCCGGCACCCCCGAGCGGTTCTTCACTCTCTGGTTCTGGGTCCCCAGGAACTCCCGCCGGTGCTGGTTCCTCCGGGGTCTCCCCAGGATAAGGCCTGGCGGTCACAGCTTCCTCCTCCTCCTCTTCCTCCTCCTCTTCTCGGAGGCTGCCAGAGCTGCCGCTGGCCGGGCTGCCCATCGGAGGGTGCCGGGGGCCCCCCGCGTAACCCCCGTCTTCCGCCTCGTAGCTGCTCAGCTGCTCCTGCTCCTCCTCCCCCTCCCAAAGCCCCTCGGGGGCAAATCCCGGTGTTTGAGACGGGAAGCTGCCGCGGCAGCCCCACTCGTCCTCGGGGTCGGAGGCCTCCGGGAGGTGCTGGCGAGGGCCCCCGTTCTCCAAGGGGGGCCAAGTCCGCCGGGGGTCCCCCCGCCAGAGCCGCAGAGGGGTTGGAGGGTAACTGGGTGGTAGGCTCGGGTCAGGGGTCACGTCGGAGGGGGTGATGCCGTTCTCGTAGACCTGGGGGCTGTCGTACTCCTGGAAGTCCGTGTCGGTGCCTTCTGAATCCAACCGGGCCCGCGGCTCTGGGGAAGGAGAGGAGGCCAGCGGTTAAAGCAGAATTTTTTTTTAATTATTTCTCTCTTTTTCTACCTTCCTTTTCTTTTACTGTGTTAGTCGTGTTAGTCACACCTAAAATAGTAATTACTCGATAGTAATTTTTGGAATAATCTGCAATAGTTTGCATAAAAATTATTTAGGCATTCTTAGCAATGCTTACTTAATAGCTTAAAGATAATATGGGTTCGATTAGATTGATTGTATTTCGATGCAGGAGCGGTTGCCTTAACTTTAATCTTGTTTTCATTTCGATCTCTCTCCTTAGATAGAAAACGGTCTACATATCTAGACACATCTATATAACTTAAAATTCTTACTAGATGTTTTATTGTTGTCAAGTGTGCATATTTCTATGTGCCAGGTAAGCATACCAGACATACAGCAGAACACCACTGTGGCCTGTTCCTCTCCCCCCCTCCTTTACAACAAAAGGGTGCATAATAAATCCATCTGGACCTAGGACGTTTCGGTTAGCCATGCAGTAACTATGTAAAGTGCCTCTCCCCCAGATTCACACAGCCAGGTCTTATCAACTCTCAGAGAAAGTGTGAGAAAGGGAGATGTTTTTATTAGCTTGCATTCCTTAGCCATAAAAGAGATACTAAGCTAGTAACCTTTGAACCCGTGACTCAAATTGCATCTGTATGTTATCCTTTTGAAGTTTTCCTCTATGTAACTATTCAGTTCTGTATACGTCATTACTTCCAAGGATTCTGTCCTTGACTAAGCTATGGAGTTTTACAATAAAGCAACTTTTGATTAAAGAACAAAAGCTTATTGCAAAATATATATGCTTGACATTTGAATGTATGTAAGTATTTACGCTTGTTTATAACCTGATTCCATTAAGATTAATTGTATATGAGTATTTATACTGATATTAACTTGTATATTTTCAATAAAATATTTTTCAACATTCAATAAAATATACAAAAGAGAAAGGAAAAGAACTGGGGAGCTACGAGTCCTGGGTTGAAAGAAAGCCAAAGGGAGTTACGAGAGAAGAAAAATGGAACCCTAGGCCTCTGGATATTGTCTCTTGATGGCTGCGGTCCAGATGGGCAGACCATTGGGAGAGCCCTCTGCTGGGCACATCGGGGAAAGGACTCATGCAGGTATTTTTATCTGGAGGGCCAGCTAAATATCAACTGAAGCATCACCGTCTTTCGGTTCCAAAACAATACAGTGAGGGAAGTGCCAATGAGCCGATGAAGATAAACGAAGGGCTTTTTTTTGTAGCAGGAACTCCTTTGCAATATTAGGCCACACACCCCTGATGTAGCCAGTCCTCCTGGAGCTTACAGCAGGCCCTGTACTAAGAGCCCTGTAAGCTCTTGGAGGATTGGCCACATCAGGGGTGTGTGGCCCAGGGGTGGAATTCTAACAGAAGCTCCTTTGCATATTAAGCCACACACCCCTGATGTAGCCAGTCCTCCTGGAGCTTACAATAGGCCTTGTACTAAGAGCCATGTAAGCTCCAGGAGGATTGGCTACTTCCGGGGGTGTGTGTGGTCTAATAGGCAAAGGAGTTCCTGCTACGAAAAAAGCCTTGGGCAGAAGAGTGAGGTCTCCTGTTCCGGGTTCAAGAAATAAGGAGGGCTGGATATATGGCTCAAAAGAAGAACCTCTGCTTGGCATGTAGACGGTCGCAGACTCGCAGGTTCGATTCCTGGCATCTCCGCTTAAACGGACCAAGCCGTAGGTGATGTGAAAGGCCTCAGCCAGAGATGTCTGGAGAGCAGTGCCGGCCGAAGGGCGCATGGTGCCCCGGGCAGATTCCCTGCACAGTACCCCGCTGCCGCCTCCCACCCTCCCTCCGCAGCGCCGTCGCCCATAAGCATCAGCGTTTGAATTGTGAAATATTTCTGGGAAGCTCGTCGAAGCAAATGTGAAACGTGGGTTAAGCACAACCGCGTCGCGTGGCGCTTCTTGCGCCTTGCCGTGCAGAAGAAATCATTTGGAGCACTGGTCTCCGTGGAGAACTTCATCATTGGAATTTCTACCTGCACCCATCTGATATAGGATTTGGACACTGATTTGTTGTTGAATGACTTTGGGTGAAGGTTTGAATGTTCCTGTTGAGAGCCAGTTGGGTGCAGCGGTTAAGCGCGCAGGCTCTTATCTGGGGGAACCAGGTTTGATTCCCCACTCCTGCACTTGCAGCTGCTAGAATGGCCTTTGGTCAGTCATAGCTCTTGCAGAGTTGTCCTTGAAAGGGCAGCTTCTGGAAGAGCTCTCTCAGCCCCACCCACCTCACAGAGTGTCTGTTGTGGGGGGGGGGGGAGAAGATACAGGAGATTGTAAGCCGCTCTGAGTCTCTGGTTCAGAGAGAAGGGCGGGGTATAAAGCTGCAGTCGTCGTCTTCTTCCTTTCGTATTTCTGTAATAATTCACTGTTTAGTATTAGAAGTGTGTTTTTATATACATTTGTAGTAAATAATTGTGTATATTATTGGAGGCTGGTTTTCGCAGAGGTTCTTATAACCTTTTTCCCTGCCCCACCTGGGGAATGGCATCCCTAGGTGAAATCCAGGTCTTCTGATGTCCTTTTGGAGGGGAACAGAAATTGGAGAGTGGGAGACTGGAGGGTTTGTTACAGGAAGGGCATATCGGGCACAGCAAAGACCAACCTGCGGGTGTGAGGACCTTTGGATGAAGGCGTAAGAGGAGCCCTGTGATCTCAGACCCAGTATCCTGTTTCCATTCCAGCAGCTGCCAACCACAAGCAAGGCCAGAAAGAAAACTGCCCTGCTGTCCGCCATCCTTCAGTGCGTTAGGGGCCAAGCGGGATTTCAGCGCACCCATTCCATTGAGGGAAAAGGGAGAAGCGTTGAACGTTTTACTTCCCGGGCATTAGAATGAACCATGTAAAAACATGAATGAATAAACCAGGGCTTTATTCCTGGAAAAAGAGATGCCGGAACTCTCAAGAGCAGGGGTGTCAAACATGCAGCCCGGGGGCCGAGTCAGGCCCCCAGAGGGCTCCTATCAGGCCCCCGAGCAAATGGCTGTCATCTGTTTCTTTCTGCCTATATCTTGCTTCCTTCTGCATAACTGCTTGCTTTGCCAGGCTTGCTCAGCTGCACAGGAACTACGGAGTAAAACCTCTATTTTCTCCATTGGCTGAGGCTCCTCCCTTGGGGAGGAAGGGGGGGGGAGGCAGTGATTGTTTTTCCAGGCTCTCAACCACACAGCAGAGCTACTGAGCCAAGCCTCTCTTCCTTCTATTGGCTGAGGCTCCCCCCCAGTCTCCTGGGGAAGGAAGGAAAGAGCCCCAGTTTCCTTTGCTCCGTTCCCTGGATCCCGTGGGAGAAATACAAAGGAATCCCTTTAAGACCAACAAGTGCTAACGTTTTAAGCATGTTTTAAGTTTTTTTTTAAAAATACATTTGCGTTTGTCTATGTCCTTTCTAAAGTTTTTTTTATCTCTGCTACCTAATCTTAAATAGGTACACACATGGCCCAGCCTGATGTGGCCCAGTCCAACCCCTGGCCTGGCCCAACAAAGTCTCATTTGTCAGATCCGGCCCTCATAACGAATGAGTTCGACACCCCTGCTCAAGAGGGAAACGCATGGGTGCCCCTCATGAAATTTTAAACATTTTTTGAGGATTTTGTTTCCACAAAGAAGTTCTGGAACTCTGTTCTGCCATGTCCCCGTCCCCCCCCCCCCTGAAAAATAGCCCTGGAATAAACAAACACTTTGAAAGCCCATCACGATTGGGTTGCCAGCCTCCAGGTGACACCTGGAGACCCCCCCAGAATTACAACGGATCTTTGGACTACAGAAATCAGTTCCCCAGGAGAAAATGGCTGCTTTGGAAGGTGGATCCCATGGCAACGTGAGCCCCCAGAGGTCCCTCCTCTCCCCAAACTCCTCACGTCCCACCCCCAAATCTCCAGGAATTTCCCAACCCAGAGTTGGCAACCCTAAAGGCATCTATAAAGATTAGCATCATCAGATAACAGAGATTTCCGAAGCTTGCTGAGGTGGTTCCCTCGCCTTTTTGGCACTCCTCAAAATCTGGCACCTCAGAAAACTGTCTTGGTTTTTCCTCCTGTTTGGCTTGGCCCAAGTCCTCCTGACTGGTAGGTAAATGGCCTCTGAGCATGGGTGCTCTAGCCATAGGGTTGCCAATCCCCAGGTGGGGGGCAGGGGATCCCCCGGTTTGGAGGCCCTCCCCCTCCTTCAGGGTCATCAAAAAGCGGAGGGGGGGAGGAGTGAAAAGTCTGCTGGGCACTCCATATGGAGACCGATTCCCATAGGGTATAATGGAGAATTGATCCACGGGTATCTGGGGCTCTGGAAGGGGCTGTTTTTTGAGGTAGAGGCACCAAATTTGCAGGATAGCATCCAGTGCCTCTCCCCAAAATACCCTCCACGTTTCAAAAAGATTGGGCCAGGGGGTTCAATTCTATGAGCCCCCAAAGAAGGTGTCCCTATCCTTCATTATTTCCAACGGAGGGAAAGCATTTAAAAGGCGCGCGGTCTCTTTAAATGTGATGCCCAGAGCTCCCTTTGGAGTTCAGTTTTGCTTGTCGCAACCTTGCACCTGGGCTCCACACCCAAAGTTCCCAGGTATTTCTTGAATTGGGCTTGGTAACCTTATCTAGCCAGCTGCACAGACAAACAGTTAGAGCTATCCTTTCAGACAAAGAGTTAGATCTATCCTTTCAGAATTTGTCTAACCCCCCGCCCCCCATTAGAGCCCCCAAGCCGGCAGCCATCACCATATCTCGAGAAGGTGAATTCCAGAAGTCCATTGTGCATTATGAGAAGAAATCTTAAAAAGGTAAAGGTGCAAGCACCAGTTGTATCCAACTCTGGGGTGACGTTGCTTTCACAACATTTTCATGGCAGACTTTTTTTACGAGGTGGTCTGCCATTGCCTTCCCCAGTCATTTACACTCCCCCCCCCCCGGCAACCCGGGTACTCGTTTTACCGACCTCGGAAGGATGGAAGGCTGAGTCAACCCTGAGCAGGCCACCTGAAACCAGCTTCCATTGGGACTGAACTCAGGTCGTGAGCAGAGATTAGGACTGCAGTACTGCAGCTTTACCACTCTGCCTAACTGCTAAAACAAGTTTGTTGCGGTAGGATGACAATCGGTTCAGACAGGCCTTGAATTCGGCAGGAGCTCACAGAAGCGCAGCTCCTGAGCCTTTCTGATACTTTCTCCTCCTCCTCCCCACCTTGTCCATCGAATAGCAGGTGCAGCTGCATAACAATACCTGCATGAGCTCCACCACCTATTTTTCTACAATACGACCCCTGAAATACCCTCTGTAACATAAACCTCCCAGAGTTCATTGGAAGGTGCAGAGTAACACACACAAACACACACAAAACACACACTGCTTCTTTTGTAGCAGGAACTCCTTTGCATATTAGGCCACACACCCCTGATGTAGCCAGGGCCAGCCCTAGACTGTATGGCACCCTAGGCAAGGATAACTTCTGCCCCCCCCAAACTGATGATGTCACCGAGTCACAGGGGGCGCCCAATTCAGTGCCCCCAGAAGGCCAGTGCCTTAGAAGCCATGTTGGATCAGGCCAGTGGCCTATCCAGTCCAACACTGTATCACATAAGAACATAAGAGAAGCCATGTTGGATCAGGCCAACGGTCCATCCAGTCCAACACTCTGTGTCACATAAGAACATGAGAGGTGCCATGTTGGATCAGGCCAATGGCCCATCCAGTCCAACACTGTGTCACATAAGAACATAAGAGAAGCCATGTTGGATCAGGCCAACGGCCCATCCAGTCCAACACTCTGTGTCACATAAGAACATGAGAGGAGCCATGTTGGATCAGGCCAATGGCCCATCCAGTCCAACACTCTATGCCACATAAGAACATGAGAGGAGCCATGTTGGATCAGGCCAATGGCCCACCCAGTCCAACACTGTGTCACATAAGAACATAAGAGAAGCCATGTTGGATCAGGCCAGTGGCCCATCCAGTCCAACACTGTGTCACATAAGAACATAAGAGAAGCCATGTTGGATCAGGCCAATGGCCCATCCAGTCCAACACTCTGTGTCACATAAGAACATGAGAGGAGCCATGTTGGATCAGGCCAATGGCCCACCCAGTCCAACACTGTGTCACATAAGAACATAAGAGAAGCCATGTTGGATCAGGCCAGTGGCCCATCCAGTCCAACACTCTGTGTTACATAAGAACATGAGAGAAGCCATGTTGGATCAGGCCAACGGCCCATTCAGTCCAACACTCTGTGTCACAAAAGAACATAAGACGAGCCATGTTGGATCAGGCCAATGGCTCCTCCAGTCCAACACTCTGTGTCACATAAGAACATAAGAGAAGCCCTGTTGGATCAGGCCAATGGCCCATCCAGTCCAACACTCTGTGTCACATAAGAACATAAGAGAAGCCATGTTGGATCAGGCCAATGGCCATCCAGTCCAACACTCTGTGTCACACAAGAACATAAGAGGAGCCATGTTGGATCAGGCCAATGGCCCATCCAGTCCAACACTCTGTGTCACATAAGAACATAAGAGAAGCCCTGTTGGATCAGGCCAATGGCCCATCCAGTCCAACACTCTGTGTCACATAAGAACATAAGAGAAGCCATGTTGAATCAAGCCAATGGGCCATCCAGTCCAACACTCTGTGTCACATAAGAACATAAGAGAAGCCATGTTGAATCAAACCAATGGGCCATCCAGTCCAACACTCTGTGTCACATAAGAACATAAGAGAAGCCCTGTTGCATCAGGCCAATGGCCCATCCAGTCCAACACTCTGTGTCACATAAGAACACAAGAGAAGCCATGTTGGATCAGGCCAATGGCCCATCCAGTCCAACACTCTGTGTCACATAAGAACATGAGAGGAGCCATGTTGGATCAGGCCAATGGCCTATCCAGTCCAACACTCTGTGTCACACAGGGGCCAATATGTGTGTGTGTGTATACACACACACACACACACACACAAACACATATATATACACTGTGGCTAATAGCCACTGATGGACCTCTGCTCCATATTTTTATCTAACCCCCTCTTAAACTGCCTATGCTTCTAACCGCCGCCACCTCCTGTGGCAGTGAGTTCCACATGTTAATCACCCTTTGGGTGAAGAAGGACTTCCTTTTATCCGTTTTAACCCAACTGCTCAGCAATTTCATTAAGTGTCCACGAGTTCTTGTATTGTGAGAAAGAGAGAAAAGTACTTCTTTCTCTACTTTCTCCATCCCAGTTATAATCTTGTAAACCTCTATCATGTCACCCCGCAGTCAACGTTTCTCCCAGCTAAAGATCCCCAAGCCTTTTAACCTTTCTTCATTGGGAAAGTGTTCCAAACCTTTAATCATTCTAGTTGCCCTTTTCTGGACTTTTTCCAATGCTATAATATCCTTTTTGAGGTGCGGTGACCAGAATTGTACACAGAATTCCAAATGAGACCGCACCATCGATTTATACAGGGGCATTATGATACTGGCTTATTTGTTTTCAATTCCCTTCCTAATAATTCCCTGCATGGCGTTGGCCTTTTTTATCGCAATCGCACACTGTCTTGACATTTTCAGTGCGTTATCTACCACGACTCCTAGATCTCTCTCTTGATCAGTCTCTGCCAGTTCACAACCCATCAACTTGTATTTGTAGCTGGGATTCTTGGCTCCAATTCTTAGGCAATGGCCTAGTTTGCCTAGTGGAAGGCCTGACCCTGGATGTAGCCAATTTTCCAGGAGATTCATGATTAAAGGGCTGGAATACTTTCCCTATGAAGAAAGGTTGAAACGCTTGGGACTCTTTAGCTTGGAGAAACGTCGACTGCGGGGTGACATGATAGAGGTTTACAAGATGATGCATGGGATGGAGAAAGTAGAGAAAGAAGTACTTTTCTCCCTTTCTCAGAATACAAGAACTCGTGGGCATTCGATGAAATTGCTGAGCAGACAGGTTAAAACGGAGAAAAGGAAGTACTTCTTCACCCAAAGGGTGATTAACATGTGGAATTCACTGCCACAGGAGGTGGTGGCGGACACAAGTATAGCCACCTTCAAGAGGGGTTTGGATAAAAATATGGAGCAGAGGTCCATCAGTGGCTATTAGCCTCAGTGTGTGTGTGTGTGTGTGTGTGTGTATATATATATATATACACACATTGTTTTTTGGCCACTGTGTGACACAGAGTGTTGGACTGGATGGGCCATTGGCCTGATCTAACATGGCTTCTCTTATGTTCTTATGTTCTTACAGTAGGCCCTGTACGAAGAGCCCTGTAAGCTCTTGGAGGATTGGCTACATCAGGGAGGTGTGGCCTAATATGCAAAGGAACTCCTGCTAGAATTCCACCCCTGGGCCACACCCCCTGATGTAGCCAATCCTCCTGGAGCTTACAGTAGGCCCTGTACGAAGAGCCCTGTAAGCTCTTGGAGGATTGGCTATATCAAGGAGGTGTGGCCTAATATGCAAAGGAGCTCCTGCTAGAATTCCACCCCTGGGCCACACCCCCTGATATAGCCAATCCTCCTGGAGCTTACAGTAGGCCCTGTACGAAGAGTCCTTTAAGCTCCTGGAGGATTGGCTACATGAGGGAGGTGTGGCCTAATATGCAAAGGAGATCCTGCAACCCAAAAAAGGCCTGTGTGTACACACACACACACACATATATAAAATGCTCCCCGTGAAATGGGGAAGGCAGGTATAGTTTGGATCCCCAAACTCTCCACTGGGCAAACTTCTCAGGAAGGTTGGAATGCCAGCCTCCAGGTGGGGCCTGGAAATCTCCCCGAATTACAACTGATGTCCAGACAACAAGAGATCAGTTCCCCTGAAGACAACGGCTGCTTTGGAAGGTGGAGCCCATGGCTTTACATCTCTCTGAGGTCCCTCCTCTCCCCAAACCCTGCCCCTCTTCAGGTTCCACCCCCCCCCCCCAAATCCGTAGGAAATTCCCAGTCTGGAATCGGCAACCCTGTGAGGAACACGTCTCACCTGGCTCGGTTAGGATGGGCTGCAGTTCTTGAGCCAGAATTTTGGCCAGACGGGCAGCTTCCAGGGCCTTCTCAGCTGCACCGAGCGCAGCAGTTGCCTTCAGGCGAGCATCGGCAGCCCTGTGAAGAAGAAGAAGAATTGCAGATTTATACACCACCCTTCTCCCTGAATCAGAGACTCAGAGCAGCTTACAATCTCCTAGATCTTCTCCCCTCAACAACAGACACCCTGTGAGGTGGGGGGGGCTGAGAGGGCTCTCACAGCAGCTGCCCTTTCAAGGACAGAGACTCAGAGCAGCTTACAATCTCCTAGATCTTCTCCCCCCACAACAGACACCCTGTGAAGTGGGTGGAGCTGAGAGGGTTCTCACAGCAGCTGCCCTTTCAAGGACAAAGACTCAGAGCAGCTTACAATCTCCTATATCTTCTCCCCACCCACAACAAACACCCTGTGAGGTGGGTGGGGCTGAGAGGGCTCTCACAGCAGCTGCCCTTTCAAGGACAGAGACTCAGAGCAGCTTACAATCTCCTATATCTTCTCCCCACTCACAACAAACACCCTGTGAGGTGGGTGGGGCTGAGAGGGCTCTCACAGCAGCTGCCCTTTCAAGGACAGAGACTCAGAGCAGCTTACAATCTCCTATATCTTCTCCCCACCCACAACAAACACCCTGTGAGGTGGGTGGGGCTGAGAGGGCTCTCACAGCAGCTGCCCTTTCAAGGACAGAGACTCAGAGCAGCTTACAATCTCCTATATCTTCTCCCCACCCACAACAGACACCCTGTGAGGTGGGTGGGGCTGAGAGGGCTCTTCCAGCAGCTGCCCTTTCAAGGGCAACCTCTGCCAGAGCTATGGCTAACCCAAGGCCATTCCAGCAGGTGCAAGAGGAGGAGTGGGGAATCAAACCCGGTTCTCCCAGATAAGAGTCCATGCACTTAACCACTACACCAAACTGGCTCTCTGAGAGAAAGGGAGTGTTTAGGAGTTAGCGTAGTCCAGGGGTGGCCAAACTTGCTTAAAGTAAGAGCCATATAAAATAAATGTCAGATGTTTGAGAGCTGCAAGACACATACGTCAGATGCCTGAGAGCCATAAGGGCGGGAGGGAAGCAGGCAAACAGATGGGGGAGGAGGGAGAGGTGAAAAGAAAGCAACTTTAACTTTAAATGCATTCTCCAAACTGCTAGCTGGCTTGGCTGGGAGAAGTGATTTAAAGAGAGAAATGCCTTCTCCAAGCTAGACAGTGGGGGCTCAAGAGCCATGCAATATGTGTGAAAGAGTCACACGTGGCTCCCGAGCCCTGTGTGACTGCCCTGTCTCCCCCTCCCCAGCCCTGGTGACATGGGCTCTTTGACTTCTGCTTCCAAAAAAACACCCCTTGCCATTTCCAGCTTCCTTAAAAGATCCCATCTAGTGTTGATCACCCATCCTGCATATTTCTACCTTCCCCTTCCACATGCCTTCGATCTCCAATCTGAACGTTGCCCTCACTGCTTTTCTGTGAAGGGTGTTTTTGTGTGTGGGGCATGGAAAATGAACTCTAATGTCCACAGCCGACACATTTGGGACAGGGGGGATATGGCAATCCTCGAAAAACAAGGCCAAAATTTCAAACCCCCCACAAAGCCCTCAAGTGACCTGCAACTCAGCAACTTGCCAAAGTTTGAGATACCTCACCAAGCTATTGTGACGTGGGAAAAGGGGAAGGAGAGGAAAGAGCGGCATGGAAACGTCGCACGTTAAGTAACACACCCTTTCAGACTCCTGAAACAATTTGTCCAGTTTTTACTAGATGCACAACTTCTCAGGTCATGCAATGTGGGATCACGATTTGAGAGGCGTTAAATTTGGCCCCAGAGAGATTGCAGCATGGGGGGGCCCCCCCATCTCTTCAGATCTTGAAAGCTAAGCAGGGGAGTACTTGGAAGGGAGACCACCAAGGAAGACTCTGCAGAGGAAGGTAATGGCAAACCCGCCTGTTTCTTACTCATCTCAAAAGTCCCTTGCTGGAGTTGCCTATAACTTGACAGCACGTTACACACACACAGATTTGGCTGTCAAAATCAGCCGCAAAGGACCTCCATGTGAATCTAAGTTCAGCCAATAGGGAAGACTGTTCTTAAAAACACATATTTCCCCAAATTAAACCCCCAATTCAGCCGCCCGTTAAGAATTTTGGGAATGGGCATGTAGGAGAGAGAGCCAGAATGCTGTTACCAAGTTTTTTGATTGGCTTATGAAAAAGCTGGAAACAGTGAAACGTGATAAAAAGCTGGCGATCACGCGAAGGTGAATTTGTCCTTTGTAGCTGTTATCTGAGGTTGGACTCTGTATTATAAGAAGAATCCGGAGTTAAGAGTCGCCCAGTGGAATGGACATATTATCAGTGGGGCTTTCCTTTTGAACTTTTTTGATATCATTGTATGAATTTACTGATGTTTGAGCACCTATAGAATGAAATATTTTTCTGAATTTAATTAAGTGTTTGATTCTTTGGCACAGTTGCTTTTTGGTTGCTTACCTATACAGTGTTGCCATTGTTTTTCATTCTTCCCTCTGGAGAAAAGGGCTTCTTTAAAGCTGAGGCCCCTCCCCTCCTCTGCTGAGGCCCCTCCCCTCCTCAAACCCCACCTTCTCCTGGATCCACCCCCAAAATCTCCAGGTGTTTTCCCACACAGACCTGGCAACCCTAGTGCAACAGGGTGTCTATCTTTTTTCCTTGAAGACCCCCGTGGCGCAGAGTGTTAAAGCTGCAGTACTGCAGTCCTAAGCTCTGCTCATGACCTGAGTTCGATCCCCGGCGGAAGCTGGGTTTTCAGGTAGCCGGCTCGAGGTTGACTCAGCCTTCCATCCTTCCGAGGTCGGTAAAATGAGTACCCAGCTTGCTGGGGGGGAAGCGTAGATGACTGGGAGAGGCAATGGCAAACCACCCCGTCAAAAGTCTGCCATGAAAACGTTGTGAAAGCAACGTCACCCCAGAGTCGGAAATGACTGGTGTGTGCACAGGGGACCTTTCCTTTCCTTTTTTCCTAACTTGGATGACATTTCCAACTAGGGAACAGGGCAAGAAGTACCACACTACTGCATCTCCCCATGACTATTTTTTAGGGACAAATTACTTGTCCGTAAATTCAATCGCGCAACTTGCCCTGAGAAAATTCTCTGGAGAGGCGACATAGATATTTTCTGGACAAATCCCTGCACTCTTGTGAAGTCTGGCCCCCAGAATATTTACTACAAATCCCATTATGGGATGGATTCATACCACAGTTGGGATCCCTGTTGCATATGTACATGGCAAAACAGAGGCGGATTCATCGCATGTGACCGGGTGTGTGTGTCCATGTGTGGTCCACGCAATTGCCATGATGGATATGATCTCTGTGTGGGAAATGGGTCATGAGTGAAGCAGCCCTGTGTAATCTGGTTTTCCCAGAAACAACGCCCGTCCCAAGGAAACGCCTACAGCTTTCTTCAAAGTACAGTTTCATTTTGTTTTTTATAGAAAGTTTTACATTCCCTTTGACGGCTGTCTGTCAATGAGGGGGAAAAAACTCACACCGAAAAGAGCTTGTTTTAAATATACCGGGGCTGACAGAGAATGGGAGATAAACATATGGAGCAGAGATCCATCAGTGGCTATTAGCCACAGTGTATTGTTGGAACTCTCTGTCTGGGGTGGTGATGCTCTGTATTCTTGGTGTTTGGGGGGCAGGCAACAGCGGAAGGGCTTCTAGTGTCCTGGCCCCACTGATGGACCTCCTGATGGCACCTGGTTTTTTTGGCCGCTGTGTAACACAGAGTGTTGGACTGGATGGGCCATTGGCCTGATCCAACATGGCTTCTCTTATGTTCTTATGTCTGGGGCAAGTGATGCTTTGTTTTCTTGGTGCTTGGGGCGGGGGGGTCAACAGTGGGAGGGCTTATAGTGTCCTGGCCCCACTGATGGACCTCCTGATGGCACCTGGGTTTTTTGGCCACTGTGTGACACAGAGTGTTGGATTGGATGGGCCATTGGCCTGATCCAACATGGCTTCTTATGTTCTTATGTCTCGGGCAGTGATGCTCTGTATTCTTGGTGCTTGGGGGGGGGGGGAGTCAACAGTGGGAGGGCTTGTAGTGTCCTGGCCCCACTGATGGACCTCCTGATGGCACCTGGGTTTTTTGGCCACTGTGTGACACAGAGTGTTGGACTGGATGGACCATTGGCCTGATCCAACATGGCTTCTCTTATGTTCTTAACCCACCCCCCTTTCTGCCGTCTGACTTGAGAGCCATGTGGCATAGTGGTTGGAGTGTTGAAGTAGGCTCTGTGAGACCCAAGTTCAAATCCTCACTTCTGCCATAGAAGCTTACTGGGTGTCCTACAGCCAGTCACACACTCTCAGCCTAACCTATCTGACAAGATTGTGGTTGAACAAAAGAACATAAGAGAAGCCATGCTGGATCAAGCCAAAGGCCCATCCAGTTCAACACTCTGTGTCACACAGGGGCCAAAACCCCCAGGTGCCATCAGGAGGTCCATCAGTGGGACTGGAACACTAGAAGCCCCCCCCCCACTGTTGCCCCCTCCAAGCACCCAGAATACAGAGCATCTCTGCCACACACAGAGAGTTCCATCTATAAGAACATAAGCCATGTTGGATCAGGCCAATGGCCCATTCAGTCCAACACTCTGTGTCACACAGTGGCCAAAAAACTCAGGTGCCATCAGGAGGTCCATCAGTGGGGCCAGGACACTAGAAGCCCTCCCACTGTTGCCCTGCCCCCCAAGCACAAAGAATACAGAACATCGCCGCCCCCGACAGAGAGAGAGGAGAGACAAATAATGTGAGCCATCTTGGGTCCCCTATGGGGAAAAGGGCAGGGTATAAATAAAATAACTAATAATATAATAATAATTAAGAAACCAGAGGACAAGAATGGCAGCGGCCTACAGCTAACGAGACAGACCTGGAGATAAATCAGGGAGCCTTCGTTTTCCTGATTTATCTCCAGGCCTGTAGCCTTAGGTGTTTAAGCCCAGCTTTTTAATATTCCCTTTTGTCTCAGGTGCAACTTGAGACCTTTGTTAAAAACGGGGGGAGGAGGGGGGGGGAGGAGGAGACTGCTGTTGTATTTCGAAATGGCGTCCTACGGCTGCAGCCTCCCTTCACCTCCAGGGTGTTTTGCTCCTTGCATACCCCGCCCTGCTCTCTTTGTACGCACCCTCCCAACACTGTTATGGAGCACACCCACGCAGCCACCTGCAAACCACCTACACACCTCAGCCTGTTTGTGTACAACACAACCATTATCACCCTTCCTTCTCCCCACTGATGATATCATCTCGTCCTCTACGCTCCTTGCCTCCCAGAAGGTTTGCCTCCTTCCTCAGCTGCCCCACCTCCTGGAGTGGGGAGAGCAGGCCATATATCTCCCCACCCCCCCACGCCATGGGCATCCTCAGCACAGGGGCCAGTCTAGGCATTCTTACCCTGCTCCCCCACCCCCACCCCTCTCCATCCCATCCCTGCTGGTCCATGCCCAGCAGATGCTGCTGCTCCGCTGTTGCCATAGCAGCCGCTAGCCAATCGCCTTGCCATTACCCAGTTGCCTAGGAGACCAGGCAGCCTACTCCAGGCAGCTAGGCCTTGGCGGAAACTGCTTCCCCGTTCCCCTGCCTGCCTGCCAACACACACAAACACACACACACACCAGGCTCCTCTCTCACACACAAAAATGCAACCGGGAGCAAAAAGCAGGGAAGGGAGCAAAGATGGAAGTGAAACAAGACAAGAGCATGTCTTCCAACGTTTTGCAGATGGAAACAGGGGTGTTTATAAGGGCTTGAAACATACCCTTTCTCTGGTGTAAGAATCACTACCCGAGACTTAGGGTTGCCAACTCTGGGGTGGGAAGTTCCAGGAGATTTCGAAGGGGAGCCTGGGAAAGCTAGGGTATAATGCCGAAGACTCCACCCTCCAAGGCAGCCATTTTTGCACGGAGAACTGATCTCTGTAGTCCAGTTGTGATTCTGAGAGATTGCTAGGCTCTACTGGAGGTTGGCAACCATACTTTGACCCCGCATCTACTCTCCACCTTCCCGCTACACTGCTTTTCACTCCGTTCATTACCTTAGCAGTTAAACAGCGTCTGCTGCAGTCATTTTTGTATGTAAACCTATAGGGGGTGCGTTGACTATCTTTTCTATCTCAGACATTTAACTTCTACAGAGACGAGGGAAGACGGGGTGGGAGTTAGCTGCGTCCACTCATCAATTCTGCCCATAAGGCAAAATAAAAGGTAGCATTTTACCCGGGATGAGTGTCAGAAGAGAGGCAGTCTCAGGTAAATATGAGACTGCCAGAGCGTACAGGGCGAAAAGTGGAGCGAAAATTCAGAAGTACAGCTGGGTGATACAGAAAAAAGACAAATCAGGGAAGGAAGGGAAAAATGGAAGCCCAAGAAAAGACTGGACAAGAGAAAAGGGAAGGCACGGCAGTGCAGAAATGACGCCAGCTCTCACAGGCACACAGAGGCCTCACGTCCTCGCCGTGGTGGCTGGAACCAGCACAGTCTGATTTTCGATCCATGTGGGCAGCCGCCCAAGAGCTGCCTTCCAAGCCTCACTAGGGGAGGAGAAGAGCCAGATCTGGACGTCTGAGTCCTTTCCCACCTGCAGTTAATTATTTTTTAAACAGTTTCCTCCATTTTGAAGCATGCCAAGGTGCAGTTAAAGGGAGCCGTCCCAATCTATTTGGAACAGAGCTTTCAGTCAGTTGCAAAATGGCTGCCTGCACTTGAAAGGGGGGAGGGAGAGAGATGATTGTGAGATAACCTGACTTGCGACACGGCTACCAAAGACAATATTTCCCACCAGGGCATACAATTATAATTTCGCACCTCGGAAGCGAGTAGAAGGATTGAAGCCTTTTGAAGGCCCACACCTATGAAGCAAAGCAAACAACCTTGGAAGACAGGATTTCATTTGCTTTGAAATCTGAGGGGAAGTCCCCTGAGGCTTAGCTTAAACGCCTAGGGTTGCTGGTCTACAGGTGGGGCCTGACATTTCCAGGAATCACAATGGATCTCCACACTAAAGAGACCAGTTCTCCTGGATAAAATGGCTACTTTGGAGGGTAGACTTTGTGGCATTATAACCTGGTGAGGACACTGTCCTTCTTAGGCTCCGTCCCTAAATCTCCAGGAATTTCCCAAACCAGATCCGGTGACCCTACTGTAGTCCCGCATGGCAGAGACGAACCTAAACAATTGTCCTCTTTTTTCATATCATTCTCCCAAAACTCACTCTTACTGTAAATTAATCACTAAGCAATGAGTCCTTTTAAATCAGCACACATCAGCACAAGCAACCAAGTACGGCTACCCCCCCTCCACCTCTTTTCCTGATTACTGACAACTTCATTCCCACATGTCCCTCCACTTTTTTTCCGTGCATCGCCCCAAGTCATCTTCTTCCATTGCAACTCTTTGAGTTCACCAAGTTGTCCCTTCGGAGAAACCTGCTTGTTCCTAGTTTTATCTTGTAAACTTCTATCATGTCACCCCGCAGCCGACGTTTCTCTTTAGCTTGGAGAAACGTCGACTGCGGGGTGACATGATAGAGGTTTACAAGATAATGCATGGGATGGAGAAAGTAGAGAAAGAGGTACTTTTCTCCCTTTCTCACAATACAAGAACTTGTGGGCATTCGATGAAATTGCTGAGCAGACAGGGTTTTTTTGGCCACTGTGTGACACAGAGTGCTGGACTAGATGGGCCATTGGCCTGATCCAACATGGCTTCTCTTATGTTCTTATAAGAAAATAAGAATCCTGCTGGATCAGACCCACGAAGGTCCATCTAATCCGGCATCCTCACACAGTGGCCAACCAGTTCCTCTGGAGGGCCAACGAAAGGGCAGAGAGGCCGAGGCCTTCATAAAAACATCAGAAGAGTCCTGCTGGACCAGACCAGTGAGGGTCCATCTAGTCCAGCCTCCTGTCTCACACAGTGGCCAACCAGTTCCTCTGGAGGGCCAACAACAGGGCAGAGAGGCCGAGGCCTTCATAAAAACATCAGAAGAGCCCTGCTGGATCAGACCAGTGAGGGTCCATCCAGTCCAGCCTCCTGTCTCACACAGCAGCCAACCAGTTCCTCTGGAGGGCCAACAACAGGGCAGAGAGGCCGAGGCCTTCATAAAAACATCAGAAGAGTCCTGCTGGACCAGACCAGTGAGGGTCCATCTAGTCCAGCCTCCTGTCTCACACAGTGGCCAACCAGTTCCTCTGGAGGGCCAACAACAGGGCAGAGAGGCCGAGGCCTTCATAAAAACATCAGAAGAGCCCTGCTGGATCAGACCAGTGAGGGTCCATCCAGTCCAGCCTCCTGTCTCACACAGCAGCCAACCAGTTCCTCTGGAGGGCCAACAACAGGGCAGAGAGGCCGAGGCCTTCATAAGAATATCAGAAGAGCCCTGCTGGATCAGACCAGTGAGGGTCCATCTAGTCCAGCCTCCTGTCTCACACAGTGGCCAACCAGTTCCTCTGGAGGGCCAACATCAGGGAAGAGAGGCCGAGGCCTTCCCCTGATGTTGTCTGCTGGCACGGAGGTTCAGAGGGTGACTGCCTCTGAAAATGGAGTTTCAATAGGTAAAACTTATTCTAGTTTGGTGAGAACATAAGAAGAGGCCTGCTGGATCAGACCAATAGTCCATCCAGTCCGGCATCCTGTCCCACACAGTGGTCAGCCAGTTCCTCTGGAGGGCCGACAAGAGGGCACAGAGGATGAGGCCTTCATAAGAGCATCAGAAGAGCCCTGCTGGATCAGACCAGTGGTCCATCTAGTCCAGCCTCCTGCCTCACACATCCTGGCACTGTGATTCAGAGGTTAGTTGCCTTTGAATGTGGAGGCTCGCTTTAGTCACAGGCCGGTAGATACCGATAGACCTCTCCTCCATGAATCGTCTAATCCCCTTTTAAAGCTATCCATGCTTGTGGCCATCACCACACCCTCTTGCCTCCGGGACCCCTTGCCATAAGAGGAAATAGATCCAGGTGGGCAGACGTGTTGGTCTGAAGCAGTAGAACCAAGCAGGAGCCAAGGTGCACCTTTAAGATTAACAAAGTTTTATTCAGCTCTCGTGCGCTGCAAGCTTACGTTCTGAATAAAACTTTGTCGGTCTTAAAAGGTGCACTCAACTCCTACCTTGTCCATGAGAGTAAATGTGAGGAGAATCCCTGAACCTGTTTCTCCACGGCAGCTTTTGCCATATCCCCAAATGCTCAAACCTGTTTGCTGCCCTCACCTGGCAATGGCCACCTCCTGCTTCTGCCGCGCCATGCTGACAGCTCTCCTGGCCACCTCCACAGCCCGGTCAACCTTCTCTTTAACTTTGCTTCGACGAAGCGGGATCAAGTTCTTCATCTTGCCGCTCACCAAACGATTGAGCTTGTATTTGCCCTCTTCCTTGGAGCCATCCGGGTAGGTGGTGCGCCCGTACCCGTGCCGGCGGTTGCCTAACCATTCCCCCTCATACCGCAGCCCGTTGGAGCGCCGGCTCACCCCGTAGCCGCTGCGCCGGTCGGCTCGCCACTCTCCAGCATACACTTCGGTAGAAGAGCCCTCAATGGTCAAGGTTGAAGGCAGCTCAGGTTCTGTCTCGGCATAGCTGAGCGTGGTAGCCTCGCTCCCGGCTGAACTTACCCCCGCCTCGCTCTTGAGGGACCCCCGCTTGCTCCCCAAGGAGGCCTTGGACTCAGCCCTCCGGACCCTTAGCCCGCTCAGGAGCAGCGAACGCCGGAAAAAGCCCCCTGTTTTCTTCTTGGCTCCCTTAGGGAAGTCTGGGTCTCCAGGGAAGGCCAAGACAAAACCACCCCTGGATCCTGAAGCCGGACTGTCCCCTGGGAGCGGCAGAGGAGGAAGAGGAGGTGGTGGGAGAGGCGGCGGAGGAGCATTGGGATCAGTTTCACTGTGGAGCGATTCCAAAGAAGTGCGGCGCGGGGAACGGACCAGGGCCGCTTGATGATAGGGGACGCTCTGGCGCACTCCGTATCCGTGACGCTTCCCAGACTGCCACTGGCCCTGGTAGGTACCTGCAAGGGAAGGCAACGAGGAGTTGACCGAGAGGGCTGGAGAAGGAGGCATACGGGAAGAGGCCAGATCGGGAGACGAACAAAATTGTGGCAAGAGACCCTGACTCGGGTAGCCCACGCTAGCCAGATCTCATCAGATCTTAGAAGCTAAGAAGGGTCGGCCCCGGGGAGTGCTTGGATAGGAGACCACCAAGGCAGAGGCAGGCAATGCTCAGGCCGCCTCTGCTCTGCTCTTGACTTGACGACCCTATTAGGGGTTTCGAAACTCATTGGTTATGAGGGTCGGGTCTGACACAAAGGAGACCTCGCTGGGCCGGGCCCTGACGGGTTGGGCCGAGCCACGTCAGGGTTCAGATTTGGTAGCAGAGAGATCGATTTTATAAAGAACACAGACAAACACAAATATATATATATATATATATATATATATATATATATATATATATATATATATATATATATATATATATATATATATATAAAAGGGGTTGCCAATGGTCGCTCTCCAGATATTTTTATTGCCTACAACTCCCATCAGCCCCAGCCAGCATGGCCAATGGATGGGGCTGATGGGAGTTGTTAGCAAAAAACATCTGGAGAGCGACCGTTGGCCACCCCTGATATATAATTTAAAAAAGACTTAAAACATGCTTGAAACCAGGGCTTTGTTTGTAGAACAAGCCCGGCAGGAACTTATTTGCATATCAGGCACACTCCCTGATATCACCATTGTTTTACATAGGGCTTTTTTGTAGAAAAAGCCCAGCAGGGACTAAATTGCATATTAGGCCACACCCCCTGACACTAAGCCAAACTGCGTTTTTGTGCACTCCTGCTCAAAGAAAGCCCTGCTTAAAACATTAGCGCTCATCGGTCTTAAAGATGCTTTCTTTGTATTTCTCCCATGGGAACCAGGGAACTGGGCAAAGGAAGCTCTGGCTCTTTCCTTCCTTCCCCAGGGGACTTGGGGAGAAGGAGCCTCAGCCAATAGAAGAGAGGCTTGGCACAGTAGCGCTGCTGTGCGATTGAGCCTGGCAAAGCACGCTCTTCCTTCCCTCCCCCAAGGGAGGAGCCTAAGCCAATGGAGAGAACGGAAGTTTTGCTCTGTGGCTCCTGTCCGATTGAGCAAGCCTTGCAAAGCAAGCTGATATGCAGAAGGAAACAAGGGAGAGGGAGAAGGAAGCAGATGACAGCCAGTTGCTTGGGAGCCTGATAGGAGCCCTCTGGGGGCCTGATTCAGTCCCCAAACTGCATGTTTGACACCCCTGCCCCCACAAGGTCACGCCATTCGTCGGCTGTGACTTGACCACACTTTCTACCACCAGGCCCAGAAGAAGAATTGCTTCTCGCACTCCCACCAGTAACCATTTTCTGGCCATCCAGGCTCTTAGACCAATGGAATTGTAATTCACTGTTGGGTGCTAGGGTCAGGACAACACAAAAGGGAAGGGAAGGAATAAGGAGCTGTGGGTAGCACCTAGGGGCTGAGAGGGCTCTCACAGCAGCTGCCCTTTCAAGGACAACCTCTTCCAGAGCTATGGCTGACCTGCAGCTGCTGGAATGGCCTTTGGTCAGCCACAGCTCTCACAGGGCTGTCCTTGAAAGGGCAGTTTTTGTCAGAGCTCTCTCAGCCTCACCTATCTCACAGGGTGTCTGTTTTGCGGGGGTGGGGAAGATATAGGCGATTGTAAGCATCTCTGAGTCTCTGATTTAGAGAGAAGGGCAGGGTACAAATCTGCAATTCTTCTTCTTCTAGGGATCTCAACCTTTTGTCGGGCCAAAGACAATGTGAACATAAGAACATAAGAGAAGCCATGTTGGATCAGGCCAACGGCCCATCAAGTCCAACCCTCTGTGTCACACAGTGGCAAAAAAATGTTATATACACATATACACTGTGGCTAATAGCCACTGATGGACCTGTGCTCCATATTTTTATCTAAACCCCTCTTGAAGGTGGCTATACTTGTGGCCGCCACCACCTCCTGTGGCAGTGAATTCCACATGTTAATCACCCTTTGGGTGAAGAAGGACTTCCTTTTATCCGTTTTAACCTGTCTGCTCAGCAATGTGGTGATCCGTGGCAGGGTGGAACCGGAAAGATTTTGCAAAAGGCAGCAATTGGGATGAAAAGCAATGAGCCAGTTTCGTGTATCCTACGCTTACTTGGAGGAGCTCATAACAGCAGGGTTCAAGACATCAAGAGCGCCTCAGCGCCTGAGCAGGGATTCGAACCCAGATGTGCTGCCCAGCCGTTCAGTGCCAGATGGGCAGAAGCAGCACAGAGCCAACTGGGCAAAGAAGGGTAGTGGAGAGGGAAGGACGGAGAGACCCAGCATGGGAAACAAGAAAAGTGGCAGTCATGCAAGGGAGCAGGCAGAGACATAGAGACATCGGGCATCAACTGGACAGATGGCAGTGAAGCAAGGGTGTTATTAGCATGTCAGCAACCAGACAGGGAACTCCCTCCCCACATTTTTTCCTCGCCAGGTTCTTGCCCCTCTCACCTCCGTCGGCGTAAGTCTCCATGCCGTAACCATCCTGCAGGCCCTCGCGCCACATGCCTTCGTAGATCACTCCCGAGTGGCTCTCCCAGACGCCCAAGCGCCCTTTTAGCCCGTGGCTCCACTCTCCCTTGTAGCCCCACTTGCTCTTCCGCTCCACGCCCAGTCCGCTGCGCTTGCCTTGACTCCAGTGGCCTTGGTAGGTGTTGCCACTGGGCCAGGTGTAGACGCCCAGCGACTCAAAGCCACGGCTCCAACGCCCGCTGTACTCCCCCTGGGCTCCGGGGCCTGTACATACCCCGTAGCCGTGTGCCCGGCCCTCCTCCCAGTCGCCCACATAGCAGCCACCATCGTCAAACTCGAACCTGCCTCCGTTGGACATTCATGTAACGTTTCTCCCCGGTCAGTCGGGCTCCAGTTACCCACGAGTCCCTGAACGCATCTCCGTTCCCCCCCTAGGTTGCCTCTACATGGCACTGTCACGCACAGAGGAACAGCCGCCCTTCACAACACCTTCCCGGCAGCTGAAGCATCCGGCTCCCTTCTGTCTTCTCCTGGACCTATGGAGTTCTAGCTACTTGTGTATAGCTACAACGCCTGGGGCATGTATGGAACTACAGGCAGATCAAGACTCGCCAACTTCTCGAGTGCAGGTTCAACGTGCTTCTCTGGTTTCCTGGAACAGAGCGAACCTATAAGTTGAGCAAGGCCAACACTTTGCGCTTATCGGCATGCATGAGAACTACACCTAAAGTTTACAGTCTTCATGCTATACATATACAGATGCTCGGAAATCTCTGGTTATTTGTGGACAACGCTCTAGGTCATTTGCAGCTATTGGGAGAGGAGAGGTCTCAACATTTCTGTGTACGGGTTTTGGTTGGGGTGGGAAGGGGTTCACTATAGCTGCACTGGAGTTCAGAGCTCTACTATGTCTGTCGGAAGTCTCTGGCTGCAAGTTCTGTTACAACTGTATATCCAGAACTCAAAGAGCTCTAGTTAGTGGTCCACAGTACTTGGTGGGGGGCTGAGGGGCTAGAGGTATACAGAAAGGCCTGCCTGGATGTCCATTGAGCATACAGATACCGCGATGGAGCTACAGGCATTTCAAGTTGAAGAAATCATTTGTTTTTCGACCGGAGTCACGGGATGGTGCTAGACGAAGGGGGACAGTTGGTTTTTTCTGGCTAGCACCAAACATTCTCAGGTTCCTCGAGGCCTCTTGGTAACAGACTAGAGCGCTTCTCAAGTTCTAGGGCAACAGGTGTGGTTCTCCGGAGTCGAGCATTCATTCGTCTCGTTTTCAGGTTGATACGGTGTTCTGCAGTTGGTGTTGCTGGTTAGACTGAAAGTTGCAGAAGTCTTCCGGTGGTTATAGGCATGAGAAGGCCCAAGAGGCTTTGTGTTTACAGGCATATGGTGGTCTCAGAATCACGGTGTGATCAGAATACAACTCCTCGGTGTCTTACAGAGAAAAGACAGCCGGGGCGCACCCCAGTGGCTGTGCGTCGTTGTCCTCCAGCTACAACTGGACAAGAACCGGGCAGTGGTGGTGGCATTGGTTGGTGGATTTCCGAGAGCTCCTCAGCTTCAGTTTTCTGGCTGGTCTAAGTGTTTTCAGGCCACTGACAAACGGAGGAACTGGAATTCTCTGGCTACGGGGGTCGGCAGCGACAGGCAAAAAGGATAGGCCCTCGTCTTGTTTCCCCACACTAGTGCCCACCTGGGCTCATTCAGGTGCGGTTCAGAGGAACTCTAGGTGTTCACAGGAACTGGAGAACTTCCTCCAAGGGTGCAGAAGAGATGGCAGGACTCCCAAAGGAGGCCGCATGGCACAGGGGGGGAAGGAAACAACCTGCACCAAAAGACACATGGTTTAGGGAAGCACAACTGAACTTTACAAGCAGGGAGAGAGACAGGTAGGCAGGAGAAGGTGTCTTAAGGATTAATCTTCTAGCCCACAAAGACAAATGCTAAATTCTGTCAATCTTCTGGTACCCAGCACACACACACACACGCTTCCACTCCAGAAGGGTTCAGAGACAAATAAATGCACATGCAACAAACTCTCCAAATCATCTCTACAATGTATGCATATTTCTGTAAACAAATCTATTACAAAGCATGCTCATGTCTCAAAATATCTCAAGAGCAGGTGGACTGTACTCTAGAACAATCAGGCACGCACACACACACACACAGGGGGAGAGAGGCGCTCAAATGCGTACTTCAGATCATGGCAAAAAGCAGGACACTCTAACCTGCCCAGAAGCCTGCAAAACACTGAAGGAACCACTAAGGAATGCTAAGTCAGCACCACAAACACATATACACACTCACCCCACACACATGTAGCAGCATGGACCCACAACGCATGGGTTCAGCAAAGATGGGCAAGGTCTTAGCATATACACACCCCTGCAGTCCCAAGCAGCGTTTTACACAAATGTTTAGTAACTTGCAGATACACACACACACACACACACAAACAATTCTGCTTGTACAAACAGCACAGAGCAGAAACATCTACACATATGCGCAAATGCATGCGTTTTCTGTTTCCACAGCTATAAAAATGTCCCAGATACATAACAAATAAAGAGGAAGCTCTGCAGATGGGAAGAAAAGGGATACATCTGGGCTACAAACAGTCTACGGAAGGAAACAAATAGGTGTTTTTCTTTTTTAAAAAAAGAATCACGACAGCTGCATGCGGGGGGGGGGGGGAATGAGATCGGCTTGTCAATACAGCAGACCATCTAAAAATTATTTCCACACTTACCATGTGTTTGTTCCAGAGGCAGCGGAGGAAAACGAAAAGGCACACGCTTGGAGGAAAGCAAGATAAGGTAACAGACACACCCAAGCCCGGAGCCAGCGCATAGACTGAGACAAATCTCAGCTGGGAATACCACGGGTCATGCTCTAGAGGCAAGAGAACCCAGTGGAAGGAGCCAGTCTGGATCGGAGGGGAAGGGGAGAAGCAGCTCGAAATGGGAGCCGGAAGATGAAGGCGAAAGATGAAGAAGAAGGGATGCTGAAATGTACCAGCATTGGGGGGGGGGGCGGGAGAGAAGAGGCACAAAAACACAGCGAGAGGTAGATTCCAAATGGAGGGATCAGGTGGGAATAGTACGAAACATAGTGGAGGGGGGAGGAGAAAGGGGGGGGAATCAAAAGCCAGTGGAAATCCAAAAAAACAGAGGCGCCGAAGATGTCGGTGGAAGAGGAGATGGAAAATGAGCCAGCAGCTGGAGGAAGAAGGAACGCAGGAATGGCAGAAGACGGCAGACCTCAGGTGGTAAGGCGCCTGGGCAGAAATCAGCAGGGAAATGCCACTGATGCAAGGCGAAGAGATGCGTGGGCAGTGAGAAGGAAACCCTCACCCAAACTGGAGGGGAAAAGACAGGATAATAGCCTGTGGAGCTCACGGGGGAGGGGAGGAATAAGAGGGAGGGGGGGAGAAATTGTAATATTTATTACAAAACACTCATGCGGGTGGGGGAAGGAGGGGAAGGCAGGGCTCCGATTTAAAGGAAACCAATGGGGGGGAATTTCCCAAGGGGAGGTGAATTTATCACAAATCGAGCCACGTCGGAGACGAAAAGAAGGGAAACGAATATTCAGGTGGAGAGATTCTCGCAAGCGAATGTTCGCAGAGGGCCCACGAAAGGTTCGTCGGTGCTGGAAGACAGATGGGCCACAGGGTGAGGGGGTATTAGATCATGGGGTAGGAGGCGTGGTGAAGGGGGTGCGGGGTTATTAAAGGGGGGAGTCCCTGCGCTCAGAAGCCTTGCACCCAAAGTCACCCCCTCAGCACGGTTCGACACGAGGAGCAGCATCGGTAAGTTGGTAAGGAGGGGGAAAGAGACGGTACTACGGGCAGACGCCACCCTCGATGCGTCCCTTGGTGAAAGCGGGGTTCCCCCACAAAACGAAAAAGACACCCAACAACGGAGTCAGAGACGTGTGCTTTATTTTCGACAGGTTAAAAAAAAAATCACACAAGGCACTTAGAACCCTTCCAAATGTTGTGGGCAAAAGAGATCTAGGGCGGTCCCCACCCCCAGCTCAATTCCCCTCTTCTTAATGTTCTTCCCAAAGGCTTCCCCTAAAAACCCACAAAGAGGCCCTCTCCCGTTTTATGGGTGGAGATAACTCCCCCTTCCAAGGGAACCCCATTATTTGGATAGCTTTACTCTGCTGATTGCCATGAAGCTATCCCTCCTGCGTAGAACACACACCCCGTCCTTGGTTTGTGTACAGGGAATCCCCCCCTCTACCTTCCCCAACCCCAAACAAGACCCTGAGATCCATTGCCTTCCTCTCCCAATCTCCCACTTAAGTCCCCTAAGAAGGGATTTGTTTCCCATGCCAACTCACTCTGCTGCCAATCATGGGAACCAGGCCACCTCCGCTAACCAAGTACCTCTCCTGTAAAGCTACCTACAAGTCCCATCGGATTGGACACTACATCACCCCCCACCCCAATGTCCCTGCCACGGAGCCGAGGAAGTTCGTCCATCCATCAGTCCGCTGAAGGCTGGGGCCCCATCAGAGCCGAGACGGGGCACCCCCGCCAACCACCATGGTCTCCCCTGTGATGTAGTCAGAGTCCGGGGAGCAAAGGAAGGAAACCATGCCGGAACAGTCCGATGGGACTCCAAGCCTGAAAGAAAAAACATAAGAGAAGCCATGTTGGATCAGGCCAATGGCCCATCCAGTCCAACACTCTGTGTCACATAAGAACATAAGAGAAGCCATGTTGGATCAGGCGATGGCCCATCCAGTCCAACACTCTGTGTCACATAAGAACATAAGAGAAGCCATGTTGGATCAGGCCAGTGGCCCATCCAGTCCAACACTCTGTGTCACATAAGAACATAAGA
The DNA here is from genome assembly GCF_032191835.1 of Heteronotia binoei. NCBI lineage: Eukaryota > Metazoa > Chordata > Lepidosauria > Squamata > Gekkonidae > Heteronotia > Heteronotia binoei. Next base: position 6,651,860 of record NC_083237.1, on the reverse strand, counting down.
GAAGCCATGTTGGATCAGGCCAGTGGCCCATCCAGTCCAACACTCTGTGTCACATAAGAACAGAAGAGAAGCCATGTTGGATCAGGCCAATGGCCCATCCAGTCCAACACTCTGTGTCACATAAGAGAAGCCATGTTCGATCAGGCCAGTGGCCCATCCAGTCCGACACTCTGTGTCACATAAGAACATTAGAGAAGCCATGTTGGATCAGGCCAATGGCCCATCCAGTCCAACACTCTGTGTCAAACAGTGACCAAAAAACCCCCCAAGTGCCATCAGGAGGTTCACAAGTGGGGCTAGAAGCCCTTCCACTTTGCCCCACCCCCAAGCACCAAGAATACAGAGCATCATTTGCCCCAGACAGTTCCAATAATATGCTGTGGCTAATAGCCACTGAGGGACCTCTGCTCCACATTTTTATCCAATCCCCTCTTGAAGCTGGTTATGTTTGTAGCTGCCGCCACCTCAATCCCACATGTTAATCACCCATTGGGTGAAGAAGTACTTCCTTTTATCCATTCTAACCCGACTGCTCAGCAATTTCATTGAATGTCCACGAGTTCTTGTATTGTGAGAATGTCCACGAGTTCTTTCTCCATCCCATGCATAATCTTATAAACTTCGATCATGTCACCCCGCGGTCGACGTTTCTCCAAGCTAAAGAGCCCCAAGTGTTTTAACATTTCAAAGCCCGATTAGGGGGCGGAGGAAAGAGAATTGCTTCAATGAGGTTCATGGTGGAAGAGAGAGGAGGGAGGGAGGGAGGGAGGAAGGAAGGAAGGAAGGAAGGAAGGAAGGAAGGAAGGAAGGAAGGAAGGAAGGAAGGAAGGAGGGAGGGAGGGAGGGAGGGAGGGAGGAAGGAAGGAAGGAAGGAAGGAAGGGGGGAGGGAGGGAGGGAGGAGGGAGGGAGGGAGGGAGGGAGGGAGGGAGGAAGGAAGGAAGGAAGGAAGGAAGGAAGGAAGGAAGGAAGGAAGGAAGGAAGGAAGGAAGGAAGGAAGGAAGGAAGGAAGGAAGGGGGGAGGGAGGGAGGGAGGAAGGGAGGGAGGAAGGAAGGAAGGGGGGAGGGAGGGAGGGAGGGAGGGAGGGAGGGAGGGAGGGAGGAAGGAAGGAAGGAAGGAAGGAAGGAAGGAAGGAAGGAAGGAAGGAAGGAAGGAAGGAAGGAAGGAAGGAAGGAAGGAACTTTTTCTCCCTCTCTCAAAATACTAGAACTTGAGGGCACCCAATGAAACCGATGGGCAGCAGATTCAGGGCAGACAGAGAGAAATACTTCTTTGACTTGATCAACTGACTAAAATGTGGACTTCGCTGCCAGAGGATGGTGTGATGGCCACAGGCTGGGCAGATTCATGGAGGAGAGGTCTATTAATGCCTACTAGCCATGGTGACTAAAGAGATCCTCCATGTTCAGAGGCCATCAGTTTCTCAGCCCAGGGCCAGTAGGCAGCACCAGGGGAAGGCCTCGGCCTCTGTGCCTTCTTGTTGGGCCACCGGAGCAGCATGTTGGCCACTGAGTGCGACAGGATTTTGGGCTAGATGGATCCTCACTGGTCTGATGCAGCAGGATTCTTCGGAACGAAGGAAGGAAGAAGAAGATGATGATGATATTGGATTTATATCCCGCCCTCCACTCCAAAGAGTCTCAGAGCGGCTCACAATCTCCTTTCCCTTCCCCCCACAACAGACACCCTGTGAGATAGATGAAGATATTGGATTTATATCCCGCCCTCCACTCCGAAGAGTCTCAGAGCGGCTCACAATCTCCTTTCCCTTCCTCCCCCGCAACAGACACCCTGTGAGGTAGATGAAGATATTGGATTTATATCCCGCCCTCCACTCCGAAGAGTCTCAGAGCGGCTCACAATCTCCTTTCCCTTCCTCCCCCGCAACAGACACCCTGTGAGGTAGATGAAGATATTGGATTTAAATCCCGCCCTCCACTCCGAAGAGTCTCAGAGCGGCTCACAATCTCCTTTACCTTCCTCCCCCGAAACAGACATCCTGTGAGGTAGATGAAGATATTGGATTTATATCCCGCCCTCCACTCCGGAGAGTCTCAGAGCGGCTCACAATCTCCTTTCCCTTCCTCCCCCACAACAGACACCCTGTGAGGTAGATGAAGATATTGGATTTATATCCCGCCCTCCACTCTGAAGAGTCTCAGAGCGGCTCACCATCTCCTTTACCTTCCTCCCCCACAACAGACACCCTGTGAGGTGGGTGCGGCTGGAGAGGGCTCTCCCAGCAGCTGCCCTTTCAAGGATAACCTCTGCCAGAGCTATGGCTGACCCAAGGCCATGCCAGCAGGTGCAAGTGGAGGAGTGGGGAATCAAGCCCGGTTCTCCCAGATAAGAGTCTGCACACTTAACCACTACACAATCTCCTTTATCTGCCTCCCCCACAACAGACACCCTGTGAGGTGGGTGGGGCTGGAGAGGGCTCTTCCAGCAGCTGCGCTTTCAAGGACAACCTCTGCCAGAGCTATGGCTGACCCAAGGCCGTGCTAGCAGGTGCAAGTGGAGGAGTGGGGAATCAAACCCATAAGAATCTGTGCACTTAACCACTTAGCAAGAGCTACGGCTGACCCAAGGCCATTCCAGCAGCTGCAAGTGGAGGAGGGGGAAATCAAACCCGGTTCTCCCAGAGAAGAACCTGCACACAACCACTTAGCAAGAGCTATGGCTGACCCAAGGCCATTCCAGCAGCTGCAAATGGAAGAGTGGGGAATCCAACCTGGTTCTCCCAGATAAGAGTCCGCACACTTAACCACTACACCAAACTGGCTCCCTTCTGAAGGAAGGGAGGGAGGGAGGGAGACAGAGGAAGGCAGAACAAGAAACACAGGAGCAGAAGGCAGGGGAGAAGCTAGACAGGAAGGAGGTCAGAGGTAGGACAAAGTGGAAGGAGGTGGTGCTATGCACTGGTTGGAGTCAGAAGAAGGGAAGCAAATGGACTATCTAGCAATTGGGTTTTGCAGAAACGGCTATGGATGGACCCAAACCCAAGCGGAGATCTAGGCTACGATTTATTCAATTCAGGGTCTTGGAGGCTGGTTGCTGAAGCCCCAGATTCACCAGGCTAGATCGAGGGACCTGATTGTTCCCCCAACCCCACTGCCATCTCATTATGGTTCTATGGGCCGTCCCTGCCTTGCACTTCACCCCACCTGCCTTCTGGAGGAATTTCTGAAGTTCATTTTGGAACTGGTACATGAGGAGTTTCCCACACCTGGCATTTCACAAGTCTCCTCTCACCCCCTTCTCTGCCTTTGCAGGTCACCAATGCACATCGGGACACATGCCCATGGATTAAATATGTGTGCCAGTGCCGCCAAGTCACAGCTGACTGACAGTGGCCACAACAAGGGGCTTTCAAGGCAGGTGAGAAGCAAAGGTGGTTCAAGGCAGGTGAGAAGCAAGGGCGGGTGAGACGCAAAGCTCTGCCAGCTCTTCCTTGGTGGTCTTCCATCCAAGGACCGAGCCTGCTCAGCTTCTCACATCTGGTGAGATCAGACCCTACCATGCCACCGCCCCTCCTGACATTGATTAGATACCAGCAAAAGGAAGAATCCCAGAGCAATCATGCAATTTCATCTAGATTTCTCGTGGCACAGCATTTTCATCAACGCACATTAATGGGAGGGGCCGTAGCTCAGTGGCAGAGCATCTGCTCAGCATGCAGAAGGTCCCAGGTTCAATCCCCGGCATCTCCAGTTAAAAGGACCAGGCAGGAGATGATGGAAAAGACCTCTGCCTAAGACCTTGGAGACTAACAGAGAAGGGCTGTGGCTCGGTGGCAGAGCCTCTGCTTGGCATGCAGAAGGTCCCAGGTTCAATCCCCGGCATCTCCAGTTAAAAGGACCAGGCAGGAAGTGATGGGAAAGACCTCTGCCTGAGACCCTGGAGACTAACAGAGAAGGGCTGTGGCTCGGTGGCAGAGCCTCTGCTTGGCATGCAGAAGGTCAAGGGTTCAATCCCCAGCATGTCCAGTTAAAAGGACCAGGCAGGAGGTGATGGGAAAGACCTCTGCCTGAGACCCTGGAGACTAACAGAGAAGGGCTGTGGCTCGGTGGCAGAGCCTCTGCTTGGCATGCAGAAGGTCCCAGGTTCAATCCCCGGCCATCTCCAGTTAAAAGGACCAGGCAGGAGGTGATGGGAAAGACCTCTGCCTGAGACCCTGGAGACTAACAGAGAAGGACTGTGGCTCGGTGGCAGAGCCTCTGCTTGGCATGCAGAAGGTCCCAGGTTCAATCCCCGGCATCTCCAGTTAAAAGGACCAGGCAGGAGGTGATGGGAAAGACCTCTGCCTGAGACCCTGGAGACTAACAGAGAAGGGCTGTGGTTCGGTGGCAGAGCCTCTGCTTGGCATGCAGAAGGTCCCAGGTTCAATCCCCGGCCATCTCCAGTTAAAAGGACCAGGCAGGAGGTGATGGGAAAGACCTCTGCCTGAGACCCTGGAGACTAACAGAGAAGGGCTGTGGCTCGGTGGCAGAGCCTCTGCTTGGCATGCAGAAGGTCCCAGGTTCAATCCCCGGCATCTCCAGTTAAAAGGACCAGGCAGGAGGTGATGGGAAAGACCTCTGCCTGAGACCCTGGAGACTAACAGAGAAGGGCTGTGGCTCGGTGGCAGAGCCTCTGCTTGGCATGCAGAAGGTCCCAGGTTCAATCCCCAGCATCTCCAGTTAAAAGGACCAGGCAGGAGGTGATGGGAAAGACCTCTGCCTGAGACCCTGGAGACTAACAGAGAAGGGCTGTGGCTCGGTGGCAGAGCCTCTGCTTGGCATGCAGAAGGTCATAGGTTCAATCCCCAGCATCTCCAGTTAAAAGGATCAGGCAGGAGGTGACGGGAAAGACCTCAGCCTCAGTAGACAATATTGATTCTGATGGACCAGGGTTCTGATTCAGAATACGGCAGCTCTGTGTGTTTGCGTTTGTGTACCAATCCCCTGCAAGGGTTACGGAAAGAGATGCAGAAGGCAAACCACGCCCAGGTAGCAGCATCTGCAAAGGGCGATGCCAAACCCAGAAAACGATGGGACCAAACTCCAGGCTAAACATGCCTCAAGTTGCTCAGGATTTTATAAGCTTCTTCCAAGTTCCCACCCTCCAACCAAGAGGTTCCTAACTCAAATTCCAAAACCACTGAACAGAGGCAGCCTGCTCAGGAGGGCAAGAAAGCAGATGTGGAAGTGCCCGAGAGGACACGGGAGGGACTTTAGAGTTCGGAAACAGTGCTTCTTTTCTCACTGACTGCCCCGAACTGCTCTGTTCTCAGAGGTCTGCAGCAATCTGTATCAACAGAAGCATAGCGTCCAGATCACGTGATGTGATGGTATCGCTTTATTCTGCTCTGGTAAGACCTCACCTGGAGTATTGTGTAAGGATATAGACAAGCTGGAACGGGTCCAGAGGAGGGCGACGAAGATGGGGAGGGGTCTGGAGACCAAGTCCTATGAGGAAAGGTTGAAAGAGCTGGGGATGTTTAGCCTGGAGAGGAGGCGGCTGAGAGGTGATAGGATCGCCATCTTCAAATACTTGAAGGGCTTTCCTGTAGAAGATGGTGTGGAATTGTTTTCTGTGGCCTTGGAAGGTAGGACCAGAATCAATGGGTTGAAATTAAATCAAAAGAGTTTCCGGCTCAACATTAGGAAGAACTTCCTGACAGTTAGAGCGATTCCTTAGTGGAACAGGCTTCCTTGGGAGGTGATGGGCTCTCCTTCCTTGGAGGTTTTCAAACAGAGGCTAGATGGCCATCTGACAGCAATGAAGATCCTGTGGATTTGGGGTAGGTATTTGTGGGTTTCCTGCATTGTGCAGGGGGTTGGGCTAGATGACCCTGGAGGTCCCTTCCAACTCTCTGATTCTATGATCCATCTGGTGGTGGAGGAAAAGGCTTCCATCTTGCAGCTTACTTATGACAACCCTGCAGGATTTTCAAGGCAAAGGATTCTGCCGCTGCCTGCCTCCCTGTAGCGACCCTGGACTTCCTTGGTGGTCTCGCATTGAACTATTAACCAGGGCTGACTCTGCTTAGCTTCTGAGATCAGGCAAGCCTGGGCCATCCAGGTCACAGCAATTTACACAGTATCAAAAGGCCTCTCTGGGAAACCATGACTGAGCCACAAAAGTGGCTGGGCACAAAAATAAGAACGTAAGAGAAGCCATGTTGGATCAGGCCAAAGGCCCATCCAGTCCAACACTCTGTGTCACATAAGAACACAAGAAAAGCCATGTTGGATCAGGCCAGTGGCCCATCCAGTCCAACACTCTGTGTCACATAAGAACATAAGAGAAGCCCTGTTGGATCAGGCCAATGGCCCATCCAGTCCAACACTCTGTGTCACACAGTGGCCAAAAAACCAGGCGCCATCAGGCAGTCCACCAGTGGGGCCAGGACACTAGAAGCCTTCCCAATGTTGCCCCCCCAAGCACCAAGAATACAGAGCATTCCTGCCCCAGACAGAGTTCTATCTATACCCTGTGGCTGATAGCCACTGACGGACCTCTGCTCCATATGCTTATCCAATCCCCTCTTGAAGCTGTCTATGCTTGAGGCCGCCACCACCTCCTGTGGCAGTGAATTCCGTGTGTTCATCACCCTTTGGGTGAAGAAGCACTTCCTTTTATCAATTCTAGCCTGACTGCTCAGCAATTTCATTGAAAGTCCACAAGTTCTCATATTGTGAGAAAGGGGGAAAAGTGCTACTTTCTTCAAGCCCCAAGCGTTTTAACCTTTCTTCATAGGGAAAGTGTTCCAACCCTTGAATCATTCTAGTTGCCCTTTTCTGCACTTTTCCGAATGCTATAGTATCTTTTTTTGAGATGCAGTGACCAAATGAGGCTGCAGCATCGATTTATACAGGGACATTACGATACTGGCTCATTTGTTTTCAATTCCCTTCCTAATAATTTGCATCATGGTGCTGGCCTTTGTTTTACTGGAAAGAAAGCAGAGGGAGGCCTTGTAGGCTGCTGTGGGGGTGATGGACTCTAGGCAGCTGGATCCTGAAGAGCAAGGAAAGGAAAGGTCCCCTGTGCAAGCACCAGTCGTTTCCGATTCTGAGGTGACGTTGCTTTCACAACGTTTTCACGGCAGACTTTTTGCGGGGTGGTATGCCATTGCCTTCCCCAGTCATCTACGCTTTCCCCCCGGCAAGCTGGGTGCTCATTTGACCGACCTCGGAAGGATGGAAGGCTGAGTCAACCTCGAGCCGGCTACCTGAAAGCCCAGCTTCCACCAGGGATCAAACTCAGGTCGTGAGCAGAGAAGCCATGTTGGAGCAGAGCTTAGGACTGCAGTACTGCAGCTTTAACAGAGGCTTTAAACACACACACATAAATATACACAGTGTGTGGCAGCTAGGGCTTTTTTTTTGGGGGGGGGGGTAGCAGGATCTCTGCATATTAGGCCACACCCCCCCGATGTAGCCAATCCTCCAAGAGCTTGGAATTCTAGCAGGGGCTCCTTTGCATATTAGGCCACACACCCCTGATGTAGCCAATCCTCCAAGAGCTTGGAATTCTAGCAGGAGCTCCTTTGCATATTAGGCCACACACCCCTGATGTAGTCAATCCTCCAAGAGCTTGGAATTCTAGCAGGGGCTCCTTTGCCTATTAGGCCACACACCCCTGATGTAGTCAATTCTCCAAGAGCTTGGAATTCTAGCAGGAGCTCCTTTGCATATTAGGCCACACACCCCTGATGTAGCCAATCCTCCAAGAGCTTGGAATTCTAGCAGGAGCTCCTTTGCATATTAGGCCACACACCCCTGATGTAGCCAATCCTCCAAGAGCTTGGAATTCTTGCAGGGCCTCCTTTGCATATTAGGCCACATGCCCCTGATGTAGCCAATCCTCCAAGATCTTGGAATTCTAGCAGGAGCTTCTTTGCATATTAGGCCATGCCCCCCTGATGTAGCCAATCCTCCAAGAGCTTGGAATTCTAGCAGGAGCTTCTTTGCATATTAGGCCATGCCCCCCTGATGTAGCCAATCCTCCAAGAGCTTGGAATTCTAGCAGGAGCTTCTTTGCATATTAGGCCACACACCCCCTGATGTAGCCAATCCTCCAAGAGCTTGGAATTCTAGCAGGAGCTTCTTTGCATATTAGGCCACACATCCCGATGTTGCCAATCCTCTAAGAGCTTATAGGGCTTTTAGTAGAGGGTCTGCTGTACACTCCAGGAGGATTGGCTACAGCAGGGGTGTGTGGCCTAACAGGCAAAGGAGTTCCTGACACAAAAAAAGCCCCGGTGGCACCTAATTCAAGCAGGCCATTTCTGATGTGGTACAGCCCCGTCAGCAGTAACATATAGGCAGGGATTCCCCGTCTTCTGGAGCTTGTGAGCACCTTTGGAATTCAGAGTCAGGGTGGTGGGCAGAAATACAAGATGGCTGCCAGGGGAGGCAGAGACAACTGCAGCATGTCAAGGAGTGAGGTTATGCCACATCACTGCAGTAGTAACTCCTCCAACGTTTCAGGCGGATGCTCCGTTCAACAGGAGGCCGCTCCATCTCCACAGCCAATCGGATCTTCAGCAGCCAATCGGAAGTCCTGCTGGGCAAAAGCCCTGACTGATCCCGCCCACAGTCTAAAAACACTGGTTTTGCACCAGTTTCGACACCTCCCCCCCCCCCCCCCGGCTTAGAGAAGCAGCAGGCGGGCGCTCTATTCAAAAGGAGGCTGCTTCATCTGCACTGCCAATCGGATCTTCAGTAGCCAATCGGAAGTCCTGCTGGGCAAAAGCCCTACCTGATCCCACCCATGGTCTAAAAATACTTGGTGGATGCCAGAAAAGGTGTTGGTGGGCGCCACCAGACGACCAGCAGCTCCCCACCGGTACTCTGGGACGAAAGCGGGGTCCTTACCTCCGGATCCGCATGGTCTCCATCAGCTTGCTTTCCATGGCTTTGTCCTGCCAAAGCTGAAGGGGAAATGCTCATAAGTTTGGCCTGTTCTTTCCCAGGCTGGCCCGGTTCCCCTCTCCACCCTCCGGTACTTACGGCTGAGCTGAACTTGGTCCGGATCAGCCCGGGAGCCAGGGCGTTGATGCGGATGTTGCTGGGGGCCAGCTCGGGGGCCAGAGTGCGGGTGAGGCCCAGGAGAGCCGTCTTGCTGACGTTATATGGGCCCAAACCCTAAAGGAGACAACAAGCAAAGAATTGGAGGTGGGGAGGCTGAGCTGGAAGGACAACTGGCTGTAGGAACGATCGATGGGCAAAGCTGGTTTGGGGACAGGTGGCTGTGATTGCTGCTTAGAGCAGGGGTGTCAACCATGCAGCACGGGGGCCAAATCAGGTCCCTGGGGAGCTCCTATCAAGCCCCTGGCCAACTGGCTGTCATCTGCTTCCTTCTCCCTCTCTCTTGCTTCCTTCTGCATCACAGTTTGCTTCGCCAGGCTTGCTCAATCGCACAGGAGCTACAGAGCAAAGCCTCTATTTTCTCCATTTTGGCTGAGGCTCCTCGCTTGGGGAAGAGAGAGGGAGGAATAGCTTGCTTTGCCAGGCTCTCTCAATCGCACAGCAGAGCTACTGTGCCAGAGCTACCGTGTGTCTTTTCCTTCTGTTGGCTGAGGCTCCCTCTCTCCTGATCCCCTGGGGAAGGAAAGAGCCAGAGCTTCCTCTGCCCAGTTCCCTAGATCGCACATGAGGGATGCAATGAAAGCTCCTTTAAGATCAACAAGTGCTAATGTTTTAAGCATATTTTAAGGTTTTTAAAAAATATCTTTGTGTTTGTCTGTGTGTTTTATAAAGTTTATATCTCTGCCACCTGGCATTACGTTTAACAAGATCTCACTTATGTCATATCTGGCCCTCATAAAAAATTTTATTTATTTATTTAGGCAGGCTCGGGGAGGCTCACAAATTTGAGGTCACACAGTTACATTGTGTGACCAAATAAAATGAAACCACAATAAAAACAATTTCTAAAAACATCTACCTATGTTGGTCTCAAGGTTTCAGAGTGGCGCTTAGCCATCTGAGTGGCGCTTAGCCATTCTAAGAGCTCCTAGGATCGCGATAACGTAAAGAGGTAGACCGTCGGTGATGTTTCTATGAGCCAATCCTGCTGCTGCAGATGTTATCATCATAAAAATGCCTGGCGGAAGAGTGCCGTTTTGCAGGCCCTGCGGAACTGTGAAAGCTCTCGCAGGGCCCTGATCTCTTCCGACAGCTCATTCCACCAGCTAGGGGCAGCAACGGAAAAGGCCCCGGCTCTTGTTGGATTTGAGCCTCGCTTCTCAGAAGCTGGGGACTGTCAACGGGTTTTGAGACCCTGACTGAAGTGCTCGCTGGGGCATATGCAGGGAAAGGTGGTCCCTAAGCTATGCAGGACCTTGGCCATAGAGGGCTTTATAGGTAATAACCAGCACCTTGAAACAAATCCGGTACATTATCGGTAGCCAGTGCAGTGCTTTCAGCACAGGCCGAACGTGCTCCCGTAGAGGAACTCCCATTAACAGCCTGGCTGCAGCATCCTGCACTAGCTGGAGTCGCCGGATTTGGGACAAGGGCAGCCCCATGAGTTCGACACCCCAAGCTTAGAGAAGCAGCAGAGTTTGATGCCTTGTTTTTAAGGACCCCTGAGTCTTGGAAACTTCCCATCAGTTTCCCAAGTCTGCTTTCTGGGCTGCAATGCTTAATCAATTAGATTAATCTTTTGATGGTGTACTGCAGGGGTGGCATCCGCCAAGTGTTATTAGAAATTGGACAGGCCCAGGTGGGGCTTGTGCCCAGCTGGGCTTCTGATTGGCTGTGTAGATTCCAAGGCACCCTGTCAATCAGAGCTTCTCTCTGAAGCAAGGCCCCTAAAGGAGACAGCCAGCAAGGAGCCGGGAAGGAGACTGAGCTGGAGGAGCCTCAATCCCTGAAATGGTGTGGTTGGCTCCGCTTCCTGCAATGGCCATTTTGTTGCTGGGCCCACTCCCGGGCCCACCCCACCCCCCGCCCCCCAGTGCCAGAGGCGCTCAAGAAGACCCCTGGTGTAACACGTACAACGAAATCAAGAGAGGAAGGAAGTAAAAAGCTAACGCTGCAACAAAGAGAAAGGCACAAGAAATATAGTAATAAAAATGTTGTGATGCTATATAGGAAAACATTTTGCTGTATTCTTTGGGGGATTTATGATACAACACAATTAGCTACTCAGTATAAGAACGTAAGAGAAGCCATGTTGGATCAGGCCAATGGCCCATCCAGCTCAACACTCTGGGTCACACAGTGGCCAATATATGTGTGTGTGTGTGTATATATATACACACACACATATATATACACACACACACATACACACACACACACACACATATATATATATATATACACACACACATACTGTGGCTAATAGCCACAGATGGACCTGTGCTCCATGTTTTTATACAATCTCCTCTTAAAGCTGGCTATGCTTGTAGCTGCCACCACCTCCTGTGGCAGTGAATTCCACATGTTAATCACCTCTTGGGTGAAGAAGGACTTCCTTTTATCCGTTTTAACCCGACTGCTCAGCAATTTCATCGAATGCCCATGAGTTCTTGTATTGTGAGAAAGGGAGAAAAGGACTTCTTTCTCTACTTTCTCCATCCCATGCATCATCTTGTAAACCTCTATCATGTCACCCCGCAGTCGACGTTTCTCCAGTTTGGTGTAGTGGTGAAGTGTGCGGACTCTTATCTGGGAGAACCGGGTTTGATTCCCCACTCCTCCACTTACAGCTGCTGGAATGGCCTTGGGTCAGCCATAGCTCTCGTAGAGCTGCCCTTGAAAGGACAGCTTGTCAGAGCTCTCTCAGCCCTGCCCACCTCACAGGGTGTCTGTTGTGCGGGAAGGAGATAAAGGAGATTGTAAGCTGCTCTGAGACTGATTCAGAGAGAAGGGCATGATATAAACCTAATTAAAAAAAATTCTGGCTTTTACGAGGATATCTGCAGCAGATACAGCAATTAGCCTGTTAGACTTCAGTCTCCAGTAGGGTTACCAATTTCAGTTCAGGAAATACTTGGATGTTTGTGGGTGGAGCCTGGGAGAGTTTGAGGAGAGATGGGAGGGTCTGAGGAGGGAAGGACCTCAGCGGGGATATAAGGCCACAGAGTTCATTCTCCAAAGCAGTCATTTGCTCCAGAAAAACTGATCTCTGCTCAGAGATTGATTGTAAAGTCGGGAGATCTCCCAGCCCTATCTGGAGCTTGGGAACGCTCAGGGCTTTTTTGGTAGGAAAAATCTCAGAAGGAACTAATTTGTATATTAGGTCACACCCCCTGGCATCACCATTGTTTCACACAGGGCTTTTTTGTAGAGAGATCCCAGCAAAAACTCATATGCATATTAGGCCACACCCCCTGGCACCATTGCTACATGGAGGGTTTTGCAGGGAGAGCCCAGCAGGAACTCATTTGCATATTAGGCCACACCCCCTGGCACAACCATCGTTACATGTGGGGTTTTGCGGGAAAAGCCCAGCACGAACTCATTTGCATATTAGGCCACACCCCCTGGCACAACCATTGCTACATGCAGGGTTTTGCAGGAGAAGCCCAGCATGAACTCATTTGCATATTAGGCCACATCCCCTGGCACAACCATTGCCACATGCAGGGTTTTGCAGGAAAAGCCCAACATGAACTCATTTGCATATTAGGCCACACCCCCTGGCACGACCATTGCCACATGCAGGGTTTTGCAGGAAAAGCCCAGCATGAACTCATTTGCATATTAGGCCACACCCCCTGGCACAACCATTGCTACATGCAGGGTTTTGCATGGAAAGCCCAGCAGGAACTCATTTGCATATTAGGCCACACCCCATGACACCAAGCCAGACGGAACTGCATTCCTGTCAAAAATAAAAAAAACTCTGGGCACACTATTCTTCAATAGGAGAAGCTGAGTATAGAATGAGTAAAAGTAAGCGGTCAGCTTTTGTGTAGTTTTTACTTTGAATAATGTGACTGTTGGACTTTTTAAGAAGTATTTAAAGGAACCAGAGGGCATCTCTGTGTGTGATAAGCTACCAGTGATTGTGTTTATGAAGACTGTTTATAAGACTGTTTCAGAGATTGGTTGGCACACAGCACTATCTATCAACCAGTTAGAACTCAACACACATTTTTGCCAGGCGCCCCACTTCCGCAGCGACATTTTCCTTGCGGGAACTTCACCTATTGTAAATTCATGTGTAATCTGAAACCATTTTTTTTAATCCTGTGGATTAAAAAAAAGAGAGAGGATCAAGAATGGTTGGACATGTAGTTCCAACTGAGTGGTTTAGAGCATCAAACATCCTTGTGATAAACTGAAGGCGGGAAAATGACAAACTGGAATTTAAAGACAGGCGTTGCTGAGTATGAGAGCAACATTCGTTTGGAAACAAAAACAGGAATTCCTCTGGTCAAGAACATGGCCTAAGAACATCTGATGGAACACAGTTATTGCTCCATAAGATTGACTGTCCAAATGACAAAACACTGCTGGGGGAAAAAAAAAGAGGTTAAATGGGTTTTCACAAGGCACACGCTGGTTCCCAAGGAGTTAAATGAAGATCTGGAATTCCTACAGCTGCTCTAGATATGACTGCAGGTTCATTTGGCTTCTTTCACTAGAAAAACTCATTTTTTTTTTTTATCCAGGTCTTAGCAACAACCAAGTAGCAGTTGGGTTGCCTCTATTCTGATAATACGTAGGACGTGTCGCCTTTTTCCCTGGAAGACCAGTTCTTGTGTATAGTCGGTAAAACGATGTGTGTGTTCTTTCAAAGATATTTTTACACAGCTTCCCAGGAGACCTATTTGAGAGTAGGATTTGATGCCCTTTTGCCTCACTGTTTTAAGTCTGTTATTACGACTTTACAACTTGTCTATTTTTATTTTCGGTTTCTCTTTAATCTTTGGAGTTAGTTTTTTATTAATACTAGCTAGGTCACGGGTGTTGAACCAGCTCTGACATAAATGAGACCTTGTGGAGCCGGGCCGTATGTGTACCTATTTAAGATTAGGTAGCAGAGGTATAAGCTTTATAAAGGACACAGACACACACCACTAAAGATTTTTTTAAAAAAACTTAAAATAAAACTTGCTTAAAACATTAGCGCTTGTTGGTCTTAAAGGTGCTCTCTTTGTATGTCTCCTGTGTGATCCAGGGAACTGGGCAAAGGAAGCTCTGGCTCTTTCCCTCCTTCCCCAGGGGACCAAGAGGGGGAGGAGCCTCAGCCAATAGAGAAAATCAAGGTTTTGCTCTGTAGCTTCTGTGTGATTGAGCAAGCCTTGCAAAGCAAGTTGAGATGCAGAAGGAAGCAAGAGAGGGAGAAGGAAGAAGACAAGAGCCGGTTGCTGGAGGGCCTGATAGCAGCCCTCTGGGGGCCTGATTCGGCCCCCGGTCCACGTGTTTGACACCCCTGAGCTAGGTGGTGGGAAGTACTGTAAGTCACAGCTAACGCATGGCAACCAAACATGAGGTTTTCAAGGCAAGAGATGAGCAGAGATAGCTTGCCGTTGCCTGCCTCTGCACAGCTGCCCTGGACTTCTTTGGAGGTCTCCCATCCAAACAGTAAACCAAGGTGACTCAGCTTTGCTTTTGAGATCTGACAAGTTTTGGCTAGCCAGGCCCATCCTGTGAATTTAGGGGGAGGTGTTTGCGAGTTTCCTGCATTGTGCAGGGGGTTGGACTAGATGATGATGAAGATGATATCGGATTTATATCCCGCCCTCCACTCCGAAGAGTTTCAGAGCGGCTCACAATCTCCTTTCCCTTCCTCCCCCACAACAGACACCCTGTGAGGTAGATGAAGATATTGGATTTATATCCCGCCCTCCACTCCAAAGAGCCTCAGAGCGGCTCACAATCTTCTTTCCCTTCCTCCCCCACAACAGACACCCTGTGAGGTAGATGAAGATATTGGATTTATATTCCGCCCTCCACTCCGAAGAGTCTCAGAGCGGCTCACAATCTCCTTTACCTCCCTCCCCCACAAAAGACACCCTGTGAGGTGGGTGGGGCTGGAGAGGGCTCTCACAGCAGCTGCCCTTTTCAAGGACAACCTCTGCCAGAGCTCTGGCTGACCCAAGGCCATGCTAGCGGGTGCAAGTGGAGGAGTGGGGAATCAAGCCTGGTTCTCCCAGATCAGAGTCCGCACACTTAACCACTACACCAAACTGGCTCTCCCTGACCCTAGAGGTCCCTTCCAACTCTATGATTCTAGGACAAAATTGACAGCTTACTGTGATGTATTATAAATAACCCTGAAGAAGCTATAGTGTTGGGACTATGACTTTTTTACATATGGGATTACACTGGTTTTTTTATTATTAAAATATTGATTATATCTGCCCTGGTATCCTTTGCTCCCCTACACTGCTTTTAGATTCCCACCAATGGGGTCCTTTGGTTTCCCTTCTCTGGATTGGTTGATGTCAGGTTAAAATCCAGGAGACTTAAGTTTTGAGTTTCTGCTCTGCCATGGAGTGTCTCTGGGAGACCTTTGGCCAATGACACACGCTTATCCTAACCTACCCTGCAGGTAGGGGTTTTTTTGTAGCAGGAACTCCTTTGCGTATTAGGCCACCCCCTGCCCCGATGTAGCCAATCCTCCAAGAGCTTACAGGGCTCTTACTTACACGGCCTGCTGTAAGCTCCAGGAGGATTGGCTACATCAGGGGGGCGTGGCCTAATATGCAAAGGAGCCCCTGCTAGAATTCCAAGCTCCAGGAGGATTGGCTACATCAGGGGTGTGTGGCCTAATATGCAAAGAAGCTTCTGCTACAGAAAAAGCCCTGGTTGTAAGGATAAAATGGAGGAGGGGACAATAATATTGTAAGCCACTGTGAGTTACTAGGGGGAAGAAGAGTGGGGTCTATATATCCAAATGCATGCCATATTAATATGTCTAATTATCCACATGGCCTCATCTGTGGATATTTAAATCAGGAGATTGCAGACATGACCAGACACAACAGAACTTTCTCCAAACTTGAGAAAAGTTCCAGGTTTTCAGAAAAATCTGAAAAACAAACAAAACACTGTCAGGGGCTAAAATCCCCCCAAACAATGCCAATGGCTCCTGTACCTTTAAGAAATGAAAGCCCTCTGAGATCTCAGTGGCCATTGTAGGGATTGTTAGGCAACCACAACAGTATTGGCAGCCTTCAAACCCCGGTTTATTTCAGGAGGAAGGCTGTTTCTTTCTTTTTTTCTTTTTGTACTTATATGTGCATGTGTGAGTGTGTGTGTGCACATGGATGTCATGGTGACCTCTGGTGACTGACCCCTGGGGGAAGGCTGCTTCCGGGGGTGTTTTGGCCTCCCATTTCGCCCCCGCTCCCTTCCCATTGTACACAGATTTAATAAACTCGTTAAATTGAAGAAGCAGCTCAGGTATCTTCAGCCTTCTTAGAGCCTGAAACCTGTGTCAGGGCTCATCTTTTGATGCTCAGTTGCAACCAGGTCTCAGATTCAGCAGGAGCATAGCTCCTGAACCTTTCTGACAGCCCCCCTTCTCCTCCCCACCTACCTTGTCCACTGAACAGTAGGTGCAGCTGCATAACAATCCCTGGATTAGGAGAGTGGGCAGCCAGCCAACCACCAGGAACTTTGCCACACCCCCAATAGCCCTCATTAACCCCTGGAGAAGCCCGCCCCACCCTTTCTCCACTTCTGACGTGATTTTGGGTGGCAGGGGTCTTGCTGGCCTTTTGACTGTGGGAGGGGGGGAGCTCAGAAGAGTGAGGCCTGCTGGGCTGGTTGGATCTCTAGTTAGCCCAAGCAGGCTTAGCTGGCCCGGGCTCGCCTTTCTTGCATTGGGTTGCTTATGGCTGGAGGGGGGGGGGGGGCAGCATATACTAGCGAGTTCTGCTAATGAGCTCCACCACCTATTTTTTCTACAAAACGACCCCTGGTTGCAACAGAAGAGCAGAAGAAATTCTAGGCCCCAAAGAACAGCCCAGCAGCGCAAGACTACGGCTGACTCACCGGGAATGGAGAATATGCAGCGATCGAGGAGACGATGACGATGGAGCCACCCCTGAAAGGGAAGGGAGGAAAGGAGAAAGGGTCTGCTCTTGGCACTCTCTTCCTTTACCCTTTATTTTCACCATCCTTCCTCTCATCCCCCTCTTTCCCCACGACTACCATTTTATTTTTGGTCCCAGTGAGCCAGCTACAGAAACCACCCAGTCTCTGTCCCCTGGAGTTTTCTCAGGTGGAAGACACGCAGAAGGTTGGAGACAGGTAGAAAGAACGGAGGATTTAACAGGGGTAGATGTGAGGTGGAGCCACTCAGGAGTTGGGGAACAGGCAAGGCAAAGTGAAGGCAGATCAGAGGGGGGGGGAAACTCTACCAAAGAGAGACGAAGGAAAGGGATCAATTCCGAGTCTGATCTGGGGAGCCTCCGAGTCCACCTCGGAAGATGAAGGGCTGTGACTGCCTCCCACATTCACAGCAGGCCAAGAAGACAGCATCTTCGAGAAGAAGCTAGCTAGGATATTTAACTGTGACAACTGCGAACAACAGCCAAGTTGGGAAATCCTGCCTGTTTGGGGTACAGAACTTGGGGGTGACAGGGTTTCGGGAGGTGAGGGAGTTCCGCAGGGCAAAATACCATAGAGTCCACCCTCCAAATTTTCTCCAAGGGAACCGTTTTCTGTAAACAAGAGATCGTTTGTAGTTAAGGGATGACAATCTAGTCGGAGATCTCCTGGGATTGCAACTGATCATAAGAACATAAGAGAAGCCATGTTGGATCAGGCCAGTGGCCCCTCCAGTCCAACACTCTGAGTCACATAAGAACATAAGAGGAGCCATGTTGGATCAGGCCAATGGCCCTTCCAGTCCAACACTCTGTGTCACATAAGAACATCAAAGAAGCCATGTTGGATCAGGCCAATGGCCCATCCAGTCCAACACTCTGTGTCACATAAGAACATAAGAGAAGCCATGTTGGATCAACTTGTCACGATGGGAATAGGAAGTAGCCCCAAAGCAAGAAGAACATAAGAGAAGCCATGTTGGATTAGGCCAATGGCCTCTCCAGTCCAACACTCTGAGTCACATAAGAACACAAGAGGAAGGAAAATGCCGAGTTGAGCTGTCTCTCGGAACGGGAGCAGGCTGAAAGTTTTGTTCGGGGTAGTGGAGGGCAAATCAAAGCCCACTGCCTACCTTTCTCAGTGAGAGAAAGGTCCAAGACTTGCGCAGAAACTTTGAAAAAAGATTTACCTTGGCCGAAAAGAAGCCCTGAAGGGGGTTTCTTTGAGGCTTTGAGGAGTCTCGGGAAGTTTGCATAGTCATCGTCTGCAAGACTTTTCAGAGTCATTGATTTGACATAAGCTCGTCAGGATCCTAACCTTCTTGGACATTTTTAAACAACTAAAGCTTTGGAAGCTTCTCTTATGTTCTTATGTGACACAGAGTGTTGGACTGGATGGGCCACTGGCCTGATCCAACATGGCTTCTCTTATGTTCTTATGTGACACAGAATGTTGGACTGGATGGGCCATTTGCCTGATCCAACCTGGCTTCTCTTATGTACTTATGTGATACAGAGTGTTGGACAGGATGGGCCATTGGCCTGATCCAATATGGCTTCTCTTATGTTCTTAGGTGACACAGAGTGTTGGACTGGATGGGCCATTGGCCTGATCCAACAGGGCTTCTCTTATGTTCTTAAGTGACACAGAGTGTTGGACTGGATGGACCACTTGCCTGATCCAACCTGGCTTCTCTTATGTACTTATGTGATACAGAGTGTTGGACTGGATGGGCCATTGGCCTGATCCAATATGGCTTCTCTTATGTTCTTATGTGACACAGAGTGTTGGACTGAAGCGGCCACTGGCCTGATCTAACAGGGCTTCTCTTATGTTCTTAGGTGACACAGAGTGTTGGATTGGATGGCCCATTGGCCTGATCCAACATGGCTTCTCTTATGTGACACAGAGTGTTGGACTGGATGGGCCACTGGCCTGATCCAACATGGCTTCTCTTATGTTCTTACATTTGAGGGCTAAGTTTGTGTGGAGCAGAGAGTGTGAAAAAAAGGGGGCTCGCAGGAGAACACAAACAGAACAACACGAACAAGTGGAGTCCTACACCCGCTGAAGCAAACTGACTTAGTAGGGGGCCACTCCATTTATGATTGCATGGCAAGGTCCCAGACCCTGCAAGGGTCAGTGCTGAGGGCTAGAAACTTGGATGGGCAAGTATGGCAGCAGCGAAAGGGAAAGAAGGCTGGGGAGGGGGGGTAGAAGAGGCTGCCTCAACGGTTCCTGTGTCAGAACAGATCTGTCAGGTGGGATGCAAGGTTGCCCAGGGGCCAGAGGATTTGGTAGGCAGGCCAGAGTCTGGCTTCCCTTGCCCTGGCTGTCTCTTTCGGGCCTGCCTGCTGGGCCTCACCCCCTCTTCTCCATGTGAGGCACAACCAACTTGACCAGGAGAGCGGTGGCCTTGACGTTGATATCCAGGATCTGAGAAAGAAAAAAAAGAAGGCAAAGAAGTAGGATTGTCAGCCTCCAGGGAATCTTCTGGAATGACAACTGATCTCCAGTCTTCAGAGGCCAGTTTTCCTGAAGAAAATGGCTATGGATCGTGAACTCTCTGGCATTATATTCTGCGAAGTTCCTTCCCCTCTCCAAACCACACCCTACCCGGGTTCCATCCTCAAAATCTCCAGGAATTTTTCAACCTAAAGGTGGTAACCTTACAGAGAAGGCCACTGAGAGAGTAGGCCTGGAACCCCTTGAAGTCCCGCCAAAACTGAAATGACGGTAGCTAATGCCCAGAATGACAGAAACAGATAATGTGAGGTAGGAATTACGGGGGGTGCTGAGACACTTTCTCCAGCCCCCTAGTCATGACCTCTCAGCTGTGGAGTGTGGTGAACAAAAATTCTATTTTGTGAGTTACTGGCATAAAAGTTGTGAGCTCCTGCATAAATCAGTTTGCTTCGGGGCCGTTTTTCCTGAACGAAGACAAAAATATGTGAGCCAGAGGCTAAAAAGCTGTGAGCTAGCTCACACTAACCCAGCTTAGAGGGAACACTGGTCATCATGACCCACTTTCTGTCGGCAGCCATGGCAACCATCCTGAGGTGGGCGATATTTCCCACAAGGCTTTGCTGCGCGCTAACCTGTCCGCTTTGTCTGGGCTTCACAAGCAGAGCAGTGCCAGGAAGCAGTGATGGGTGTTTCCACAACACCCCTCAAGCCCTCTCTCCTGCAACTCAGCTTTTAAGCTTCCTTCCCTGTAGTTGCCTACTTCTTTATTAGCCCCTGAGCCTCGAACAGACAAAGTGAAGGCTTCTCTCTGGGCTATGAAAAGCTTCCCTTGCCTATTGTGGTGCGTCACCTTGCTGTAAAAGACAGAAAAACAGGCCAGGGCTTTTGTCCTGGTCAGCGGGCAACTCTTAACCTTCCCCTCTCTGCCCTCACAGAATTCATCCTGACACAAACAGGGGCTCTTCCTGATTTCCCGCCAAATTCTCACACCTTGTCCCACACATCTTCGGTGGCATCGAGGGTGCTGCCAAAAAACGGATTCACGGCCGCGTTGGAAACCAATATGTCGATGCCTCCGTGGCGCTCGAGGGCCTAAATTGGGAGAGCAGAACTTTACAATGATGCAGCCATATACATTTCTGTGGAAAAAGCCAGCCTGACACAGAATACACCTGCCCGTATTAGTCTCGTTTTAATTTTGGAGCAGAGCTGCTCCACCCCTGCCAGGAGATAAATCTCACATCCTGGAAACATCCCAGGTGAAAGCTAGAAATGGGTTTGGTGGAAGCTCCTTGGATTGAGGCCTTTGGGGAAATTGAGCTCCACCTGCTAAATGCCACCTTTCCTCACACACTCCCAGTTATGAAACCAAAGACTCTTCAGGGGGATGAGAGGATACGTAAGGCGACAGGAATTCCTGAACAAAAGAAGAAGACGACTGCAGATTTATACCCCGCCCTTTTCTCTGAATCAGAGACTCAGAGCGGCTTACAATCTCCTCTATCTTCCTCCCCCCACAACAGACACCCTGTGAGGAGGCTGGGGCTGAGAGGGCTCTCACAGCAGCTGCCCTTTCAAGGACAACTCCTGCGATAGTTCTGGCTGACCCAAGGCCATTCCAGCAGCCGCGAGTGGAGGAGTGGGGAATCAAACCCGGTTCTCCCAGATAAGAGTCCGCACACTTCACCACTACACCAAACAGGGGAATGACAAAGAGTAGACCAGCATATGGCATGCATAGAATAGGATGTGAATAATATAAATTTGCTATATAGTGAATCATACTATCGGTCTATCACAGGGGTGTCAAACTCCTTTGTTATGAAGAATGGATCTGACATAAATGAGGCCTTTTGGGCTGGGCCACGTGTGTAATAAAAATGTTATTTATTTATGTTATTTTAGTGCTTTTTTCATCTCAGGCGGGCAAGGCAACTTGCCCCCTTCCTGGAGCGCGACGATCTAGCAACAGTGATCCATGCTACGGTCACCTCGAGGTTGGACTACTGCAATGCTCTCTACATGGGGCTGCCTTTGTGCCAAACTTGGAAGTTGCAGCTAGTGCAGAATGCCGCGGCCCAGCTGCTATTGGGGCTCCCAAGAAGGGAGCACATCCGGCCGGGGCTCCGGGATCTGCACCGGCTGCCAATAACATACCGAGTCCGGTACAAGGTGCTGGTTATTACCTTTAAAGCCCTATATAGCCTAGGACCTGCCTACCTGAAGGACCGTCTCTCCCCACATGTTCCCCAGAGAGTACTGAGATCGGAACTCAAAACCTCCTCGTTATCCCCGGGCCAAAGGAAGCCCGCTTAAAATCTACCAGGGACAGGGCCTTCTCTTTTATGGCCCCTTCCTGGTGGAACCAGCAGCCGGAAGAGGTGAGGGCCCTGCGGGACCTTGCTCAGTTTCACAGGGCCTGTAAGACAACCCTCTTCCGGCTGGCTTATAACTTACCGGCACAAGAAACTAAATGTGGTTCTATTAGACTTCTGTTGCTTTTAATGTTTTAAATGTTTTAACCATATTAAATGCCTAAACTTAATTTTATGTTGGATTTTATGCTGTAAGCTGCCCTGAGCCACTTGGTGGGAAGGGCGGGATATCAATCAATCAATCAATCAATCAATCAATAAATAAATAAATAAATAGTTATATCCCATCCTCCCCACCGAAGGCAGGCTCAGGGTGGCTCACAGGTTAGGGTCAAAAACGACCAAACGAGATAAAAACACTGATAATACATAAAACATAAAAACAACATTAAAGTATCAGTTAAAACAATATGACAATAATTCATGATGCAATTGAGTTTCGATGGTAGCAGTAAGCCTGGATAGTCAATGTTAGATGTTCCAGGAGACCCCAAATTGCCATAGCGTGGTAGGAAGTCCAGAATGATGTTAAATTCCAGTTTATAGGCCTAGTCCATTGCTGTAAGTTGACCTTGTGGAAAAGCAAGGTGGAAGAGTGCCATTTTACAGGCCCTGCGGAACTGTGAGAGCTCTCGCAGGGCTCTAACATCCTCTTGCAACTCATTCCACCAGCTGGGGGCAGCCGCGGAAAAGGCCCCGGCTCTAGTTGACTGAAGCTTAACTTCCTTGACGCTGGGGACTGTCAACAGGTTTTGAGACCCGGACCGAAATGCTCGCTGGGGCATATACGGTAAAGGCAGGTTGCAGAGATATAAACTTTATAAAGGACATGGACAAACACAATTAAAGTTTTTTTTTTTTTTAATCCAAATAAAGCATGCTTAAAACGTTAGCACTAGTCGGTCTTAAAGGTGCTTTCTTTGTAGCTCTCCCATGGGATCCAGGAAACTAGGCAAAAGAAACTCGTTCCTTCCTTTCCCAGGGGACCTGGAACCTCAGTCAATAGAAGGAAGAGAGGCTTGGCTCAGTAGCTCTGCTGTGTGATTGAGAGAGCCTGGCAAAGCAGGCTCCCCCGCTCCCTTCCTCAGGAGAAAAATAGAGGCTTTGCTCTGTAGCTCCTGTGTGATTGAGCAAGCCTGGCCAAGCAAGCTGTTATGCAGAAGGAACCAAGAGAGGGAGAAGGAAGCAGCCAGTTCCTCAAGGGTCTGATAGGAGCCTTCCGGGAGCCTGATTTGCATCCAGGATGCATGTCTTACACCTCTGGGGTTCAGTACTATCTACTCACACTGGCAGCGGCTCTCGGGGGTCTCAGGTAGAAATCTTTCCCATCCCCTATTGCCTAATCCTTTTTTTTATCTGGAGATGCCGGGGATTGAACCTGGGACCTTCTGCACGCTGAGCAGGGGCTCTACCACTGAGCTACGGCCCTTCTCCAGAACACTTCTGCATCGGACCTTTGGTCCATCAACGTCCGTATTGTCTACTGAGACTGGCAGGTGTTCTCCAGGGTCTCGGGCAGAGGTCTTTCCCATCACCTACAGCCTGGTCCTCTTTTTATCGGGAGGTTGAACCCAGATTGAACCCAGAACCTTCCGCATGTCAAGAAGGTGATCTACCACTGAGACCCTCCTTTAACCTGGCGTTTCCTTTTTTGTAGGATGTATCTGCTGGGGTTACAATTGGAAGGGTGGGAAAAGGAAAGGAAAGGTCCCCTGTGCAAGCACCAGTCGTTTCCAACTCTAGGGTGACGTTGCTTTCACGTTTTCACAGCAGACCTTTTAAGGGGTGGTTTGTCATTGCCTTCCCCAGTCATCTACACTTTCCCCCCAGCAAGCTGGGTACTCATTTGACCGACCTCAAAAGGATGGAAGGCTGAGTCAACCTCGAGCCAGCTACCTGAAAACCCAGCTTACGCCGGAGATCGAACGCAGGTCGTGAGCAGAGCTTAGGACTGCAGTACTGCAGCTTTAACACTCTGCGCCATGGGGCTCCTGTGGGAACAGGCTGGTTAATTCCAGTCCCTCATTCCGTCTTACTGCTGTAAATCCCCTTCATCATTTTTGTCCTTAGTATCTTTGTGTGTGGGGGGGAGGATAAGTTCTCTTACCAGGGTTGATCACAATATATGTGGTTTCAAAGGATCACAGCATTGTACACAATGATCCATTTGGCTCCCTCTCTCCCACATTCCTGCACATTGGACTCTGAAGTCCTGGATCGCTACCCCAGCCCACAACAGGGCACTGTTCTGCCCTTCTGGAAGTCCAAGTGAGCAGCGATTTGGGAAAAGGCTCCTCTTTAAAGTGGAAGGAGGTAGAGATGTACTACACCCAAATTGTGACAGGAGCAGAACCCATACTCTTGGTGCGGCTGCTGCAGAAAGATGGCTGATTTTGAGAATGAAAAAATAGGATTCTGGCCAGTGAAACATGAGTACACTGAATGTGTGTGTGTGTGGGGGGGGGAGCTGATCAGGGTCTGGTTGGCTGAGGTGGAAAAGCCATTTGGCCCTGTCTCCCTTTTCACTCATTTGAAAGGGAGGTCCTCGACATGAGCCCCATTTAACTGCCATTCTCTCGAGCAATGCAGCTAGTGTGAGGGAACTTCCCACAACTCAGATCCGTCTGCGGGCTTAAACGCTGCCCCAAATCGGCTTGAGGTGGATTTGTCACGTCAAGTTAGGCGGCCTGTGGGCCTAACCGAATGTGACGTTTTCCACACGCACACTTAAGAGGTCCAACCCACCACAGCTGTTGGATGGCCGCTGCTGAACACGGGTGTGCTATCAGTTAACGACTGAGGGCACAAAGTGTCGCCACTCTGAATGCACCCTCTAGTGACCTCCATGACCTCATCGGAGTTCCTTGCGGAAGGTGAGGAAAGAAGAGGCTTGGGAAGGCAGGAAGACCAGCCGGCCATCTTTTGACTGCCTCAGATCACGGTGACAGAGGGGCATGAGGGCTGGACACAGGAAGAAGAAGATATTGGATTTATATCCCGCCCTCCACTCCGAGGAGTCTCAGAGCGGCTCACAATCTCCTTTCCCTTCCTCCCCCCCCCCCCACAACAGACACCCTGTGAGGTAGATGAAGATATTGGATTTATATCCCGCCCTCCACTCCGGAGAGTCTCAGAGCAGCTCACAATCTCCTTTACCTTCCTCCCACCACCACAACAGACACCCTGTGAGGTAGATGAAGATATTGGATTTATATCCTGCCCTCCACTCCGAAGAGTCTCAGAGTGGCTTACAATCTCCTTTCCCTTCCTCCCCCACAACAGACACCCTGTGAGGTAGATGAAGATATTGGATTTATATCCCGCCCTCCACTCCGAAGAGTCTCAGAGCGGCTCACAATCTCCTTTACCTTCCTCCCCCACGACAGACACCCTGTGAGGTAGATGAAGATATTGGATTTATATCCCGCCCTCCACTCCAGAGAGTCTCAGAGCAGCTCACAATCTCCTTTCCCTTCCTCCCCCACAACAGACACCCTGTGAGGTAGATGAAGATATTGGATTTATATCCCGCCCTCCACTCCGAAGAGTCTCAGAGCGGCTCACAATCTCCTTTCCCTTCCTCCCTCACAACAGACACCCTGTGAGGTAGATGAAGATATTGGATTTATATCCCGCCCTCCACTCCAGAGAGTCTCAGAGCAGCTCACAATCTCCTTTCCCTTCCTCCCCCACAACAGACACCCTGTGAGGTAGATGAAGATATTGGATTTATATCCCGCCCTCCACTCCGAAGAGTCTCAGAGCGGCTCACAATCTCCTTTCCCTTCCTCCCTCACAACAGACACCCTGTGAGGTAGATGAAGATATTGGATTTATATCCCGCCCTCCACTCCGAAGAGTCTCAGAGCGGCTCACAATCTCCTTTCCCTTCCTCCCCCACAACAGACACCCTGTGAGGTGGGTGGGGCTGAGAGGGCTCTCACAGCAGCTGCCCTTTCAAGGACAACCTCTGCCAAGGCTATGGCTGACCCAAGGCCATTCCACCAGCTGCAAGTGGAGGAGTGGGGAATCAAACCCGGTTCTCCCAGATAAGAGTCTGTGCACTTAACCACTTAGCAAGAGCTATGGCTGACCCAAGGCCATTCCAGCAGCTGCAAGTGGAGGAGTGGGGAATCAAACCCGGCTCTCCCAGATAAGAGTCAGTGCATTTAACCACATAGCAAGAGCTATGGCTGACCCAAGGCCATTCCAGCAGCTGCAAGTGGAGGAGTGGGGAATCAAACCCGGTTCTCCCAGATAAGAGTCCGCGCACTTAACCACGACACCAAACTGGGCCAGGAGGGGGAAGAGCCTCAGCCAATAGAAGGAAGAAAGACTTGGCTCAGTAGCTCTGCTGTGCAACTAAGAGAGCCTGGCAAAGCAATCTATTCCTTCCCCCTTCCTCCCCAAGGGAGGAGCCTCAGCCAATGGAGAAAATAGAGGCTTTGCTCCGTAGCTCCTGTGCATGCCAAGAAGGCAGCAACAACAATGGCACGGTGCCGCCCCCTCTCAATGAGTGCCCCATTTGCCGTTGCCTGGTAAGGCTTTCACATGAGAAACCCCTGCAGGATCGCTGCGGAATTTTCACATGTTGCTGAGAATTCTGGGAACTGCTGTAGGATGTACCCTGTAACGGCGTCATCCTGTGTGGACTGAACACGCAAATGCCCATCTGTCCTCACTGGAAGACCACCGCTCGTTAGCAAGTATCTCGCACACGAAGTCAGTCCCCTGAAATCCTTGCCCCCCGAGGACCCCTGGCACACAGACACGCGGGCGTGAAGCCATAACGAATGACCCACACACTCACCGCATCAATCAGGCGCTGCCGGTCTTCGGCCTTCCCCACATGACACACCAGCCCAGACACGCTCAGGTTCTCCTTCTGAAGTTCTGCAACGGCCCGGTCCACGTTGGCTTGTTTTCGGCTACTCAAGACCACATGAGCTCCATCCTGGCCTAGGCGGCGGGCAATCGCAAAGCCGATCCTTGTCGAAAGCAAGCGTGAAGGGGGAAGAATGTTACACTGACCAAACACCTAGAACAGGGGTGTCAAACTCATTTGTTATGAGGGACGGATCTGACATAAATGAGACCTTGTCGGGCCGGGCCACTTTGGGCCATCTGTGTACCTATTTTATGAATAGGTAGCAGAGATATAAGCTTTATAAAGGACACAAATAAAACACAATTAAAGATTTTTGTAAAAAAAACCCCAAAACCTTAAAACATGCATAAAACATTAGCACTCGTTGGTCTTAAAGGTGCTTTCTTTGTATTTCTCCCATGGGATCCAGGGAACTGGGCAAAGGAAGCTCTGACTCTTTTCTTCCTTCCCCAGAGGGCCAGGAGGGGGAGGCGCCTCAGCCAATAGAAGGAAGAAAGGCTTGGCTCAGCAGCTCTGCTGTGCAACTGAGAGAGCCTGGCAAAGCAAGCTATCCCTCCCCCACTTCCTCCCCAAGTGGAGGAGCCTCAGCCAATGGAGAAAATAGAGGTTTTGCTCTGAAGCTCCTGTGCAATTGAGCAAGCCTGGCAAAGCAAGATGTGATGCAGAAGGGAGCAAGAAAGAGGGAGAAGGAATTGCTTGGGGGCCTGATAGGAAGAAGAAGAAGATATTGGATTTATATTTACACTCCGAAGAGTCTCAGAGCGGCTCACAATCTCCTTTACCTTCCTCCCCCACAACAGACACGCTATGAGGTGGGTGGGGCTGGAGAGGGCTCTCGCAGCAGCTGCCCTTTCAAGGACAGAGACTCAGAGTGGTTTACAATCTCCTATATCTTCTCCCCCCACAACAGACACCCTGTGAGGTGGTTGGGGCTCAGAGAGCTCTCACAGCAGTGACCCTTTCAAGGACAGCTCTGCAGAGAGCCAGAGGGGTGTAATAGTTAGCGCATCAGATGGGAGACCCAGGTTCGAATCCTCACGCTGCCTTGCCGGCTCGCTGGCTGCCCTTGCGCCAGTCACGTACTCTTAGGCTCCTACCTTACTGGGTTGTTGTGAGAATAAAATGGAGAAGGCTTTAAACCACTTTGAGTCCCCTTTGAGAAGAAAGGCGTGCCGGGGGGGGGGGGGGCGCGGCGGTATAAATGAAGTAAAATCAAATAAAAATGTTATTCTTCCAAGCTCAAAGCTTTACTGGTTTCAAGGCACAGAGTGGATTAGAAACCTATCAGGAATTTCTTACATGTTTTTAAACAGGCTCCTTTGCGGATTTCTTTCTGAACCTGCTGCTTCAGTTAAATATTAAGCCGGGCTCCAATTTGGCAATAGAAAACTGTGGTGAACTGTGGCTGGGGTCCCCATTCAACACTTCTCTCGGGGGCCAACGGAGATCCCCTCCCTCCCACTGCAAGACGAAGCCCTCCTACTGTTGCCAGTCCAAGTCTGGAGGCCCTATGGAGATTGATTCCCATAGGGCAGGGGTGGCCAACGGTAGCTCTCCAGATGTTTTTTTTGCCTACAACTCCCATCAGCCCCAGCCAGCATGGCCAATGGCTGGGGCTGATGGGAGTTGTAGGCAAAAAAAACATCTGGAGAGCTACCGTTGGTCACCCCAAAGTCCACAGATATTTCTTGAATTGGACTTGGGGGTGGATCCAGGAGCAAGGTTGTGACAAGCATAACTGAACTCCAAAGGGAGTTCTGGCCATCACATTTAAAGGGACCACACTCCTTTTAAATGCCTTCCTCCCTCCATTGGAAATAATGAAGGCTAGGGGAACTTTCTTTTGGGGCTCATAGAACTGATCCCCATTGGTCCAGTCTTCTTGAAACTTGGGGGGTGTTTTGAGGAAAGGCACCGGATACTAAGCTGCAAATTTGGCGCCTCTGCCTTAAAAAACAGGAGCCCCTCAGAGCCCCAGATACTCACACATCAATTCTCCATTATACCCTACGGCAGGGGTGGCCAACGGTAGCTCTCCAGATGTTTTTTGCCTATAATGCCTATCAGCCCCAGCCAGCATGGCCAATGCCTGGGGCTGATGGGAGTTGTAGGCAAAAAACTTCTGGAGAGCTACCGCTGGCCACCTCTGCCGTAGGGTATAATGGAGAATTGATCCGTGGATATCTGGGGGGGGGCTGTTTTTAGAGGTAGAGGCACCAAATTTGCAGCATAGCATCCAGCGCCTCTCCTCAAAACACCCCCCAAGTTTCAAAAAGATTGCACCAGGGGGTCCAATTCTATGAGCCCCAAAAGGAGGTGCCCCAATCCATCATTGCCAAGTTCTGGGAGCGTGGTCCCTTTAAAAGTGACAGCCAGAACTTCCTTTGGAGTTCAATTATGCTTGCACAACCTTGCTCTTGGCTCCACCCCCAGGGTCTCCTGGCTCCACCCCCCAGAGTCCCCAGATATTTCTTGAATTGGACCTGGCAACCCTAAGCCCTCCCCCCCAAGCCAGCTGGGCTCCCCAAGCTTTGGGATCAGGGCTGACTCTGCACTAGGCAAAATAGGCGACTGCCTAGGGCGCCAGCCTTCCTGGGGGCACCGAACTGGGCACCCCCTATGTGACGGTTTAATTATCAGTCCGGGGGGGGGGCGCCAGAACTTAGCCTTGCCTAGGGGGGCCAGTCTAGGGCAGGCCCTGCCTCGGGACCTGCAGAAGCCTTCCACCCCGGCCCCTCTGGGAATCCCAGCGGCGCTGACTCACCCCTCGGTGGAGGCGGTGACTAGGGCCACCTTGTCGGCGAGGGTCCCGCGGGTCCGGGAGGCGGCGCTGGCCATGCTGAGGACTCGGCGCAGAGCTCGGCCGGGCGACTGGGAGGCTGCGAGGGCGCGGATCATCTTCGGGCCGCCGGTCCCGCCTCCTTCGGACTCTGCCCGGCTCCGGAGTCCACGCAAGCCTGCAAAGCGGGTCACACCTGGTGGGCTCAAGGCACGCGTGGAGCGGACCCCCGCCCCCTCCGCCAGCCTCTTTGCTTGCTTCTCTGCAGCCCGCCCCCCTTGCAAGCCAGGAAGTTTGCTCTGCATTGCAAACGGGCTTGCAACTCCCTTCCTGGTTTGTTTGCAAATTGCAATGACTTGCAAAAATCTGCCCCCCCCCCCCGCTATTCCTTGCAAAAGGATCCCAAAAGCAACATGCCTCACCTTTGATCCCCACCCCCCCAAGACCGATCCCGCGGGGAAAGAGAGCGAGACAGGAAGCAAAAGAAAGGGGAGTGTGGAATTAGGAGCTGGGGGGCGGGGGGGGGCAGCCAGCAGGATTTCGAAAGGCTGAAGCGGTGACGCGATCGCCCTCCGGTGGCCGACAAGGGGTATGACGGCTAAGCCCAGTATTCCAGGCCCGAAGGGCGGAGAGAACGAAGTCTGGCTGGGCTAATGAAATAATGAAAAGGTTCCTCGGAAACGCTGAGTGCCCGCCCACGGAGGAGGCTGCCCGCTGGGGCTCTGCACGATCTGGCCTTTGCTCCTCCAAATTGGCTCCCGCCTGGTAGCAGCGGGGGATTGATTAATCCAGTTGTGCTCGGGGCAGGAAAAGAAAAGAAAATCTCTGGGGGAACTGCGGGATTTCTTAGGGAGGGTGGCTCAGTAGCAGAGCATCTGCTTGGTAAGCAGAAGGTCCCGGGTTCAATCCCCAGCATCTCCAACTAAAAAGGGAAGTAGGTGTGAAAAAAGTCAGCTTGAGACCCTGGAGAGCTGCTGCCAGTCTGAGTAGACAATACTCAGATCTCCATCTTCTCAGTAAGCAGCTTCATTGGTTCAGAGACTATGCTGGGCATGCAAAAGTGATTTTGGGGAGGGACGGTGGCTCAGCGGTAGAGCATCTGCTTGGGAAGCGGAAGGTCCCAGGTTCAATCCCTGGCATCTCCAACTCAAAAGGGTCCAGGCAAGTAGGCGTGAAAAGCCTCAGCTTGAACATAACATAAGAGAAGCCATGTTGGATCAGGCCAATGGCCCATCCAGTCCAGCACTCTGTGTCACATAAGAACATAAGAGAAGCCATGTTGGATCAGGCCAATGGCCCCTCCAGTCCAACACTCTGAGTCACGTAAGAACATAAGAGAAGCCATGCTGGATCAGGCCAATGGCCCATCCAGTCCAACACTCTGTGTCACATAAGAACATAAGAGAAGCCATGTTGGATCAGGCCAATGGCCCATCCAGTCCAGCACTCTGTGTCACATAAGAACATAAGAGAAGCCATGTTGGATCAGGCCAATGGC
The DNA here is from genome assembly GCF_032191835.1 of Heteronotia binoei. Lineage (NCBI taxonomy): Eukaryota > Metazoa > Chordata > Lepidosauria > Squamata > Gekkonidae > Heteronotia > Heteronotia binoei. Next base: position 6,620,846 of record NC_083237.1, on the reverse strand, counting down.
CCATCCAGTCCAACACTGTGTCACAGAAGAACATAAGAGAAGCCCTGTTGGATCAGGGCAGTGGCCCATTCAGTCCAACACTCTGTGTCACATAAGAACATAAGAGAAGCCATGTTGGATCAGGCCAATGGCCCATCCAGTCCAACACTCTGTGTCACATAAGAACATAAGAGAAGCCATGTTGGATCAGGCCAGTGGCCTATTCAGTCCAACACTCTGTGTCACATAAGAACATAACAGAAGCCATGTTGGATCAGGCCAATGGCCCATCCAGTCCAACACTGTGTCACACAGTGGCCTGAAACCCTGGAGAGCTGCTGCCAGTCTGAGTAGACAATACTGACTTTGATGGACCGAGGGTCTGAGTCAGCAGAAAGCAGCTTCATATGTTCAAATATATGTTCATATGAAATGGGTGATCCAGCTAGTGGCACCACTGACAGCCTCCGGGGAGGCTGCCTGGTTGCCCCTGGGCATGAGTCACCGCTCCAGATCTCCATCTTCTCAATAAGCAGACATTAGCAACAGGGAGTGCTGGTGACTCTGAAAAGAGGCTCTTGGGTGCAATCTAAAAGTGACCTGTGAGCTGAGTTTGAATTCTGAGCAAAAAGTACGCTTGAGCTATCCGAAGCTGGAAAGCAGCTTGGTCCTTGAATTAGGGTTGCCAGGTCCAACTTAGGAAACATCTGGGGGCTTTGGGGGTGGAGCCTGGAGACTTTGGGGGTGGAGCCAGGAGCAAGGGTGTGACTAGAATGACTGAACTCCAAAGCGAGTGCTGGCCGTCACATTGAAAGGGACCGCACACCTTTTAAATGCCTTCCTTCTATTGGAAATAATGGAGGATGGGGGCACCTTCTTTTGGGGCTCATAGAATTGGACCTCCTGGACCAATCTTTTTGAAACTTGAGTGTGTGTGAAGAAAAGCATCAAATGCAAAGCTGAAAGTCTGGGGCTTCTACCTCAAAAATATCCCTCCCAGAGCCCCCGATACCCACAGATCGATTCTCCATAGGGTCTAATGGAGTGCCCCTCCTTTCTGACAACCCTGAAGTGGGGGGGGGAGGGCCTCCAAACCAGGAGAGCCAGTTTGGTGCAGTGGTTAAGTGTACGGACCCTTATCTGGGAGAACCGGGTTTGCTTCCCCACTCCTCCACTTGCACCTGCTGGAATGGCCTTGGGTCAGCCATAGCTCTGGCAGAGGTTGTCCTTGAAAGGGCAGCTGCTGTGAGAGCCCTCTCCAGCCCCACCCACCTCACAGGGTGTCTGTTGTGGGGGGAGAAGGGAAAGGAGATTGTGAGCCGCTCTGAGACTCTTTGGAGTGGAGGGCGGGATATAAATCCAATATCTTCTTCTTCTTCTTCAAACCAGGATATCCCCTGCCTCTACCTGGGGATTCTACATACACACAGGAAACCACCACAGATGGATCGATCAGCACAGATTGCTGCTGAAAAAGTCTTAAAGACAATTTAAATCCTTTGCAAACCGATTTCTTTTATCTTAATAGAACGCATCAAAAGAGCATGTTATGCTTCTCATATAGTACGTACATTTTTCATATCACTGCATTTAGAACATAAACCCTTATCAAAGTTCTTAAAGTTACAGTCCCATGCACTTGCAACTAGTGTGTCCTGCAGTCGTCACTCCACGATTTAAATATCCAGCACGAAAACTGGTTGCCAACTTTTCTGTTAGGCGCTTCTGTAGCTCTCCTTCCCCCGGGCAACAGGAGGGGGAGGAGCCTCAGCCAGTAGAAGAAAGAGGCTTGGCTCAGTAGCTCTGCTGTGCAATTGAGACAGCTTGGAAAAACAAGCTCGCCCCCCCCTTCCTCCCCAAGGGAGGAGCCTCAGCCAATGGAGAAAATAGAGGCATTGCACTGTAGCTCCTGTGCAATTGAAGAAGAAGAAGAATTGCAGATTTATACCCCGCCCTTCTCCCTGAATCAGAGTCTCAGAGCGGCTTACAATCTCCTATGTCTTCTCCCCCCACAACAGACACCCTGTGAGGTAGGTGGGGCTGAGAGGGCTCTCACAGCAGCTGCCCTTTCCAGGACAAGTCCTGCAATAGGGCTAACCCAAGGCCATTCCAGCAGGTGCAAGTGGAGGAGGGGGGAATCAAACCCGGTTCTCCCAGATAAGAGTCCGCACGCTTCGCCACTACACCAAACTGGCTCTCAATTGAGCAGGTCTGGCCAAGCAGGCTGTGATGCAGAAGGAAGCAAGAGAGAGGGAGAAAGAAGCAGATGACAGCCAGTTGCTCAGGGGCCTGATAGGAGCTCCCTGGCAAAGCAAGCTGTGATGCAGAAGGAAGCAAGAGAGAGGGAGAAGGAAGCAGATGACAGCCAGTTGCTTGGGGGCCTGATTCGGTTCCCAGGCCGCATGTTCAACACCCCTAATTTAGCACCTTGCTGGCAGTGCACTGAACTCATCGGGGAGTGCCCCCCCCCAGCAGCAGCTGAGTCACACCCGGCCTTTGTGTTCTTCTCTGTCTTCAGGTTCTAAAGTCTGGGCGCAAGCCGAAGGGTGGGAGCCAAAGAGCTCTTGACCCTTGGCTCTTCACTGGTGGATCACAGCGATTGAGGCCCACCCACCCACCCCCCGATGGGTTTATTTTGTCTTGCTGACTTTCATTTTACTGCTCTATTTTGTTTTTGGAAATTTGGAACCCAAGCTTTCACGTCCGTGCGCACTTCTTCAAATGGGCACACGCGCCGGAAAGCTTATGCCGTTAAACTTTGTAAGCGTGGCAGGAAGGACAAAAGGGCCCGACCAGGGATGGACTCCCCCAGGTAGGTAGATCATAAATTCTCAGGACACAGGAAAGACCCTCTCTTTCTTTCCCTCTTCCATCTGGAGCAGCTTCTCAGACTTCTCAGTCCTGTGAAGGACTAAGACGGGGTGTCAAACTCATTTTGTTATGAGGGACGGATCTTCCCCTTGTCGGGCTGGGCCAGGTGTGTCATAAAAATATAACGCCAGGTAAGGGAGATATAAACTTTATAAAGGACGCAGACGCACGCCCTCACCCGAATCCACCTCACTGGCTTGTTGGGTTTCGAAACAATTTATTGTAATATATTGTAATAGCGTATTTTCATTTGTCGTTACATGTTAATACACATAGATCACATTTTCTCCACCCCACCCTTTTGTGACCCCCAACAATGCATGTGCAGAATGCCGCCGTCCGGCTGTTGTTAAGGCTCCCTAGAAGGTAGCACGTTCAGCCGGGGCTTCGGGGACTGCATTGGCTGCCGATAGCATACCGAGTTCGGTACAAGGTGCTGGTTATGACCTTTAAAGCCCTTTATGGTCTAGGACCTGCCTACCTTAGGGACCGTCTCTCCCCACATGTTCCCCAGAGAGTGCTGAGATCGGGGTCTCAGAACCTCCTTACAATCCCTGGGCCAAAGGAGGCCCGTCTGAAAACAACTAGGGACAGGGCCTTTTCGATTGCAGCCCCCTGTTGGTGGAACCAGCTTCCGGAGGAGGTGAGGGCCCTGCGGAATCTCGGACAGTTCCGCAGGGCCTGTAAGACAACCCTCTTCCGACTGGCATACAACTGACCGATATCTGAATATCCAAGTTCATGAACATCAGCATATCTGAACATTGGAATACTTGAAGAACTGGCTTAGGGAAGATGTAGCATGGTATATTGATAAATGTGTTTTTATGTATTTTACTGTATTAATTATTAATGTATTTTAACCTGATTTATTGTTAGAGTTTTATGTTGTAAGCCGCCCTGAGCCCGCTTCGGTGGGGTAGGGCGGGATATAAATCGAATGAAATAAAACAAATAAATAAATAATAAATCAAACGTCCCCATATTATTATTTCATCTAATTTGTTATAAGGTAATAAGCTTTGTCTATTAGAAAATCTTTCTCTAAAAAACGCAAAAAGTTATAGTCCATCTTCATGGTATTTCTCCATAATCATTATCTTTTAAACTATAATCCATACATCGTTTCTTTAACGATTAGTCATTGTCATGGATCCCCAAATGTCCTCTAACGTTCCATTGTTTTTCAATAAATTTTTGAAGCTATCCCCAATCATTTTTAAAATTTCTTTAAATCTTATTCGTTAGATTCTCATAAGTTTGGCTTGTTGAGCCTCAGCCAACAGGAGGAAGAGAGACTTGGCTCAGTAGCTCTGCTGCGCAATTGAGAGAGCCTGGCAAAGGTAGTTCTCCTTCCCCCACTCCCTCCCCAAGGGAGGAGCTTTGCTTCATCGCTCCCGTGCGATTGAGCAAGCCTAGCAAAGCAAGCTGTGATGCAGAAGGAAGCAAGAGAGGGAGAAGTAAGCAGACGACAGTGAGTTGCTCGTGGGCCTGATAAGGAGCCTTCCGGGGGCCTGATTCGGCCCCCAGGCTGCATGTTTGACACCCCTGGACTAAGATTTACTTGACTTCATCTGGCACAAGCAGCCAGGGACAATAGGGAGAAGTCCCAACTAGGAGACTTTTGTTGTTGTTGTTCTGTTATTTTCTTTTTTTCTTTTGTGACTGAAGGTAAGGCTGAACTTTAAATTAGTGCAAATGCAAGTATTTAATCATCATTTTATTAAATATAAGGAGGGGGGACTGTGGGGTTTTTTACCTTTTCTTCGTCCCCTTGCTCAGTCTGAACATATGAACATATCACGTGTGGTCTTTTGGTTCGTTTATTACCTTTCTGTATGTTTTGACTGGTTTAAGCCAGATCTCTGGAAACATGCCACGCCTATTTGGTCTTTTGTGTGAAGTGTGGTAACGGAGGGGGTGGGGAGAAAGGAAGCCCACCGTTCCTGGAACACAATAGCCCCAAATTGTGAAGTGGCAGTAAATGCTCTACATGCTAATTTATAGGACGGGGATGGCCAAACTGTGGCTCTTTCACACAAATTGTGTGGCTCTTGAAGCCCCCACCACCTCGTCAGCTGGCTTGGAGAAGGCTTTAAAAATCATTTCTCCAAGCCAAGCCAGCTGGCAGCTTGGAGAATGCATTTAAAGTTAAAGTTGCTTTCTTTCCACCTTCCCCTTTTCCTTCCTTTCTTCCAGCTCTCAAACGCCTGACGCTTATTCTACGTGGCTCTTACATTAAGCAAGTTTGGCCGCCCCTGTTATAGCAGCAAAACGGGTGGTGTAGCAACTAGATAGAGCAACGCAGGTATCAAATGTGAAACGTGTGAGTCTTTTTATCAGGAGATGCTCTCAGAGCTACCAGTGGCAGCAGGAGATACCCAGTATGTTTCTGATAGCCCCAAGGAGTGAAGATAAGGGACATTGCTACCAAACTGAGATCTGGAATGGACATGGGGTTTCCTGATCTTGAAGGAACAGGGAAGGCTTGAGAGACCATCCTTTCACACTTGCCAATTATCTGGCAAAGATACTCCCATGTAGCCATTTGAATTTCTCTGTTCACATTAATTGCCCATTTAATCATTTGGGATTTTACTACTTCTTCTTCTGTAGACCATTTCAATAATAACTTATATACTTTCGATATTAATTTTTCGTTATCTCCAAGCAGAACTCTTTCCAATTCCGTTTGCTCACGTCTTATTCCAACAGATTTAACATCATCTCCCATCAAGCTTTTTATTTATTCCATCAAGCTTGAAGGAACAGGGAAGGCTTGAGAGACCATCCTTTCACACTTGCCAGTTATCTGGGGTGACAGTATTCCACAGTTGAGGGGCCACCACTGAAAAGGCCCTGCCACCCACCAAACAGTGGGCCAGAGAGCCTGGCACCCGCAACCTCCATAATCGGGCAGGTCCAGAGGGCAGCAGATGTTGGCCTCGAAATATTTTGGCCCTAGACCACGTCAGGCTTGCAAAATCACGGTCAGTACTTTCCAATTACCCTGGAAACCGATCCCTACCCACTAAAGCTGTGCTCTGTCAAGTCTAAAGAAGGTAACAGTAGTCCCCTGTGCAAGCTACAGTCATTTCTGACTCTGGGGTGATATCGCATCACAATGTTTTCACGGCAGACTTTTTTACAGGGTGGTTTGCCATTGCCTTCCCCAGTCCTCTACACTTTCCCCCCAGCAAGCTGGGTGCGCATTTTACCGACCTCAGGAGGATGGAAGGCTGAGTCAACCTGAAGCCGGCTACCTGAATCCAGCGTCCGCTGAGATTGAACTCAGGTCATGAGCAGAGAGCTCGGACTCCAGTACTGCAGCTTTACCACTCTGCGCCACAGGGCTGCAAGTCAGGTCTACCGGAGAGTAATATTTTACTGCTCTGGTGAAACTTCCAAGGGCAGCCCCGTGAAGAACACATTGCAGTAGTTTAGCTTAGATGTGGTTAGAGCATGGGTCGAGATCCTGCAAGCGTCTCTCAGCCACACCTTGGGAAAAGGATGCTGGTCTTGATGTCTCGTTTGTTTTATAGCATTTCGGATAGCCAAGCGAACCTTACGCAGACATTGCTGAGCCCGGCCTGGAATGGAAGAGCTGTCTCCACTAGAGGTCCCTTGAATACACACAATTTCCTTTGCTTTCAGTTCAAGTTGAGGCGTTTTCTCCCTGCTCCTTCCCAACTCTCATCTGAAAAGGCTCAGAGAGCATCTTCCAAAGGCAAGCTGAAGAAGGCAGATGGGCATCCGTGAGGCGCTCAGGCTGAGGCGCGATTTGCTGGCACGGAAATCTTTCACGCTGTCTGCCTTCCACTTATCCCTCCCGCTTTTATGATTTGAGTTGCAGAGGCTTATTTGTGTTTGAACGTGTTTACAGCTTCAAATAAAACCCTTTTGCATTCCGATTGGGATGGAAGCTGCAGTGAGAAACCCAGCAGAATGAAAGATCTAAATGCGCTCTTCAACCCAGGCCTCCTGTCGATTAAAAGGCGGCAGGGTGTCTTTCGCCAGATGCAGTCCTTTTCCTGGGCAGAAAAGATCTTGCCGCTGTAGTACATGCCTTGAGAACATCTGGATTAGATTACTGCAATGCACTCCACCTGGGGCTGCCCTTGAAGACTATCCAGAAGCTATGGTTAGTGCAGAATGCTGCAGCCAGGGTGCTGACTGGAGCAGATCGTATCACTCCGGTCTTGTTCCATTTACACTGTCTTACATTTTGCTTCCGGGCTCAATTCAAGCCCTGTAGAGCCTAGCCCAACATACCTTGCAGACTGCCTTCTCCCATATGAATCTCACCACAGGTTTCAACAAAAATCTGTCATGAGGCACAGTGTGCCACGAATATGTGAAGCTGTCTTCTACTGCATCTGTTCCTTGGCCCCATCAAGGGCAGTATTCTCTACTCAGACCTGTAGCAGCTCTCCAGGGATCTTTCAAATCACCCGTGAGCTAGTTTGGTGTAGTGGTTAAGTGTGCAGACTTACCTGGGAGAACTGGGTTGGATTCCCCACTCCTCCACTTGCTGCTGCTGGAATGGCCTTGGGTCAGCCATAGCTCTTGCCAAGTAGTTAAGTGCACAGACTCTTATCTGGGAGAACTGGGTTTGATTCCCCACTCCTTCACTTGCAGCTGCTGGGATGGCCTTGGGTCAGTCATACCTCTTGCTAAGTGGTTAAGTGCACAGACTCTTCTCTGGGAGAACCGGGTTTGATTCCCCACTCCTCCACTTGCAGCTGCCGGAATGGCCTTGGGTCAGCCAGAGCTCTTGCTAAGTGGTTAAGTGCGCAGACTCTTATCTGGGAGAACCGGGTTTGATTCACCATTCCTTTACTTGCAGCTGCTGGAATGGCCTTGGGTCAGCTATAGCTCTCGCAGAACTGTCCTTGAAAGGACAGCTTCTGTCAGAGCACTCTCAGCCCCATCTACCTCACAGGGTGTCTGTTGTGGGGGAGGGGGAGGGAAAGGAGATTTGTAAGCTGCTCTTGAGATTCCTTTGTCTGGCAAAGGGTGGGTTATAAATCCAATCTCTTCTTCTGCTTCCTGATCTTTTCAACTGGGAATGCCGGGGATTGAACCTGAGACCTTCTGTGTGCCGCGCAGACGTTCCACCCCTGAACCACGGCCATGCTTTGCGCTTCTCATGCTGGTGTTCGAAGGCTGCTTCCGCCTCACCCTGTTGCTTTTTTCTGGTTTTTTGCGCAACCACGAGGGGAAGGGAGGGAGCAAAATCACAAGGTGAAAACTGTTAGAGGAGCGACGCGTTGGACGTGGTCCTCTACAGACTTTGGGGGCGGGGGCTTTGCTTCAGCTGCCCCTCCGGAACTTGTGGACTGTAAGACCTCAGTGGGGCTTCTTTTTGAGGTCTGGTGTACCATTTATGGGACAGGAAGTGGCTTTGTGAGGCAAGCAGTGGCGGAGAAAAGAGAGAAATGAGTCACAGAGAAAGAGAGAGAGAGAGAGAGATGGTGGCTATTTGATCCAGAGGAACATACATACACACAAGGCATAGAATCATAGAGTTGGAAGGGACCTCCAGGGTTATCTAGTCCAACCCCCTGCACAATGCAGGAAACTCACAAACACCTCCCCCTAAATTCACAGGATCTTCATCGCTGTCAGATGGCCATCTAGCCTCTGTTTAAAAACCTCCAAGGAAGGAGAGCCCACCACTTCCCAAGGAGGAAGCCTGTTCCACTGAGGAACTGCTCTAACGGTCAGGAAGTTCTTCCTAATGTTGAGCCAGAAACTCTTTTAATTTCAACCCACTGGTTTTGGTTCTATCTTCTGGGGCCACAGAAAACAATTCCACCCCATCCTCAAGTACTTGAAGATGGTGATCATTTCACTTCTCAGCTGTCTCCTCTCCAGGCCAAACATGCCCAGCTCCTTCAGCCTTTCCTCCTAGGACTTGGTCTCCAGACCCCTCACCATCTTTGTGGACCTCTGTTCTGGACCCGTTCCAGCTTGTCTATATCCTTCTTAAAATGTGGTGCCCAAAACTGAACACAGAACTCCAGGTGAGGTCTTACCAGAGCAGAGTAAAGCGACACCATCACATCACGTGATCTGGACACTAGACTTCTGTAGATACAGCCCAAAATTGCATTTGCCTTTTTAGCCACCGTATCACACTGTTGACTCATGCTCAGCATTTTGTCCACTAAGATCCCTAGATCCTTTTCACACAGACTATCGCTAAGACAAGTCTCCCCCATCCTATAGCCCAGGGATGGCCAACAGTAGCTCTCCAGATGTTTTGCCTACAACTCCCATCAGCCCCAGCCATTGGCCGTGCTGGCTGGGGCTGATGGAAGTTGTAGGCAAAAAACATCTGGAGAGCGACCGTTGGCCACCCCTGTTATAGCCATGCATTGGATTTTTCGGAAAGAGCCTCACAGTAGATGTTGGTCTGCCTCTTCCCTCCCATCCGACTTGAACGACACCGCTCTCGGTTTTGGTCCCACTTCTTTTAAAAAGACACACCTCTGAAGAGTGAAAATAACTTCTGAGCATGCGCAAAACTGCTAGTCCCTCATCTTTGTAGAAGGTTGCCAAGTCCTGGTTGGGAGATCCCTGAAGATTTTGAAGGTGGAGCCTAAGGACGGTGTTGTCCAGGTAACAGTGGACTCCGCCCCCTAAAGCCGCCACTTTCTCCAGGGGAGCGGATGTCTGTCATCTGGAGTTCCGTCGGGATTTCAGGTGCACTCCAGGCCCCAGCTGGAAGTTGGCAACAATATGGACTCATGGTGCATTCCTGGAGCGAAGGAGCAAGGGTTCTTCACCAGTTTGGTGTACTGAATAAGAGCAATGAACTCTCATCGGGAGAACGGGGTTTGATTCCCCACCCCACTACATATACACAAGGCATAGAATCCTAGAGTTGGAAGGGACCTCCAGGGTCATCTAGTCCAACCCCGTTGCAGCTGCTGGAGTGACCCTGGGTCAGTCACAGTGTTCTCAGAGCTGTTCTCGGAGAGCTCTCCCAGCCCTACCAACCTCACAGGGTGTTTGTTTTGGGGAGGGGAAGGGGAAAGAGATTGTAGGATGCTCTGAGACTCTAAGCGAAGGGTGGGGTATAAATCCAATCTCTTCTTCTTCTTCCTTCTGAGGCAGACGGAAAGACCATCACACAGGCCTGTGTGCCCCTGCACCTCTTTTTAGAAATTAAGCACAGCCTGCTTTTCCTCGGTTAAAAGGTAAAGGTAGTCCCCTGTGCTAGCACCAGTCGTTTCCGACTCTGGCAGACTTTTTACGGAGTGGTTTGCCATTGTCTTCCCCAGTCATCGACACTTTCCCCCCGGCAAGCTGGGGACTCCTTTTACCGATCTTGGAAGGATGGAAGGCAGAGTCAACCTGGAGCCGGCTATCCGAACCAGCTTCCGCTGGGATCGAACTCAGGTCATGAACATATGAAGCTGCCTTATACTGAATCAGACCCTGGTCCATCAAAGTCAGTATTGTCTTCTCAGACTGGCAGCGGCTCTCCAGGGTCTCAAGCTGAGGGTTTTCACACCTATTTGCCTGGACACTTTTTTGGAGATGCCGGGGATTGAACCTGGGACATTCTGCTTCCCAAGCAGATGCTCTACCACTGAGCCACCGTCCCTCCCCTAGGTCATGAGCAGAGGGCTCTGACTGCAGTACCGCAGCTTTACCACTCTGCGCCACGGGGCTCTTTTCCTTGGTTAGCATCCATAGTTCAACATGGAGCAGTATCCCGGCAGAAGGGCCCAAGTTTTACATTCCTGCAGATCCTAAAAGAAGCTTTGCCACCCCCAGACGTGCACCCTCACGGCTGAGAGGCACCTTGTGTCCAAGGCTTGTGGCTTGTGCCACCTGCTTCGGTTTGGTGACCTCCCTGGACCAAACGCAAAGAGGCCTCCAGGGAAACTTGGCCCCCCAGGGAAACTCTCAGGCTACTGCTGTAGCCCCCCCCCCCAAGCCCTTCCCACTGAAAAAGTGCCCCCTGCTGCTATTTGGCTCCTGCACCCCCTCCTTGGCTCAACCCAACTGGGCCCCACAGTGCGGTCCCCTTCAGGGTGGTGCCCCATAATAGGAGACATCTTCCATTGCAGGGGCTTGGAGTTGCCTAGGCTGGGGGGGGCGGGGAAGGGGGAGGTGTCTCACCGGCTGTGGAATTAGCAGCCACCCCACAGTTCACCCCACCAGGGTTTGCTTCACCCCCGCACACACACACTTCTGCCGGATTTCCAAAGAGAGAGGGTGGTTCAGGGCCCTCTGAAGTGGGCCTCTTCTTTTCATCTTTCTAGGGACCACTGAATAATAACAATAATAATAATAATAATAATAATAATACCTAAGAATTTGACTATATCTTGAATTGCAGAATATAATCTACCAGTCGAATATCTGACTGTGCCAAATAATATTCCCATTATATTCTAATAATATACCATCTGTATGCCCTCCCCTATAGTGACATCATCTTATTCTATCTATCTATCTATCTATCTATCTATCTATCTATCTATCTATCTATCTATCTATCTATCTATCTATCTATCTATCTATCTATCATCTACCTACCCACTCACCCACCCACCCCTCTCTCTCTAACTTCCCTCCCTCCATCATCCATCCATCTCTCTCTCCCTCCCTCCCTCCCTCCATCATCCATCCATCCATCCATCCATCCATCCATCCATCCATCCATCCATCCATCCATCCATCCATCATGTTTTAATCTGAAAAATGTGCCCACACTGCCTATGTTGTATTTTATCTTACTGTTTTATCTCGATATCTTTTTATTATTATTTGAGCTGGATTTTAATTGTCATTTATTATGTCTGTAATCCACCCTGAGCCTGCCTATGGGAAAGGGCGGAATATAAATCTGCTAAATAATAATAATAGTAATAATAATAATAGTAATAATAATAATAGCTGTTTTGAGCTCCCTATGGAAGAAATGCTGCTAATAAATGTTGTTGATGATGATGACGTTAAATGCTGCTAATAAATGTTGATGATGATGATGTACTACTACTACTACTCCCTACTAGTAGCTGTACTACTACTACTACTACTACTAGCTGTAGTAGTAGTAGTACATCATCATCAACATTTATTAGCAGCATTTCTTCCGCAGGGAGCACAAAACAGCTATAAAGGTTGAGAATAGTTTCTTTTCCACCTTTGCGCGCTGCTTTCCCCTTCTCGCCGCCGGGGCCAGGGTCTCTGCCCGCAGCCGCTTCCAATCCCTTCCGTGGCGCGTGCTGGGCGGGGCCGAAGGGGGCTCCTCGCCCCGCCCCCCGGGCGTCCGGGAAAGGAGGCGGCGGCGGCGGCGGCAGCAGGAGGCCGGCCCAGCCCAGCCCAGCCCAGCCCAGGCGGGGGGAGCGAGCCTTGCCTTGCCTTGCCTTGCCTTGCCTGCCTGCGCAGCCTCCTCGGCTCGCTCCGCCACCGCCGCCCAGCCGGGCATGTGCCGGCTCCTGCCGCAGCTGCCGCCGCCGCCGCCACCATGGCCCAGGCCGGAGCAGGAGGAGGAGGGGAGCTCGCCCGGGAGCTGCAAGGTAGGCAGGCGGGCGGCCGGGAGGGGAGACGCCGCCCCAGCCCCTGCAGCCCTCGCCGCAGCATCCCCCGGGCAGCCAGCCTGCCTCCCCTCCCGGAAAGGCTCTCCCCTCCCAACCCCCCAGCCAGGTGCAGGCGCCCCTCCCAAGAGGAGCCCCCCCTCCCCAAAAAACCCAGGGATCGCGGAGAAGCCCCCCCTCCCTAAAAGCCCCAGGGACTGCAGAGGAGCCCCCCTTCCCTAAAACCCCCAGGGACCGCAGAGAAGCCCCCCCCCTCTCCCAAAGCCCCAGGGACCGCAGAGAAGACCCCCCCTCCTCAAAAGCCCCAGGGATCGCAGAGAAGCCCCCCCCTCCTCAAAAGCCCCAGAGGTCGCAGAGAAGCCCCCCCTCCCCAAAACCCCCAGGGACCGCAGAGAAGCCCCCCTCCCCAAAACCCCCAGGGATCGCAGAGAAGCCCCCCCTCCCCAAAACCCCCAGGGACTGCAGAGAAGCCCCTCTCCCCAAAACCCCCAGGGACCGCAGAGAAGCCCCTCTCCCCAAAACCCCCAGGGATCGCAGAGAAGCCCCCCCTCCCCCAAACCCCCAGGGACCGCAGAGAAGCCCCTCTCCCCAAAACCCCCAGGGACCGCAGGATTTCCAACCCAGAGCCCCCCCCCCCCCGCTACAATCCCGTTTCTCTACCCCCTCCTCCGCCAGTATGAGAGCATGAGGCATCACCTCCCCCCCCCATGCCCCCAGGCCGCCTGCCCCAGCTCACCTCCCCTGGCACACCCTGCCCTACTAGGAGCGATGCATGTCTCCCCCCCCCCCAAACCCAATTCCCAGCATGGGGGTCTTTCCCCAGATCCTTGTCACCCTCCCCACAACGGACACTCTGCAGTTCCCAAGGGCTGGTCACCCACCCACCGCTTCAGCACCCCCTCCCCCAGTGCCGCGTTCTTTCCACCCCCACCCCCCCAATCTAGGGATGTCTTTCCTCTGCCCCAAGCGTTGGTTTTCCCCTCCTGAGAGCTGGGGGCCTCCCCTGGCCCATCTTTTGCCCAACAATGGCCTTCCCTTCCACCCCAATCCCCGGGGAAACAGTTTGCATCCTCCATCCCACCCCCAGCCACAAGTGTTAGACTCCCTCCTCTCCCCCCCCCACCCCGTTTCCCCCTCTCTCCCTCCCGCCCCCAAGGTTTGGACAGCTCCCCCCATCTCTGTCCGTGGTCCTTATTCTGCCTCCAATCCCCCCCCCCTTTTCCGTCTTCCATCCTTTTATCTTTTAATGGTCCCCTGAGAAAAGATGGGGAGGTTGGAGGGACGGGGGGGGGGGGGGAGGGGGAGGCCGGGGCTGGGGAAAGGTCTGGACGTGTTATTGTGGGGAGGGGAAAAGAGGGAGGCCTGGGGGTCTGGAAAAAGGGAGTTCGGGGCGCAACCGGGATGGCAAGATTTTCAGCCTGCGGCTCAGGATGTGGGAGCTGTTTATCTTCCAGGACTCCACCTTGTGCATGATTGCTTGCCGGGTAATGGGTTGTCTCCGGAGGCTGTGGATGGGGTTTTGTGTGCGAGAGAGAGAGAGAGAGAGAGAGAGAGAGAGAGAGAGAGAGAGAGGGGGGGGGGGGCTGTGGAGGTCGGTGCGCCCCCCCCCCCATGGCTTCCCTGCCCTTCTCATTCTTCCCCTCTCCCCCCTGGATGTCGTGCCCCTCTTTTTTTTATATGAGAAAGGTCTGAAAAGGAGGTATGGACGCCATGGGGAGCGTGCACATCTGTGGTGGTTGCGGGAGCGGGGGGAATCCTTGTGCAGAGGAAAAACACGCCTGCGAAACATCTCCTAAGGAGAGGCATGCACATGCTGAGTCGCATGCCTGATCGTACCCCAGAAATGTCTTCTGGCTTGGCTGCGCCAGCCACACCGCAAAAGCGCACGCTAACTTTAAGGGGCGCGCGGCCTCCTGTTTGCATTTTCTTTCCCACCCTGCCTTTATTGCTATCGTTGGTTACTTACATCATCGTTTCTGCCTTGGCCTTCTCCCCAAAGGGAACCCTAAAAAAGTCTTGGCTTTATCACCGGTTTATGTTCATACAACCCTGGGAGGTAGGTTAGGCTGGGAGTGCATGACAGTGCGCTTCTGTGGCCGGCCGGCGGGATTCGAACTGGCATCTCCAGTCTGATACTTTAGCTGCGACACCAGGGGTGCACAAACTGTGGCTCAGGAGCCGCGTGTGGTTCTTTCTCACATATTTTGTGGCTCTCAAAGGCCCCACCGCCCTGTAGTTGCCTTGGAGAAGGCATTTGTCTCTTGAAAGTACTTTGTGTAGCCAGCCACAGGCTTGGAGAATGCATTTAAAGTTAAAGTTGTTTTCTTTCCACCGCCACCTTCCCCCATCTATTTTCCTTCCTTCCTTCCTTCCTTCCTTCCTTCCTTCCTTCCTTCCTTCCTTCCTTCCTTCCTTCCTTCCTTCCTTCCTTCCTTCCTTCCTTCCTTCCTTCCTTCCTTCCTTCCTTCCTTCCTTCCTTCCTTCCTTCCTTCCTTCCTTCCTTCCCTTCCCTCCCTCCCTCCTTCTTTCCCTCCCTTCCTCCCTCTCTCCCTCCTTCCTTCCTTCCCTCCCTCCTTCCTTCCTTCCCTCCCTCCCTCCCTCCCTCCTTCCCTGCTTCCCTCCCTCCTTCCTTCCCTGCTTCCCTCCTTCCTTCCTTCCCTCTATTCCTCCTTCCTTCCTTCCCTCTCTCCTTCCTTCCCTCCCTCCCTCCCTCCCTGCCTTCCTTCCTTCCTTGCTTGCCTGCCTGCTCTCAAACATCTGATGTTCATGTCTTGCAGCTCTCAAACATTTAACGTTTATCCTACATAACTCTTACGTTAAGCAAGGTTCATCATCCTTGTGCTACACCATACTGGCTTTCCGTCTGTCAGGTCCACCTCTCTGCCTGTAACTCCTTCACTATGGGAAGGACTCGAGATGAACTTCTATCCCATACACATAGGAATGCCCTCAACAATCACCTGCTAGAGTTGCCTGGGAAACTTCTGGGTCGTCCTTCGGTCCTGCTGCCCTCTGAGTAGGCCGGGCCATCTCCTCCCTCTCTGCTTTCCTCCCTCCACCATGATTTTCAGCCAACACACTCGCCTTCTCTCTCACACACGCTCAGTTCAGCCTGTTCCCTTATTGTGTACCTGGTAAAGATTACCTTTCTCCCTAGCGATGCCAGCTATGGTCATTTTGCAAAAAAGACAGGTAGCCTGTCTATTGTCCGGGTGTTTCTGTGAAAAGCTCCAAGTACACCTTGGCTCTCCATCCTTAGGCAGAAAACATCTCTTTTCCCCCTCCCCGCCCTGCACGGGATTGCAAAAAGATACACCCGCCACAAGCCACCTTGCGCAACTCTAAATGTTGTGGGCTTTGTTCCCTGTTGCCGTGGGTGGGCCAATCTCTTCCCGTACATGAACTCACGCGTGGAGCTGCCTTATATTGAATCAGACCCTCGGTCCTCCAAGGTTGGTATTGTCTACTCAGACTGGCAGCCACAGCCCTTCTTTATAAGATTTCATAGAATCATAGAGTTGGAAGAGACCTCCAGAGTCATCTAATCTAACCCCCTGCACAATGCAGGAAACTCACAAAGACCTCCCCCTAAATTCACAGGATCTTTATTGATGTCAGATGGCCCTCTAGCCTCTGTTTAAAAACCTCCAAGGAAGGAGAGCCCACCACCTCCCAAGGAAGCCTGTTCCACTGAGGAACCGCTCTAACGGTCAGGAAGTTCTTCCTAATGTTGAGCTGGAAACTCTTTTGATTTAACATCAACCCATTGGTTCTGGTTAGACCTTTTGGGGCCACAGAAAACAATTCCACACCATCCTCTAGATGACAGCCCTTCAAGTACTCGAAGATGGTGATCCTATCACCTCTCAGCCGCCTCCTCTCCAGGCTAAACATCCCCAGCTCCTTCAACCTTTCCTCATAGGACTTGGCCTCCAGACCCCTCACCATCTTCGTCGCCCTCCTGTGGACCCGTTCCAGCTTGTCTATATCCTTCTTAAAATGTGGTGCCCAAAACTGAACACAATACTCCAGGTCTTGCCAAAGCAGAGTAAACTGATCTGGACACTATATTTCTGTTGATACAGCTCAAAATTACATTTGCCTTTTTAGCCACAACATCACACCATATGTTCAGCATATGGTCCACTAAGACCCCTAGATCCTTTTCCCCCCATCCGAACACACAAAACTGACTTATATACTCCGACTGACAGCGAATCTCCAAGGTCTCAGGCAGAGGTCTTTCACATCTCCTACGACTTGGTCCTTTTAACTGGAGATGCCAGGGATTGAACCTGGCACCTTCTGCACGCAAAGCAGAGACTTTGCCGCTGAGCCACAGCCCCTCTCTGATAAAGTCTTTCCCTCTACTTGGGGGCTAATTTGGAGAAGGAGAGCCACGGAGGGTCAAGCTTACCTAGAGGCCAAACTTCCGCATCTTAGAAACGTGGGAGTTTTCTTAGTGGTGTGTGGGAAAGGAGCTCTGTACATGCTCAGAAGCATCTTCCCCCTTGGCAGTGCCGCAGCACACAGCCCAACGGCACACGTGAAGTAATCTTCCCCTCCCCAGAATTAGTCCATTCATAAACTGGGAAGGAGGTCTACACAGGCGCCAACACCTTTTGCACCTGTGTGAACCGAATGTCACACTTTCTCCTGGGGGTTCTCATGCGTACACACTCCAGATAGTAAATAAAGAGGCGGGAGACAGCTTGAAAGCTGTGATCCGCTGGGGGAGGGAACGAATATCTGTTTTGGAATGACTTGGCTCGCTCTGCACCGGGCCGGAACTTTGCACTCCTCGAAACACAAGGAGTCAACGGAGCGAACTGTACCGACTCCAAATGCATTTTCTAATGCTTCGAATGTGTGGGGAGGTTACTTCAGGGCCGTTCTTGTCAGGTGCGTTCTTTGTTTGCCGCTTGCAGGGAGGTGCATGTTCCCCCCCCCACCCCCATGAACATGAACATATGAAGCTGCCTTCTACTGAATCAGACCCTCAGTCCATCAAAGCCAGTATTGTCTTCTCAGACTAGCAGCGGCTCTCCAGGGTCTCAAGCTGAGGATTTTCACACCTATTTGCCTGGACCCTTTTTGGAGATGCTGGGGATTGAACCTGGGACCTTCTGCTTACCAAGCAGATGCCCTACCACCGAGCCACTGTCTCTCCCTTCTCTCTAGGGTCTCAAGCTGAGGATTTTCACACTTATTTGCCTGGACCCTTTTTGGAGATGCTGGGGATTGAACCTGGGACCTTCTGCTTACCAAGCAGATGCTCTACCACTGAGCCACTGTCTCTCCCCTGCTCTCCAGGGTCTCAAGCTGAGGATTTTCACACCTTTTTGCCTGGACCCTTTTTAGAGATGCCAGGGATTGAACCTGGGACCTTCTGTGTACCAAGCAGATGCTCTACCACTGAGCCACCGTCTCTCCCCTGCTCTCCAAGGTCTCAAGCTGAGGATTTTCACACCTGTTTGCCTGGACCCTTTTTAGTTGGAGATGCCAGGGCTTGAACCTGGGACCTTCTGCTTACCAAGCAGATGCTCTACCACTGAGCCACCCTCCCTCCCCATGCGCAAGGAGCATTACAAAACGGAGTTCCTCACCTTTACGGTGAAGCGGTATAGTCCGTCCCGCTGCTAAAGGACTCTACCACTTCTGATTGTGACCTGCGTAGCCTAGAACAGGCTCGGCCAAACTTGTTTAACAGGAGAGCCACATAGAATAAATGTCAGATGTTGGAAGGAAGGAAGGCAGGCAGGCAGGCTAATAGATGGTGGGAAGTGAAGGTGGAAAGAAAGCAACTTTAAATGCATTCTCCAAGCTGCTGGTTGACTTGGAGAAGCAATTTAAAGAGAGAGATGCCTTCTCCAAACCTCTCCAAACTGGCAGGGGGTGGTGCTTGGAGAGCCATGCAAAATATGTGAAAGAGCCACGTGGGGCTCCTGAGCCACACTTTGGCCACCCCTGGGCTAGAGCTCGGAGAAAGCCGCAGAAGTTGGAGAACCAGATCCCTAAACAAGATAGTTTCGCTAAACCTTTGATTAAACCTTTACTCAGGGTAATGAGGGTAACTTTCCTTTTAGTTAAAACTAGAGTTAAGGGTAGGGAGTGTCCTAAAAATTGAGACCAGAGCACACGTTTGGGTGAAGCCAGGGAGAGCTCCAACCTCTTCCTAAACGCCCCACGCGACTGAAAGGCTACACATGCGAAACCCCCAAGGAAGCATCCCTTCAGCCGGTGCGTAATTACCTGATGGTATGGGTTGGCTCGTGGTGTGGTGCTGGGCGCCCAGCAGCTTGGGGCGGCTTTGGGGAGGAGAGGCTGCCAGAGCGGCCGAAGGGGAGGCGTCTGAATTACCAGCTGCCAGGGCGGGGCTCACTCCAGCCGGGCCTGCTTCTCGGGGCCATCCCGAGGGCATCAGGTCAACCCTGGCTGGAAGCAAAGTGCTGTCAGGGAAGGATGCTTCAGCTTGGTCTTGCTGAGTTCTTGTTTACTTCCTTGCAACAGCTTCTCCTCGTACTGCGTCTCCGTGAAAGAGACTGGCGTTAGGAAGCGGGGGGGGAGATGGAGAAAGAGGAGGATGCCAGCCTCCAGGTTTGGGGTAGTGGTTAAGTGTGCAGATTCTTACCTGGGAGAACTGGGTTTGATTCCCTGCACCTCCACTTGCAGCTGCTGGAATGGCCTTGGGTCAGCCAGAGCTCTAATAGGAGTTGTCCTTGAAAGGGCAGCTTCTGGGAGAGTCCTCTCAGCCCTACCCACCTCACTGGGTGTCTGTTGTGGGGGGAAGAAGATAATGGAGATTGTAAGCCGCTTTGAGACTCTGATCCAGAGAGAAGAGCGGGGTATAAATCTACGGTCTTCTTCTTAGACAACATAGACAGCTTCAAGAGGGGATGGGATAAAGATATGGAGCAGAGGTCCATAAGTGGCTATTATTAGCCACAGCATATTGTTGGAACTCTACTGCCCTGTATTCTTGGTGCTGCGGGGGGGGCAACAGTGGGAGGGCTACTAGTGTCCTGGCCGCACTGATGGACCTCCTAATGGCGCCTGTTTTTTTGGCCACTGTGTGACACAGAGTGTTGGACTGGATGGGCCACTGGCCTGATCTAAGATGGCTTCTCTTATGTTTGGGACGATGATGCTCTGTATTCTTGTTGCTTGGGGGTGGGATAACAGTGGGAGGGTTTCTAGTGTCCTGGCCCCACTGGTGGACCTCCTGATGGCTCCTAGTTTTTTTGGCCACTGTGTGACACAGAGTGTTGGACTGGATGGGCCATTGGCCTGATCCAACATGGCTTCTCTTATGTTCTTATGTGACACAGAGTGTTGGACTGGATGGGCCATTGGCCTGATCCAACATGGCTTCTCTTATGTTCTTATGTGACACAGAGTGTTGGACTGGATGGGCCATTGGCCTGACCCAACATGGCTTCTCTTATGTTCTTATGTGACACAGAGTGTTGGACTGGATGGGCCATTGGCCTGATCCAACATGGCTTCTCTTATGTTCTTGTGTCTGGGGCAGTGATGCTCTGTATTCTGGGTGCTTGTAGGGGGGCAAAGTGGAAGGGCTTCTAGCCCCACTGGTGGACCTCCTGATGGCACCTGGTTTTTTTGGCCACTGTGTGACACAGAGTGTTGGACTGGATGGGCCATTGGCCTGATCCAACATGGCTTCTCTTATGTTCTCATGTGACACAGAGTGTTGGACTGGATGGGCCACTGGCCTGATCCAACATGGCTTCTCTTATGTTCTTCAGCTGGGACCTGGGGATCCTCCGGAATTACAGCTCATTTCCAGAGAACAGAGATCTATTTTCCCTGGGGGAAATGGCTGCTTTGGAGGGTGAATTCCATGGCATTGTACCCCACTGTGGTCCCTGTCATTTTCAGGCTCCCTCCCCAAATTTCCAGGAATTTCCCCGCCTGGATCTAACAACCTTACCTCTCCCATCCCCACTGGTTGCCAGAAGGGGAACTGGCAATCCTGTATAGGATTGCGAACTCCAGGTTGGGTGAAATTCATGGAGATTTGGGGTGGAATCTGTGGAGGGACTTCAGTGAGGCGTGATGCCACACAGCAGGGGTGGCCAAACTGTGGCTCGGGAGCCACATGTGGCTTTTTCACACATATTGTGTGGCTCTTGAAAATCCCACTGCCCTGTCTGCTGGCTTGGAGAAGGCATTGGTCTCTTTAAATCACTTCTCCAAGCAAAGCCAGCCAGCAGCTTGGAGAATGCATTTAAAGTTGCTTTCTTTCCACCTCTCCCTCCCCATCTCCTTCCTTCCTTCCTTCCTTCCTTCCTTCCTTCCTTCCTTCCTTCCTTCCTTCCTTCCTTCCTTCCTTCCTTCCTTCCTTCCTTCCTTCCTTCCTTCCTTCCTTCCTTCCGTCTTACAGCTCTCAAAACATCTAACATTCATGTCTTGCAGCTTTCAAACATCTGACGTTTATTCTATGCGGCTCTTACAGTAAGCAAGTTTGGCCTACACTGCCATAGAATCCACCCTCCAAACCAGCCATTTTCTGCAGGGGTGATTGGTCTTTGTTGTCTGGAAATCGGTTAGATTCCAGTCCAGTAGAGACGTAACAAGTTTTTCGGGGTACCAGCTTTTGAGAGTCAAAGCTGAGATATCTAACAAAGGGAGCTTTGACTCTTGTAAGCTCACACCATGAAAATGTCACCGCTTTCTGCAGTTCACCTGGACTGAGATCTGTCTGTTCCATCGCAGACCTGCCCGCCTGCCCTTTGAAAGCATCTTCGTGGAGATCAGTTGTATTTCTGAGTGATCTCCAGGCTCCACCTGGAGGTTGGCAATGCTAGATGTGCCAGAAAAGGTAGGGGAGAGATCCAGCTGTCTGTGGATGAAGGAGACTAGGGAGGAGTGATAGGTACTTTGTAAGAGGAGGCCGAATCAAGGGGTCACGAAGCGGGCGAAGGTATCTCTCGATCTCCGTTGCTTAAGTGGGTGGAAAAGACATGCAAGCTTCTGAGAATCACAGCACAGTTCTTTGTTAGGCGGAACACTTGCGTTACTAGGAAGATGGCATCCTTCTCGGCCAGCTTGCATGGATTTGGTGAATGACTGGTGGTGGAAAAAAAGGAGAAGGAAGCCAAAGGGTGGGAGTAAAAGACTCAAATAAGCTCTGTGTCTCTTTTTGGCGTTTTTCCGTTCATGGTTTAGAAACTCATTGGTCATGTAGCCCTCTTGGTACAAGGCTTCAGCATTTCTTATGGGGCTTACTCTTGAGTAAGCACCCACAGATTGCACGTAGAACAAGCAGGGCCTTTTTTTGTAGCAGGAACTCCTTTGCATATTCGGCCACACACCCCTGATGTAGCCAATCCTCCTGGAACTTACAGTAGGCCCTGTACAAAAAGCCTTGTAAGCTCGTGGAGGATTAACTACATCAGGGGTGAGTAGTCTTCAGGGGGTAAGTGCAGGTCTAATACTCCAGGTCACTGTACCACAGGATGGAGTCAGGATACTTGAAGGGCTGTCCTATAGAGGATGGGGTGGAATTGTTTTCTGTGGCCCAGGAAGGTCGGACCAGAACCAAGGGGTTGAAATTAAATCAAAAGAGTTTCCGGCTCAACATTAGGAAGAACTTCCTGACCGTTAGAGCGCTTCCTCAGTGGAACAGGCTTCCTCAGGAGGTGGTGGGCTCTCCTTTTTTGGAGGTTTTTCAACAGAGGCTAGATGGCCATCTGACAGCTATGAGGATCCTGTGAATTTAGGGGGAGGTGTTTCTGAATTTCCTGCATTATGCAGGGGTTTGGGCTAGATGACCCTGAGGGGTCCCTTCTAACTCTATGATTCTATATGTCCCACGCCTTGCCTCCTCCTTCTCTCCCCCAGCCCTCCTGAGTGTTGCTGTAGCCGGAATTTAGCATTCTGTCCAGACTGATCCTACCTAACTTTAGGACAGACTTCCTGAAACGATGGCTGGTTATCCCATTTTTTGACCAGGTTTTCTGTGTAATCCTGGATGGCTCTAACCCTGGTTATCCCCCATGAAGATGCAACTTTCAATTAGAGAGCCAGTGTAGTGTCGTGGTTAAAGCAGGGGTGTCAACCATGTGACCTGAGGGCTGAATCAGGCCCCCGAGCAACTGGCTGTCATCTGCTTCCTTCTCTCTCTCTCTCTCTTGCTTCCATCTGCTTTGCAAGGCTTGCTCAATCGTACAGGAGCTACAGAGCAAAAGCCCTATTTTCTCCATTGGCTGAGGCTCCTCCCTTGGGAAGGAAGGGGGAGGGATGGAGAGCTTGCTTTGCCAGGCTCTCTCAATCACACAGCAGAGCTACTGAGCCAAGCCTGCCTTCCTTCTGTTGACTGAGGTTCATCCCCCTGCTGGTCTCCTGGGGAAGGAAGGAAAGAGCCAGAGCTTCCTTTGCCCAGTTCCCTGGATTCCATGGGAGAAATACAAAGAAAGCACCTTAAGGCCAATGAGTGCTACTGTTTTAAGCATGTTTTAAGTTGGGGGTTTTTTTAAGATCTTTAATTGTGTTTGTCTGTGTTCTCTATAAAGTTTATATCTCTGCTGCCTGATCTTAAATAGGTACCCACATGGCCCGGCCCAACAAGGTCTCATTTATGTCAGATCTGGCCCTCATAACAAATGAGTTTGACATCCCTGGGTGACTAGGATCCAGGAAACCCAGGTTCAAATCCCCCCTCGGCCAGGGAAGCTCGCTGGGCGACCTTGTGCCGGTCACACATTCTCAGCCTAACCTACTACACAGGGTTGTTGTGAGGGAAAACTGGAGAAGAGAACAGTGTCAGCTGCTTTGGGTCCCCCAAGAAAGGTGAGCGATAAATAAATTAAATAAGCTATGAAATCTTGGAGGGGAGAGAGAGGGGAAGTGTTGCGTGAGCCAAGCCTCACATTCTTGCTCTCTGAACTCAGAGGGTGGTAGAATCCCGGCGTATGCATGGAGAAGTCAATAAAATAAAATGACTCCTGAACCAGTCGGCTGTCTCCTAATTGAGCCAGGAGTGTGCGCTTCCATGTTTCTGCTCCATAAGACAGAGACCTGCACGTTCTGAGGCCTCTCTCCTACGCGCCTTCAGCATGCCAATCGGAACGAATAATTTATAGCGGTGCTATCAGGAATCCAAAGCACAGCCCGCTACCCGGAGAGGTGCTGGGAGTACTCAGAAAATGCAGATGTGCCAAACACGGGAGAACAGTCTGATATTTCTCTCTGTCTCTCTCTCCCTCCCTCACACGCACACGCGTAATATTGATGTTGCTTTTAACCGAAGCGAGCCGACGTTCTTGAAGTTCCTCTAATCCGGCTCAAACGAATTCGCAAAAGGTGGCTCTCCCAAAATGGCAGGGAGTATTTTGCTTTTGATCAGAGGGTGAGGCATCGGAAGGGGGGGGGGGCGGGTTGATGTCGGAGTGATGAGGAAAGGTTTGCCCTGTTTCCTCAGCTCTGTGGAGAACGGCTGCCAAACTTCCTCAGCCTTGAGGTTTTGCTTGCTCAACAGGCTAGCTGAGTAGAAAGCAGACAGGAAAAGCTGAGGCGCAGACCTAAAAATGGACTTTGCTTCCCCTTCCCCTTGAATTTAATTTATCAGAAGAACTGTGAGGTAAAAACACCCCGAGGCTTGGTGCTTCCTTCTCTCTGAAAGCTCTGATTCCTAACTCTGGATGAATCAGGACTCAATAAGAATATATCCTGCAGTTGCAACAACGCTACAATTGAGCTTTGAATGTTGTTGTTATTGAGCTTTGAGTACTGTGGCTGGTCGAGTTGACATTTTGCTGCATCAGGGCTCACACAGAGAACAGAAGAACAGAAGAGAAGCCATCTTGGATCAGACCAATGGCCCATCCAGTCCAACACTCTGTGTCACATAAGAACATAAGAGAAGCCATGTTGGATCAGGCCAATGGCCCATCCAGTCCAACACTCTGTGTCACATAAGAACATAAGAGAAGCCATGTTGGATCAGGCCAGTGGCCCATTCAGTCCAACACTGTGTCACATAAGAACATAAGAGAAGCCATGTTGGATCAGGCCAGTGGCCCATCCAGTCCAACACTGTGTCACATAAGAACATAAGAGAAGCCATCTTGGATCAGAGCAATAGCCCATCCAGTCCAACACTCTGTGTCACACAGTGGCCAAAAAAACCAGGTGCCATCAGGAGGACCATCAGTGGGGCCAGAACTCCAGAAGCCCTCCCACTATGCCCCCCTCAAGCACCAAGAATACAGAACATTACTGCCCCATATAGAGAGTTCCAACAATATGCTGTGGCTAATAGCCACTGATGGACCTCTGCTCCATATGCTTATCCAATCCCCTCTTGAAGCTGCCTACGCTTGTAGCCGCCGCCACCTCCTGTGGCAGTGAATTCCACATGTTAATCACCCTTTGGGTGAAGAAGTACTTCCTTTTATCAGTTCTAACCAGACTGCTCAGCCAGTTCATTGAATGCCCATGAGTTCTTGTATTACAAGAAAGGAAGAAAAGGACTTTCTCTACCTTTTCTGTCCCATGCATAATCTTGTATACCTCTGTCATGTCACCCCTCAGTCCACGTTTCTCCAAGATAAAGAGCCCCAAGCGTTTTAACCTTTCTTCATAGGGAAAGTGTTCCAACCCTTTCATCCAGGGGTGGGGGACCTCTGTCTTGAGGGCCGTATACGGACCTCAAGGTCACTTGGTGTGGCCCTCGGGGATTGCTGAACTGAACTGAGCCATGTGGCAGCCTCCCTGGGGCCTGGCTGGCCAGCGAGGATTGTGTGGCCCAGCTGCGCTGTGCAGCAGCCTCCCCAGGGCCAGGCAGGGATCACAGGGCCCAGATGTACTGTGCGGCAGCCTCCCTGGGGCCTGGCTGGCCGGCCAGAATTACTGCAGGGCCTGGAAAAGTTCCTGTCACCGTTCAGTTTGCACTTGATTTTCCCAGATGGTGTGGCCTAATATGCTAATATTAGGGGATGTGGTCTAATATGCTACTGAGTTCCTGCTGGGCTTTTTCTACAAAAAAGCCCTGGACCTATGCATTTGGCTAGGACGGCAGGCTGTGTGTGTGCGCGCCAGATTAAGCTCTCCCCACATGACTTCAAATAGAAAAACAATTATTTGCATTAATTTTGCTGGCCTGACTCATTCTCACTTGGCGGAGCAGTGTTTTTTAAGTTGATAATTTTGTATGGCCCGCAAATGATGTTGTAAATATCCATATGGCCCTTGGCAGAAAAAAGGTTCCCCACCCCTGCTTTAATCATTCTAGTTGCCCTTTTCTGTACTTTTTCCAATGCTATAATATATGTTTTTAACAAATTACTTTCTTGCAGCACACAGTTCCTAGTTGCCTGGTGTTCTTTAACTGGATAGGCTAAAGTAGGGGTGTCAAACATGCGGTTTGAGGGCTGAATCAGGGCCCCGAGCAACTGGCTGTCATCTCCTTCCATCTCCCTATATCTTGCTTCCTTCTGCATAACAGTTTGCTTTGCAAGGCTTGCTCAATTGCAAAGGAGCTGCAGAGCAAAACCTCTATTTTCTCCATTGGCTGAGGCGTCTCCTTTGGGAAGGAAGGGGGAGGGGGAGGGAGAGCTTGTTTTTCCAGGCTCTCTCAATCGTACGGCAGAGCTACTGGGCCAAGCCTCTCTTTCTTCTATTGGCTGAGGCTCCTCTCCCTCTCGGACCCCTGGGTAAGGAAGGAAAGAGCCACAACTTCCTTTGCCCAGTTCCCTGGATCCCAGGGGAGAAATACAAAGAAAGCACCTTTAAGACCAACGAGTGCTAACATTTTTAAGCATGTTTGTCTGTGTCCTTTATAAAGTTTATATCACTGCTACCTAATCTTAAATAGGTACACACATGGCCTGGCTCAACCCGTCATAACAAATGAGTTCGACGCCCCTGGGCTAAAGATTTCACCTGAGACTGTGTCTGCGCATGAAGCGTTCTGTCCTGCCTCCAAGTTTCAACCCCTCTTTCTACAGGCTTGCCTGTATGCTCAGAGACACTCTTTTTTCTGCTAATGGTCCTGCGTCTGCCCAGAAAATCACCCCCAGTTTGCAAGATAATGTCTAGATGGCTCTGGAGGAAAATGGAGAGTCTAATCCCACTGAATATAATGTTGACAAGATTGGTTTCCCAGTGAATATAATCATCATCATCATCATCATCATCATCATCATCATCATCATGTTGACTAGATTGGTTTCCCAGGCTTATTAATGCTTAATGCAAAAATTAATCCTTCTTTAATACAAAAAAGAATGCAAAAATTAATGCTAGTAATTAATAATTATTAATAAGTTGCTTCCTGCGTTTTGCAACACCAGCCCTGGGGCTTTTGGGGAGCAGAAATGCAGTTCCGTCTGGCCTGGCATCAGGGGCGATGAGTTCCGGTCGGGCTTTTCCCTACAGTGGTGAACCCATTGTGCCATCAGGGGGTGTGGCCTAATATGCAAATGAGTTCCTGCTGGGTTGTTTTCCCTACCAAAAAAAGAGGGCTTGACCAGCCCCTTCATTCCCAGGGGTCCCCAATGTGGTGGCACCGTGGTGCTCTCTGGCACTGTTTCTAGTGCCTGCCAAGTGTTTTTAGGAAGTGAGCAGAGCCAGGGAGTGCTTTTGTCGAGCACGGCTTTGCACTGACTTCCTGGGCACAAGCATCCAGACTGCATTTATACCAGGGATGTCAAACTCATTTGTTATGAGGGCCGGATCTGACAAAAATGAGACTTTGCTGGGCTGGGCCATGGGTGTACCTATTTAAGATTAGGTAGCGGAGATATAAACTTTATAAATGACACAGACAAACACAATTAAATTTATATATTACAAACTTAAAACATGCTTAAAATGTTAGCGTTTGTTGGTCTGAAAGGTGCTTTCATTGTATTTCTCCCGTGGGATCCAGGGAACTGGTCAAAGGAAGCTCTGGCTCTTTCCTTCCTTCCCCAGGGGGCCAGGATGGGGAGGAGCCTCAACCAATGGAAAAAATTGAGGTTTTGCTCTGTATCTCCTGTGCAATTGAGCAAGCCTTGCAAAGCAAGCTGAGATGCAGAAGGAAGCAAAAGAGAGGGAGAAGGAAGCAGACAAGAGCCCCGATTTGGTCCCCGAGCTGCATGTTTGACACCCCTGATCTGTACAGCGGACTTGGAATCATAGACTCATAGAGTTGGAAGGGACCTCCAGAGTCATCAAGTCCAACCTCTTGCATAATGCAGGGACTTCACAAATGCCTTCCCCAAACACGTCCATCCCCAGGGCATTAGTCTGTTATAGCTTCCTCCAAGGGAATTCTGGGAGTCATAGCTCTGCAATTGTGGAATGCTCTCTAACAGAGGCCTCGTGCCTGCCCTCGATTAGCTACATATTTTCAAGGGTCCTTCGAAGGAAGCCAAGGCAGTTAAACCACCTAGAAATCCACATTTACACTGGCTGCGTAGAGGAGGGGGCAACAGTGGGAGGGCTTCTAGTGTCCTGGCCCCGCTGGTGGACCTCCTGATGGAACCTGGGTTTTTTTGGCCATTGTATGACACAGAGTGTTGGACCGGATGGGCCACTGGCCTGATCCAACATGGCTTCTCTTCTGTTCTTATGTGACACAGAGTGTTGGACTGGTTGGGCCATTGGCCTGATCCAACATGGCTTCTCTTCTGTTCTTATGTGACACAGAGTGTTGGACTGGTTGGGCCATTGGCCTGATCCAACATGGCTTCTCTTCTGTTTTTATGTGACACAGAGTGTTGGACTGGTTGGGCCATTGGCCTGATCCAACATGGCTTCTCTTCTGTTCTTATGTGACACAGAGTGTTGGACTGGTTGGGCCATTGGCCTGATCCAACATGGCTTCTCTTCTGTTTTTATGTGACACAGAGTGTTGGACTGGTTGGGCCTTTGGCCTGATCCAACATGGCTTCTCTTATGTGACACAGAGTGTTGGACTGCATGGGCCACTGGCCTGATCCAACATGGCTTCTCTTATGTTCTTATGTGACACAGAGTGTTGGACTGGTTGGGCCATTGGCCTGATCCAACATGGCTTCTCTTCTGTTTTTATGTGACACAGAGTGTTGGACTGGTTGGGCCTTTGGCCTGATCCAACATGGCTTCTCTTATGTGACACAGAGTGTTGGACTGCATGGGCCACTGGCCTGATCCAACATGGCTTCTCTTATGTTCTTATGTGACACAGAGTGTTGGACTGGATGGGCCAGTGGTCTGATCCAACATGGCTTCTCTTATGTTCTTATGTGACACAGAGTGTTGGATTGGATGGGCCATTGGCCTGATCCAACGTGACTTCTCTTATGTGACACAGAGTGTTGGACTGGTTGGGCCATTGGCCTGATCCAACATGGCTTCTCTTATGTTCTTATAGATGGAACTCTCTGTGTGGGGCAGAGATGCTCTGTATTCTGGGTGCTTGGAGGGGGCAACAGTGGGGGGGCTTCTAGTGTCCTGGCC
The DNA here is from genome assembly GCF_032191835.1 of Heteronotia binoei. Classification (NCBI taxonomy): domain Eukaryota; kingdom Metazoa; phylum Chordata; class Lepidosauria; order Squamata; family Gekkonidae; genus Heteronotia; species Heteronotia binoei. Next base: position 6,591,990 of record NC_083237.1, on the reverse strand, counting down.
CCACTGATGGACCTCCTGATGGCATCTGGGTTTTTCTGGCCACTGTGTGACACAGGATGTTGGACTGGATGGGCCATTGGCCTGATCCAACATGACTTCTCTTCTCTTTGGAGGCAGGGGAGTGGTGCGGCACCCCTTCCGACTGGTCAATAGTATTTTGCTTTCTGCCAGCCTCCCGTAATGCTCTGTATCCCGATTCAATTTCGCATCTCGAGCCCGTCAGCGGTTGTGGCTGCATCGGTTTCTCTGTGTTTGTGTGTCAATCTCTCGAAAATGAGAAAATTGGCCGAGGGAAAAGAGGCATTAAATGGCCGAGGCTTGAGATGCCGTCTCCGATAACAGGACTTTAACCACAGCAGCCTGGATGACTTCCCAACCGCCGGGGAGGAGGGCTGAGGCAATACAGATATTGGTTTCTCTTTCCTAAAAGGTTCCGTGGCTCACCCTCCGATCTAGAAGCCCTGAGCTGCCCCTTCAGATCCGAGGTGGCCAGAAAAGCTTGCTAGAGTTGTAGGGTTGCCAATCCCCAGGTGGGGGGCAGGGGATCCCCTGGTTTGGAGTCCCTCTCCCCGCTTCAGGGTCACCAAAAAACGGGGGGGGGGGAGGGAAATGTCTGCTGGGCACTCCATTATTTCCCATGGAGACCAATTCCCGTAGGGCAGGGGTGGCCAACGGTAGCTCTCCAGATGTTTTTTGCCTACAACTTCCATCAGCCCCAGCCATTGGCCATGCTGGCTGGGGCTGATAGGAGTTATAGGCAAAAAAAATCTGGAGAGCTACCGTTGGCCACCCCTGCCGTAGGGTATAATGGATAATTGATGTGTGAGTATCTGGGGCTCTGTGGGGCTCCTGTTTTTTAAGGTAAAGGCACCAAATTTGCAGCTTAGTATCCGGGGCCTTTCCTCAAAACACACTCCCAAATTTCAAGAAGACTGTACCAATGGGGATCAGTTCTATGAACCCCAAAAGAAAGTTCCCCTAGCCTTCATTATTTCCAATGGAGGGGGAAGGCATTTAAATTTTAATTATATACTGACTGGTTTTTAAATAATGTTAATTTTAAAGTCTTATATTTATTGCACTGTATGTTTATAAATGTTGTTAGCCGCCCTGAGCCTGCCTTAGCGGGGAGGGGGGATATAATTAAAATTTTATTATATTATTATTATTATTATTTAAAAGGAGTGTGGTCCCTTTAAATGTGATGGCCAGAACTCCCTTTGGAGTTCAATTATGCTTGTCACAACCTTGCTCCTGGCTCCGCCCCCAAGTCCAATTCAAGAAATATCTGTGGACTTTGGGGGTGGAGCCAGGAGACATAGGGGGTGGAGCCAGGGAGGTGGAGCCAGGAGCAAGGTTGTGACAAGCTTAACTGAACTCCCAAGGGAGTGCTGGCCATCACATTTAAAGGGACCGCACACCTTTTTAAAATGCCTTCCTTCCATAGGAAATAATGAAGGATAGGGGCTCCTTCTTTTGGGTCTCATAGAATTGGATCCCCTGGTCCAATCTTTTAGAAACTTGGAGGGTGTTTTGAGGAGAGGCACTGCATGTTATGTGGAAAATTTGGTGCCAATACCTAAAAAAAAAACAGCCCTCCCAGAGCCCCAGATACCCGCACATCAACTCTCCATTATACTCTATGGGAATCAGTCTCTATAAAGAATAATGGAGTGCCCAGCAGACATTTCCCTCCCCCCAGTTTCTGATGACCCTGAAGCGGGGGGAGGGCCTCCAAACTAGGGGATCCCCTGCCCCCATCTGGGGATTGGTGCGTGTGTGCTGTTTTCCTTTTCAGCCCCAGTCCTCCAAATGTCTCCGGATACCTTTGCTTCAAAGGGAGGGCCTTGGTAAGGGGAAGGAATGGGTTTTATCATCCTGTTTGGAGACAGGAAGAAATTTCCCTCTCACTCAGATTGCCTGTTGAGCTGGAGAGGAAGAAAAGCGGGTTGCTTTCCCCGGGAGTACGCGGCTGGGCTCACTGTCATGAGTCACCTACCATTTTGTTGGTGAGGGGTCTGGAGACGAAGTCCTACAAAGAAAGGTTGAAGGAATTGGGCATGTTTAGCCTGGAGAAGAGGTGGCTGAGAGGTGATATGATCACCATCTTCAAGGAATTGAAGGGCTGTCCTATAGAGGATGGGGTGGAATTGTTTTCTGTGGCCCCAGAAGGTAGGACCAGAACCAAGGGGTTGAAATTAAATCAAAAGAGTTTCCAGCTCACATGAGGAGGAGGAAAAGGAAGAAGAAGAAGAATTGCAGATTTATACCCCCGCCCTTCTCTTTGAATCAGAGACTCAGAACAGCTTACAATCTCCTATATCTTCTCCCCCACAACAGACACCCTGTGAGGTGGGCGGGGCTGGAGAGGGCTCTCACAGCAGCTGCCCTTTCAAAGACAACCTCTGCCAGAGCTATGGCTGACCCAAGGCCATTCCAGCAGGTGCAAGTGCAGGAGTGGGGAATCAAACCCGGTTCTCCCAGATAAGAGTCCGCACACTTAACCACTACACTAAACTGGCTCTCACACCAAACTAGCTCTCCTCAGTGGGACAGGCTTCCTCCTCGGGAGGTGGTGGGCTCTCCTTCCTTGGAGGTTTTTAAACAGTGGCTAGATGTCCATCTGACAGCGATGAACATCCTGTGAATTTAGGGGGAGGTGTTTGTGAGTTTCCTGCATTGTGCAGGGGGTTGGACTAGATGGCCCTGGAGGTCCCTTCCAACTCTTATGATTTTGTCGCACACTTAATGCCAGGGCACCCTACTGTATGGATTGGGGGTGGGTTGGCCAGCTCAGGTAGGTGCCTTAGGACAGCAGGTGGAATCTGGCAGGTGTGTGTGTGTGGAGGGGTGCATCTCTTGTGGATCATGGAGTCAGTCTTGACAGCCACTGTGAGGGCAACGGAGGGTGGGGGGTGGAGTCCTGTCACCTTTCCTCCCGGGAGTGGGTTTGCACTGTCTTGACTGTCAGGAGGGATCAGTCACCTCAGCTGGGCCTGTCACCTCCAATACTTCAGCCCAGTTCTCAGCAGGCCCAGCTGGGGACATCCCTCCCCCCCTGCTCCAGCTCACACTGGCCTCAGTTTACCCTGCGGGCGTTGCAAGTGGAAGCAAAACATTCCAAGGTCTGTTTTCATCCACACGCGCTTTGCTTGGCTGAAGCCGACGAATGATTCAGCGCCAATTGAATCGTGGGTGGTTTGGAGCGTGTTTGTGGCAGCTTCGTCGAGTCAGGCCTCCGACTGTGATCTCACTTCCAGGCTGAGGTCTTAAGGTTTTAGTGAGGTAAATGTTAGAGTTGCCAGCCTCCAGGTTGGGCCTGGAGATCTCCTGAAATTAGAACTCGGCTCCAGGAGACAGAAATCAGGTCCCTTGGAGGAAATGGCTGCTTTGGAGAGTGGGCTGCCTGGCTTTATATCACCCCCCTCTCCAAACCACTTTCTCTCCAGGCTCCACTCCCCCAAATCTCCAGGTATTTCTCAGTTGAGAGGTGGCATGACAAAGAGCATCATGACAATGCGTCTGAACATGTGCAGAGTTCCTCGGGCTCCCATTCTCCTCTCTCAGAGTCCTCTTCTTATACGCTTAACATTCAGAGGAACTTTCAGGTGAGACATATGGACATATGAAGCTGCCTTATACTGAATCAGACCTTTGGTCCATCAAAATCAGTATTGTCTTCTCAGACTGGCAGTGGCTCTCCAGGTCTCCAGCTGAGGTTTTTCACGCCTATTTGCCTGGACCCTTTTTAGTTGGAGATGCCGGGGATTGAACCTGGGACCTTCTGCTTTCCAAGCAGATGCTCTACCATTGAGCCACCGTCTCCTCCCCTTGTGTGGAGGACTTGTGTGGGAACTTGATTTCTGACTCCCTTATTTAAGAAATGTAGTGCCTTGCTTGTAGGTGAGAGGTCAGGTTGAACTTTCGTCAAGTGAACAAATGTTGAGTCCAGTGGCACCTTTAAGACCAACAAAAGTTTATTCATGGTATGAACTTCTGTGCACGCTTTCTCGAATACATAGAAATGGAAGTTAACGTTGTATCCATCCATCCATCCATCCATCCCTCCCTCCCTCCCTCCCTCCCTCCCTCCCCTCCCTCCCTCCCTCCCTCCCTCTATCCATCCATCCATCATCCATCCATCCATCCATCCATCCATCCATCCATCTGTCGATCATCTAACTGTCTGTCATCTATCTATCATCTATCCATCATCTGTCATATATGTATCATCTGTCCTCCCTCCCTCCATCCTCCATCCCTCTGTCTAAAAGGTAAAGGTAGTCCCCTGTGCAAGCACCAGTCGTTTCGGACTCTGGGGTGATGCCACATCACAACATTTTCACAGTAGACTTTTTACAGGCGGGTTTTGCCATTGCCTTTCCCAGTCAGGTACACCTTACCCCCCAGCGCTCTCTCTCTCTCTCTCCTGTCTATCGGCCTGTCATCTGTCTGTCTGTCGTCCGTCCGTCCATCCATCCATCCATCCACACATCCATCTGCCCATCCATCCATCCATCCATCCATCCACACATCCATCTGCCCATCCATCCATCCATCCATCCATCCATCCATCCATCCATCCCTCCACACATCCATCTGCCCATCCATCCATCCATCCATCCACACATCCATCTGCCCATCCATTCATCCATCCATCCATCCATCCATCCATCCATCCATCCATCCATCCATCCATCCATCCATCCATCCGCCTCTACATAGGTGAACATCAAATTAGCAAAGAGGCTATACATTCAACAGGGTTGCCAGCCTCCATGGCGTTAGACCCTGCTGAGGTCCCGCCCCTTCCCCAAGCCCCACCCCAAAATCTCCAGAGCTGACAAGCCTACGGACAAGTGTGAGCCCAGGAAAGGTTCCTGAGACCTTTTCTTTTCAGTTGTATCAGTATGATTAAGTGGTTCTGAAATCACATTCTTGCATATGTTCAAAAGACATTGTTGTGGCCCTCTCTTCCTTTCCCGTATTCCACGCTTCAACCGCTTTGCAGAACCTGCTTCCAGGGCTGAACCTTCAGTGCTTCTTTGGGAAACTAGTGGGTGGGACGCTGGGGGCAACCAGAGGAGACGTTCCGTCACTTCCTGTTGTAACCTCACCCCTGTCCTTCACAGACAGCATCCGCAAGTCCCTGAACCGGCCTCCCATCCACCTCCTGGTGAGGGTGAAGCTAGAAACCAAACCCAAGAAAACCGAAAGACCGGGTGCTGGTAAGAACCATCTTGGGAGCTTGGAACTGGGAGGAGGGGGGGCACCGCGAGGGCGTGAGTGGGTGGGTGGGTGACTGGGCCAGGTGATATCCCCCCTCCCCCAAATCACAGACTTCTGCCTCTCCAAAGATGGGAAGGCATCACCTTCCACCCACCTCTCTTGCTTGCTTATTCCTTTACGTGATCTCCTTCCTTCCATTGAAACATTCGGTCCGTCTTTATGGCCGTGGGCAGGAAAACCTCCCCCTTTGCAGCTGAGGGCAGGCACCAGACTCATCAGGTGAAAAGCACCCGATCGCTTCTCCATCTGTGTCAGGAAGTGCCTTCCCTGATGGACGTCAGCCCCTTGGGCCACAGTTTGAGACACGGGGGGCTGATGGTGCGAATCGGACCACTGGAAAGGCTGCTTGAGTTTCCCAGCAACAGAAATCGGAGTCATATTGACAGACGGCTCTGCAGGGTGATTGTGGACGGCAAGGGAAGGAAAGATAATCAGGGGCCTTGCTAATGAAAAGTGTTATATATATTTTTAGAAACTGTGAGTTTGAGTTGGACAGCAAAAGCTTCCTTCCTTCCTTCCTTCCTTCCTTCCTTCCTTCCTTCCTTCCTTCCTTCCTTCCTTCCTTCCTTCCTTCCTTCCTTCCTTCCTTCCTTCTTTCCTTCCTTCCTTCCTTCCTTCCTTCCTTCCTTCCTTCCTTCCTTCCTTCCTTCCACTATTGCAATGCTTCCTTCCTTCCACTATTGCAATGCTTCCTTCCTTCCACTATTGCAATGCTTCCTTCCTTCCTTCTACTATTGCAATGCTTCCTTCCTTCCTTCCTTCCTTCCTTCCTTCCTTCCTTCCTTCCTTCCTTCCTTCCTTCCTTCCTTCCTTCCTTCCTTCCTTCCTTCCACTATTGCATTCCTTCCTTCCTTCCTTCCTTCCTTCCTTCCTTCCTTCCTTCCTTCCTTCCTTCCTTCCTTCCTTCCTTCCTTCCTTCCTTCCTTCCTTCCTTCCTTCCACTATTGCATTTCTTCCTTCCTTCCTTCTTTCCTTCCACTATTGCATTCCTTCCTTCCTTCCTTCCTTCCTTCCTTCCTTCCTTCCTTCCTTCCTTCCTTCCTTCCTTCCTTCCTTCCTTCCTTCCTTCCTTCCTTCCTTCCTTCCTTTCATTGCAATCTTTCCTTCCTTCCTTCCTCTATTGCAATCTTTCCTTCCATCCTTCCACTATTGCATTTCTTTCTTCCTTCTTTCATTCCATTATTGCATTTCTTCCTTCCTTCCCCTCCCCTCCCCTCTCCTCTCCTCCCCTCCTATATCAGATGGAGATCCAAAGTAGCTTCCACCATTTCCCTCTCTTCTATTTGATCCTCACAACCAGGGCCACACCCCCTGACACCACCATTGTTTCACACGGGGCTTTTTTTGGTAGAAAAAGCCCAGCAGGATGACACCCCATGAGACACCAAGCCAGCCGGAACTGCGTTGCTGTGTGCTCTTGCTCTCAACAATCGTGTGAGGCAAGTTAGGCTCAGAGAGAAGCGACTGGCCAAAGGTCACTGAGCTAGTTTTTGTGGCCGATCAGGGGATTCAAACCTGATTCTCCCAGATTCTAACTTGATATCCTCACTACCGTCCCCAAGTCATATCATAGGCCCCCCTCACTTTTGGGGCTCTCTTACCTCAAAGAGATCCTCCCCTCTCTCAATTCTTGGGAATGAAAAGCAGCCCCCATAACCCCCGCCCTATGCAACAGTTGCACTCCTAGGAGAAAAGAGAAAAAGATGTCTCTATCTTGATGGCCCTGGGGGGTGGCATCTAGGGCTGTTAGCGCTCAGGTGGGGCCTGGAGATCTCTTGGAGGCTGGCCTCTGTGTCTTTACAAGACCAGATCGACATGTTTTTTGAGGGGAGGGAATTAAAAAATGACACTCCCTTATGGGCCGTTCTCTCTTATGGTGCCATAGAAATCAATGGACTCCATACCCAATTTGGCACCCCTCCTCCATCGGTACCCGGGGCCAGCACCCCCCTCTGCCCTCCCTAGATCCGGCCCTGTGGCTTTATACCCCACAGAGCCAGTTTGGTGTAGTTGTTAAGGGCGCGGACTCTTATTTGGGAGAACTGGGTTTGATTCCTTGCTCCTCCACTTGCAGCTGCTGCGATGACCCTGGGTCAGCCATCGCTCTCGCAGGAGTTGTCCTTGAAAGGGCAGCTTCTGGGACAGCCCTCTCAGCCCCACCCACCTCACAGGGTGTCTGTTGTTGCGGGAAGAAGATAAAGGAGATTGTAAGTCGCTCTGAATCTCTGTCCTAGAAAGGGCAGCTGCTGTGAGAGCCCTCTCAGCCCCACCCACCTCCCAGGGCGTCTGTTGTGCAGGAAGAAGATAAAGGAGATTGTAAGCCGCTCTGAATCTCTGTCCTCGAAAGGGCAGCTGCTGTGAGAGCCCTCTCAGCCCCACCCACCTCCCAGGGCGTCTGTTGTGCGGGAAGAAGATAAAGGAGATTGTAAGCCGCTCTGAGTCTCTGTCCTCGAAAGGGCAGCTGCTGTGAGAGCCCTCTCAGCCCCACCCACCTCCCAGGGTGTCTGTTGTGTGGGAAGAAGATAAAGGAGATTGTAAGCCGCTCTGAGTCTCTGTCCTCAAAAGGGCAGCTGCTGTGAGAGCCCTCTCAGGCCCACCCACCTCACAGGGTGTCCGTTGTGCAGGAAGAAGATAAAGGAGATTGTGAGCCCTTCTGAGAGAAGGGTGGGGTATAAATCTATGGTCTTCTTTTTCTTCCTCCCCTGCTCAAACCCTGCCTTCACCCCCCCCCCCGCAAAAAAAATATCTCCAGGAATTTCCCAACCTGGAGTTAGCAACCTTAGCTAGTTTCTCTTCACTTCCCCTCCCCTTCCTTCCTCTCCCTTTCTGCAGCTTTCAGATCCTGTTCTTTCGAATTAGGTCAGAGTTGGCAAAGTTGCTGCTGGCAGCGAAATCTTGGGTCGTGTGTGAGGGAGGGGGGGTCAGCTGAGGGAGGGGGGTCATGCCACTGACACAAAAGCGCCCTGTGTGCTCCTGCCTCTCAGAGGAGGGGGGCTTGGCTGAAAGGGGAGGTAGGCGAGCAGAGGGTTCAGGGGTCAGGGCTGGCAGTGGAGGCGGAGCGTTTCTGAAGAGATTGGAGGAAAGGGAGGGAAAATGGCCGAGGGAGGGGAGTGAAAGGAGCCAAGTGAGGCCACTGAGGGTGGGCAGGCTGGCATGAGGCTGGTTTCAGCCAGCCCAGGGATTTGAGAGGAAGCAGGCAGGTGCAGGGAGGGGAGAGATAAGAACATAATAGAAGCCATGTTGGACCAGGCCAGTGGCCCATCCAGTCCAACACTCTGTGTCACATAAGAACATAACAGAAGCCATGTTGGACCAGGCCAGTGGCCCATCCAGTCCAACACTCTGTGTCACATAAGAACATAACAGAAGCCATGTTGGACCAGGCCAGTGGCCCATCCAGTCCAACACTCTGTGTCACATAAGAACATAAGAGAAGCTATGTTGGATCAGGCCAGTGGCCCATCCAGTCCAACACTCTGTGTCACATAAGAACAGAAGAGAAGCCATGTTGGATCAGGCCGATGGCCCAGCCAATCCAACACTCTGTGTCACATAAGAACAGAAAAGAAGCCATGTTGGGTCTGGCCAGTGGCCCATCCAGTCCAACACTCTGTGTCACATAAGAACAGAAGAGAAGCCATGTTGGATCAGGCCAAAGGCCCATCCAGTCCAACACTCTGTGTCACATAAGAACAGAAAAGAAGCCATGTTGGGTCAGGCCAGTGGCCCATCCAGTCCAACACTCTGTGTCACATAAGAACAGAAGAGGAGCCATGTTGGATCAGGCCAGTGGCCCATCCAGTCCAGCACTCTGTGTCACATAAGAACATAAGAGAAGCCATGTTGGATCAGGCCAGTGGCCCATCCAGTCCAACACTCTGTGTCACATAAGAACATAAGAGAAGCCCTGTTGGATCAGGCCAATGGCCCATCCAGTCCAACACTCTGTGTCACATAAGAACAGAAGAGAAGCCATGTTGGATCAGGCCAAAGGCCCATCCAGTCCAGCACTCTGTGTCACATAAGAACAGAAAAGAAGCCATGTTGGGTCAGGCCAGTGGCCCATCCAGTCCAACACTCTGTGTCACATAAGAACAGAAGAGGAGCCATGTTGGATCAGGCCAGTGGCCCATCCAGTCCAGCACTCTGTGTCACATAAGAACATAAGAGAAGCCATGTTGGATCAGGCCAGTGGCCCATCCAGTCCAACACTCTGTGTCACACAGTGGCCAAAAAAACCCAGGTGCCATCAGGAGGGAGGTCCATCAGTGGGGCCAGGATACTAGAAGCCCTCCCACTGTTGCCCCCTCCAAGCACCCAGAAGACAGAGCATCTCTGCCCCACACAGAGAGTTCCATCTATAAGAACATAAGAGAAGGGGGTGCCAGGTAGAAGGAAACAGAAGGAAGTCCAGTTTACATCCAAGGGTCAAATTTAAAGTATTTGTAGATATGCACGTTGGGGCCCAAGGAGTCCATCACATTTTCTTCCTCGAGAGACACGAAGAGTGCCAGCAAGACACCCAAGCTAGACTACTGCAATTGGCTTGTGTAGGGCAGTGCTTGAAGACTGTTTCGGAGCTTCTTCTAGAGCAAAATGCTGCCGTGAGATTGCTTGCTGGTGTGGACGGCAGGAAGTGTGCTTTTGGTCACTCAAAGTAATTCCTAGGACCGAAGCACTTTCAGGTCCAATTCTGAGCACTGATTATCACCGGCTAGGTTCCTGCCTCTGCTCGCTCCGTTCCCCAACCCTGTCGCTTAACGCAGACACCAGATGCAACAGCAACTCTAGACTGCCAGATGTTTCTCTCGTTGCGTTTTGTAGTCCAGAGGTGGCCAAACTTGCTTAATGTAAGAGCCGTACAGAATAGATGTCCGATGTTTGAGAGCTGCAAGGAAGGAAGGAAGGAAGGAAGGAAGGAAAATAGTTGGGGAGGGAGAGGTGGAAAGAAAGCAACTTTAACTTTAAATGCGTTCTCCAAGCTGCTTTAAAGTGATTTCTCCAAGCTGGCCTATGGGGTGGGGTGGGGTGGGGGGGCTTCAAGAGCCGCACAATAGTGTGAAAGTGCCACATGTGGCTCCCAGGTCACAGTTTGGCTCCCCCCTGTTATAGAGGCTCTGAGCCTGCCCATTCCATGGGCTACTAACTCCCCCAAAGCAGCATTAGGACATTTCTCTCCTGTAATAAGCGTTTCTCACTATTTTGCCTGACAAAAGATAACTTTCTAAAAATAAGTTAGAATGCCTGAATGTAACAGCATGCATTACATGGCTGTTAATTAGCCCAACGTGATGTATTTTTGGTATAAAAGTTAACATCACAATCCAGTTTAATAATGTATTAATTTACATTACCGTTATACAACCATTTTGCTTCGGCGCGTATGCTAAGCAATCGTAATAGCGAACAAATAATTAAGCTGCAAATATAAGCTAACAAATAGCAATCACTTACGGACGCCAAAAAGCAAAATAAACCATCAAGACGTGTTGCAGGAGGGCTAGGGTCGCCACCCTCCAGGTGAGACCTGGAGATTTAGAGTTATAATTTATCTGCTGACTACAGAGATTAGTTGCCTTGGAGAAAACGGCTGCTTTGGAGGGTGGTCATTATACTAGGGTTGCCAAGTCCAATTCAAGAAATATCTGGGGACTTTGGGGGTGGAGCCAGGAGACATTGGGGTGGAGCCAGGAGTAATTGGGGGTGGAGCCAGGAGCAAGGGTGTGACAAGCATAATTGAACTCCAAAGGGAGTTCCGGCCATCACGTTTAAAGGGACCACATGCCTTTTAAATGCCTTCCCTCCATTTGGAAATAATAGCCACTGATGGACCTCTGCTCCATATTTTTATCCAATCCTCTCTTGAAGCTGGCTATGCTTGTAGCTGCCACCACCTCCTGTGGCAGTGAATTCCACATGTTGATCACCCTTTGGGTGAAGAAGTACTTCCTTTTATCTGTTTTAACCTGACTGCTCAGCAATTTCATCGAATGCCCACGGGTTCTTGTATTGTGAGAAAGGGAGAAAAGTGCTTCTTCCTCTACTTTCTCCATCCCATGCATTATCTTGTAAACTTCTATCATGTCACCCCGCAGTCGACGTTTCTCCAAGCGTTTCAACCTTTCTTCATAGGGAAAGTGTTCCAACCCTTTGATCATTCTAGTTGCCCTTTTCTGCACTTTCTCCAATGCTACAGTATCCTTTTTGAGATGTGGCGACCAGAACTGCACACAGTACTCCAAATGAGACAGCGCCATCGGTTTATACAGGGGCATTATGATACTGGCTGACTTGTTATCAGTTCCCTTCTTAATAATTCCCAGCATGGCATTGGCCTTTTTAATTGCGATCGCAAACTGTCTTGACATTTTCAGTGAGTTATCTACCATGACCCCAAGATCTCTCTCTTGGTCAGTCTCTGCCAGTTCACACCCCATCAACTTGTATTTGTAGCTGGGATTCTTGGCCCCAATGTGCATTACTTTGCGCTTGGCCACATTGAACCTCATCTGCCACGTTGACGCCCACTCACCCAGCCTTCTTCTGGGTCTCACAGCATGGGACCACCTGGTCCAATCCTTTTGAAACTGGGAGGGTATTTTGGGAAGAGGCACTGGATGCTATGCTGAAAATTGGGTGCCTCTCCCTCAAAAAGCAGCCCTCCCCCCTGATAGCCACAGATCGATTCTTTATTATACTCCAAACCGGGGGATCCCCTGTCCCTACCTGGGGATTGGCAACCCTACATTATACCCTGGTGGAACTCCTTCTCCTCCCCAATCTCCATCCTCCCCAGGCTGTACTCTCCAGAAATTTCCCAACCCAGAGCCCATTCCCCCATCAGGGTATCCCATCCTCCCACCTTTTCAGCAGAGACAGCCCAGCAGCCAGGAAGTGCGGTGAGGTCATGTTGACTGAGCTCTCTCTCCCCCCCCCCATTAGCCGAGTCATGCCATTAGCAATCCTGCTCTAGCCAGAAGGTCCATTCGCCCGTTATCTCTTCCACCCCAGCTTCAGGCCAGCTTCGGGCAGAGACCCAGGCGTCGAAGTCCCAGCTTCAGGCTGCTGCATCTTTCCTGTAGGGCTAAATCTTGAATTGGCTGGTTCCTCCAAGATGCAAAGACTCCCAGCCTGACGTTCAGCTTTCTCTAGCTACCAACTCCAGGAGAGGTCGATTACACTGCAGGAAAGTGTAGAATCCCAAGGCAGAATCATGGAATCGTAGAGTTGAAGGGTGGCCAACGGTAGCTCTCCAGATTTTTTTTGCCTACAACTCCCATCAGCCCCAGCCAGCATGGCCAATGGCTGGAGCTGATGGGAGTTGTAGGCAAAAAACATCTGGAGAGCTACCGTTGGCCATCCCTGATATAGACCATCTAGTCCAGGGGTGACCAAACTGTGGCTCAGATGGCCATCTAGCCTCTGCTTAAAAACCTCCAAGGAAGGAGAGCCCATCACCTCCCGACGAAGCCTGTTCCACTGACAGATTGCTCTAACTGTCAGGAAGTTCCTCTTAATGTTGAGACGGAAACTCTTTTATGTCAGCTCCGGCCCTCATAACAAATGAGTTTGACACCCTGCAATATACAGTTAACTGGTGGAACTCACCACCGCAAGATGTAATAAAAACTGAAAGCACAAGTGGCGTTGACAAGGGGTAAGACAAATTGATGATGGGAAAATCAATGGCTTTTACCTATTATGACTGTGTGGAACCTCCGTTTGCAGAAATGTATCCCAGGTGCTTAGAGTCTGAAACAGGTGGGGGATTGGTCTCTGTGCATTTGCTCGAAGGCCTTGTGGAGGTTCTGATTGGTCCTTGTGGGAAACAAGATGCTACCCTAGCCACCCCACCCCACCCCACCCCACCCTGGGCTACTTCAGCAGGACCTTTTTTGCCATGGCCCCTCGGCCGAAATTCCCTGCCACTTTAGTCTTCTACTTGAGTTTAGGTGCCAGGTGAAAATGTTCCTCTTTTCTCAGGGTTTTTCTTGGGCAGGGATTCCTTTCCCTGCTGGCTTTGCCCCCGTTTCTGCTCTTTTTCTGCTTGTTTAATTTTAACACAATGTCGGGCTTCTGATGTCGCCTTTGTCGTGGGCTTGTGTGAGTTGTCTGTCCCCGGTGAGTCACGAAGGGAGCGGCTCGATTCTCTGCTGATCCCTTTTTTATTTATTTTACAAGGCTTTAAAGAAAGAAAACGTTTTTTAAAAGATCTTTTGGCTGCTCGATTCGATAGAAACAGCGTGGGGTTTCGCACATTACTGTTTCGATTGTTCTACCTTTGATGGGGAAATTGCTTTGGTTAGCGTGGGGCTGGGAAGATGGCGAAACGAGCGCGCGAATTAAAAATGGATGGATGGAGGAGAGGCCATACATTGGCTGCTTTGACAGCGGTTCTTAGAGACAGGGCAGAGGTGGGGTTGAAGACCTTTTGGAAGTACAACTGATCTCTGAACTGTGGAGATCCGTTCCCCTGGAGAAAATAGCGAAGAGTCCAGTAGCACCCTTGAATCTAACAAATCGTATTATCGCGTAAGCTTTCGAGAAACGCCGCTCACTTTGTCAGATGCAGAGCTGTGTTTCTTGAAAGCTTACCCTACAATAAGAACATAAGAGAAGCCATGTTGGATCAGGCCGAAGGCCCATCCAGTCCAACACTCTGTGTCACATAAGAACATAAGAGAAGCCATGTTGGTTCAGGCCAATGGCCCATCCAGTCCAACACTCTGTGTCACATAAGGACATAAGAGAAGCCATGTTGGTTCAGGCCAATGGCCCATCCAGTCCAACACTCTGTGTCACATAAGAACGTAAGAGAAGCCATGTTGGATCAGGCCAAATGCCCATCCAGTCCAACACTCTGTGTCACATAAGAACGTAAGAGAAGCCATGTTGGATCAGGCCAAATGCCCATCCAGTCCAACAGTCTGTGTCACATAAGAACGTAAGAGAAGCCATGTTGGATCAAGCCAATGGCCTCTCCAGTCCAACACTCTGTGTCACATAACAACAAAAGAGGAGCCATGTTGGATCAGGCCAATGGCCCATCCAGTTGAACACTCTGTGTCACATAAGAACATAAGAGAAGCCATGTTGGATCAGGCCATTGGCCCATCCAGTCCAACACTCTGTGTCACATAAGAACGTAAGAGAAGCCATGTTGGATCAGGCCAATGGCCCATCCAGTCCAACACTCTGTCACATAAGAACATAAGAGAAGCCATGTTGGATCAGGCCAATGGCCCATCAAGTCTAACACTCTGTGTCACACAATGCCAAAAAAAAAAATTATACACACACACACACACATATATATACACACTGTGGCTAATAGCCACTAATGGACCTCTGCTCCATATTTTTTCTGACCCCCTCTTGAAGCTGTCTATGCTTGTAGCCGCCACCACCTCCTGTGGCAGAGAATTCCACATGTTAATCACCCTTTGGGTGAAGAAGAACTTCCTTTTATCCGTTTTAACCCACTGCTCAACAATTTCATCGAATGCCTACGAGTTCTTGTATTGTGAGAAAGGGAGAAAAGTACTTCTTTCTCTACTTTCTTTATCCCTTGCATAATCTTATAAACCTCTATCATGTCACCCCGCAGTCGACGTTTCTCCAAGTTAAAGAGCTGCAAGCGTTTTAACCCTTCTTCATAGGGAAAGTGTTCCAACCCTTTACAATAAAATGTGTTAAATCTTCAACAGGGATGGCCAGAATAGGTTAACATAAAAGCCACATAGAATAAACATCAGATGTTTCAGAGCCGCAAAACGAAGGAAGGAAGGTGGTGAGGAGGGAGGGAGAGGTGAAAAAAAGCAACTTGAACTTTAAATGTCGCGAGCCGCCCTGAGCCTGCTTCGGCGGGGAGGGGTGGGATATAAATCAAATAAATTAAAGTAAAGTAAATGCATTTTCCAAGCTGCCACCTGGCTCGGCTCGGAGAAGTGATTTAAAGAGACAAATGCCTTTTCTGAGCCAACTGATGGGACGGCAGGGGCTTTGAGAGCCGCACCATATGAGGCTCGTGAGCCACGGTTTGGCCACCCCTGGTATTAAAGGTGCTACTATTTACTGTTTTGCAGCAACAGACTGGCACGGCTAACTCCTCTGCATCTATGGCCCTGGAGAAAAGGGGAGCTTCAGATGGTGGAGTCCGTAGCACGATACTCCACTGAGGACCCTTCCCTAACCAAGCCCCACCTAACCAAATGCTGGACTGGGAAATTCCTAGAGATTTCGGGGTGGAGCTTAGTAGGGAAGGGACCTCGGCAGGGTAACCAGGGTTGCCAATCCCCAGGTGGGGGCAGGGGATCCCCCTGTTTAGAGGCCCTCCCCCCACTTCAGGGTCATCAGAAAGCGGGAGGGGGGGAGGGAAATGGCTGCTGGGCCCTCCGTTATTCCCTATGGAGACCAGTTCCCGTAGAGTATAATGGAGAATTGATCCACAGGTATCTGGGGCTCTACTTTTTTGAAGCAGAGACTCCAGATTTTCGGCATAGCATCCGATACCTCTCCTCGAAACACCCTCCAAGTTTCAAAAAGATTGGACCAGGGGGTCCAATTTCATGAACCCCATAAGAAGGTGCCCCTATCCTTCATTATTTCCAAAGGAGGGAAGGCATTGGAAAGGTGTGCCGTCCCTTTAAATGTGATGGCCAGAGCTCCCTTTGGATTTCAGTTCTGCTTGTCACAATCTTGCTCCTGGCTCCACCCCCAAAGTCCCCAGATATTTTTTGCGTTGGACGTGGCAACCCTAAGGGGAACTGATCTCGGTAGTCTGGGGGTCAACTGTAATTCTGTGAGCCCCCCCTGGCAACTGTAACCTTCGTTTCAAGCCGTGATTTTTAAAGCCTTTTCTTGTCTGTGTCCCTGTACTCAAATTCAAGCAGGCAAGGGGATATATATTGGTGCCTTTGGTGTTAAAGGTAAAGGTAGTCCCCTGTGCAAGCACCAGTCGTTTTTGACTCTGGGGTAACGTTGCTTTCACAACATTTTCACGGCAGACTTTTCACGGGGTGGTTTGCCATTGCCTTCCCCTGTCATCTACACTTCCCCCCCAGCAAGCTGGGTACTCATTTGACCGACCTCGGAAGGATGGAAGGCTGAGTCAACCTGGAGCCGGCTACCTGAACCAGCTTCTGTGTGTGGGGGGGGGGGGCAGAGCCCCGTGATGCAGAGTGTTAAAGCTGCAGTGCTGCAGTCCTAAGCTCTGTTCACGACCTGAGGTTGATCCCCGACGGAAGCTGGGTTTTCGGGTAGCTGGCTCCAGGTTGACTCAGCCTTTCATCCTTCCGAGGTCGGTCAAATGAGTCCTCAGCTTGCTGGGGGCAAAGTGTAAAAGACTGGGGAAGGCAATAGCAAACCGCCCTGTAAAAAAAAGTCTGCCGTGAAAACGTTGTGAAAGCAACGTCACCCCAGAGTCGGAAATGACTGGTGCTTGCACAGGGGACCTTTCCTTTCCTTTGGTGTTAGGCTGCATTGTGGTTTCTGTGTGCAAGAAAAACCAAATCACTGGCTCTCCCCAGGAATTAGAAAGGCCAGCGATTTTCCTCGGATCCCGCCGACGCTAAGAGAGATTCACAGATCCCTTGTAGGGCGGGAGCAAAAGAATTACTCAACAGTCATTATATTAACAGCTACGGAGATAAATTTAAGGCGGTGTTTGAGGTGCCAAGTCAATTGAAGCCAAATTGGGTAGTTTTCCTGCATGTTGTGGGTACGCTGCTGTATGTACAGTCTCTTGTGAGTTCATTCTCCACCTGACAACGCGCTCAGCGGAAGCGAGCAGGATAATTCTCGCATCCTTTAGCACCTCGTTGTGTTAATACTTAACGCTTTTCTTACTTCTGGTTTCAGATTTCTGGTGGGTTCCAGGTTTCCACAATCCAAATCCAATAGCTCTGGCAGAGGTTGTCCTTGAAAGGGCAGCTGCTGTGAGAGCCCTCTCCAGCCCCACCCACCTCACAGGGTGTCTGTTGTGGGGGAGGAAGGTAAAGGAGATTGTGAGAGCCAGTTTGGTGTAGTGGTGAAGCGCGCGGACTCTTATCTGGGAGAACCGGGTTTGATTCCCCACTCCTCCTCTTGCACCTGCTGGAATGGCCTTGGGTCAGCCACAGCTCTGGCAGAGGTTGTCCTTGAAAGGGCAGCTGCTGTGAGAGCCCTCTCAGCCCCACCCACCTCACAGGGCATCTGTTGTGGGGGAGGAAGGGAAAGGAGATTGTGAGCCGCTCTGAGACTCTTCGAAGAGGAGGGCGGGATATAAATCCAGTATCTTCATCTACCTCACAGGGTGCCTGTTGTGGGGGAGGAAGGTAAAGGAGATTGTGAGCTACTCTGAGACTCTCCGGAGTGGAGGGCGGGATATAAATCCATTATCTTCATCTACCTCACAGGGTGCCTGTTGTGGGGGAGGAAGGTAAAGGAGATTGTGAGCCGCTCTGAGACTCTTCAGAGTGGAAGGCGGGATATAAATCCAATATCTTCATCTACCTCACAGGGTGTCTGTTGTGGGGGAGGAAGGGAAAGGAGATTGTGAGTCGCTCTGAGACGCTTCGGAGTGGAGGGCGGGATATAAATCCAATATCTTCTTCCTAAGCGTAAACAAATTCAAGACCCATCAGCATTGTCTAAGATCCATGTTGAATTGGGTGTCTCATCGATTGGGGGCTGGGGAAGCTGCTTCCTATAGGGGTGGGGTGGGGGTCGTTGTTGCCCAGACTGTTCACAGCATTAGGGTGTGGGAAATCAGCCTATCCATATGCTGTGATCGTGCCCCCCCCGTTTTTCAGCGGAAGTCAAAGGGCGTTTTCGCACTGACCTTAATCGGCAGCGACGTCCCTCTTCACTGCGCAGGATCTGCGCGGATTTCGCACCAACTGCTGTGGAGCACCCAGAAGAGCCGCAAAGTCCCACGGCTTTTGCGTCACAAATGTAAAGTTGGTTTTCGGCGAAAACCATTTGCGACGCAAAAGCCGCGGGACTTTGTGGCTCTTTCGGGTGCTCCGCAGCAATTGGTGCGAAATCCGCGCAGAACCTGCGCGGTGAAGAGGGACGTCGCTGCCGATTAAGGTCAGTGCGAAAACGCCCAAAGGTTTGTGTGTCATTCAAGTGTGCCTTTTGTGTATCATTCAAGTGTGCCTTTTGTGTATCATTCAAGTGTGCATTTTCTTCTTCCTGGCAGGTCCTAACCACCTGGCGTATCTACCTGTTTGGGCTCAAGGTGCCAGCCAAGGTGAGCGGGGGGGGGAAGGGAGGAAGGATGTCTCCGAGTGGGTGGCTCACCGTCTCCAAGTGGGCGGCTCAGGTGCCTGCTGCGAAGGCTTGATTTGACGCTCCCTTCTCTCGCCTCCGTTTTGCTCCCCAGATCGAAAGCTCTTTCAACGTGCTAGAGATCCGTGCTTTAAACGCCCTGAATCACAACCAGGTAAGGAGCTGGGTCTCCCGCTTGGTTGCCAGCCTTCTGCAATTCTGCTGCTGCGAGGCTTGGTGCTTATTGGTTCTCCACTCCCCACCCCGCCCTTTCTACTTTCAGATCCTGTTGGAGACTGAGAAAGCAACCTACAGCCTGAAATTCCCCACCCCGGAAAGTGCCGACCAGGTCACGAGACATGTTAACACTGCCTTAGCCAAAATATTTCCGAGCCCGGCCTCTGTGTGAGTATGCGGCCGTGCGAGGGAGTGCAGAGATGTGGCTGGCTTTCCAGGGATTTGCTGCAAGCTGCGCCTTTGAAGATAACTTGATCTGCTATGGTCACCAGCTCTGAGTTGGGAAATACCGTATTTTTCGCACCATAAGGCGCTCCGGATGATAGAACGCACCTTCCTCCTGGGGGGCGATCCGCTGCCTCTGCCTCCGATCCGGCGCTTCCCCCGCGCCTCCCTGCCTGGCTCCATCTTCTTCCAGCAAGCGCTGGGATCGCTCCACGTGGCCCCACCGCAAACCCAGCGCTTCGCGAGCACTGGCTGTGGAGAGGGCAGGGTGCTTCCTCCTTGCCTGTCTGCCTGGCTTCAGCTGTGATGCTTAAAGCAAGCACTGGGATCGGAGGGCGGAGGGAGCAATCCCAGCGCTTGCTTTAAGCATCAGAGGTGGAGCCAGGCAGACAGACAAGGAGGAAGCACGCTGCCCCCTCCGCAGCCGGCGCTCGCGAAGCGCTGGGTTTGCGGTGGGGCCACGTGGAGCGATCCCAGTGCTTGCTGGAAGAAGATGGAGCCAGGCAGGGAGGCGCGGGGGAAGCGCCGGATCGGAAGCAGAGGCAGCGGATCGCCCCCCCACCCAGGAAGGTACGTACCTTCGCTCCATAAGACGCACACATTTCCCCCCCACACACTTTTTTGGGGGGGGGAAGTGCATCTTATGGTCCGAAAAATACGGTACCTGGAGGTTTGGGGGCTGGAGCCTGGGAAGGGCGGAGTTTGAGAAAGGGAGGGGCCTCAGCATAGATTCCACCCTCCCAAGCAGCCATTTTCTCATAAGAACATATGAGAAGCCATGTTGGATCAGGCCAATGGCACCTCCAGTCCAACACTCTGTGTCACATAAGCACATAAGAGAAGCCATGTTGGATCAGGCCAGTGGCCCATCCAGTCCAACACTCTGTGTCACATAAGCACATAAGAGAAGCCATGTTGGATCAGGCCAGTGGCAAAACCAATCCAACACTCTGTGTCACATAAGCGCATAAGAGAAGCCCTGTTGGATCAGGCCAGTGGCCCATCCAGTCCAACACTCTGTGTCACATAAGGACATAAGAGAACCCATGTTGGATCAGGCCAGTGGCCCATCCAGTCCAACACTCTGTGTCACATAAGGACAAAAGAGAAGACATGTTGGATCAGGCCAGTGGCCCATCCAGTTCAACACTCTGTGTCACATAAGAACAGAAGAGAAGCCATGTTGGATCAGGCCAATGGCCCATTCAGTCCAACACTCTGTGTTACATAAGAACATAAGAGAGGCCATGTTGGATCAGGCCAGTGGCCCATTCAGTCCAACACTCTGTCACATAAGAACAGCCATGTTGGATCAGGCCAATGGCCCATCCAGTCCAACACTCTGTGTCACACAGTGGCCAAAATATACACACACACACACTGTGGCTAATAGCCACTGATGGACCTCTGCTCCACATTTTTATCCAATCCCCTCTTAAAGGTGGCTCTGCTTGTAGCTGCCACCACCTCCTGTGGCAGTGAGTTCCCCATGTTAACCACCCTTTGGGTGAAGAAGTACTTTCTTCTATCCGTTTTAACCTGACTGCTCCAGGAAAACTGATCTCTGTCATCCAGAGACCAAATACAATAGCAGCTCTAGATCTGTGGATGTTTCTCTGTGTGCTTTTGTAAAAGAAATCTTCCAGAGAGTCAGCGTGGTGTACGGTTGCCAAGTCCAATTCAAGAAATACCTTTGGGGGTGGAGCCAGGAAACATTGGGGGTGGAGCCAGGAGCAAGGTTGTGAGAAGCATGACTGAGCTCCAAAAGAAGTTCTGGCCGTCACATTTAAAGGGACCGCGCACCTTTGACGTGCCTTGCCTCCATTTGGAAATAATGAAGGATAGGGGCATCGTCTTTGGGGGCTCATAGAATTGGACCCCCTAGTCCAGTCTTTTTGAAACTTGGAAGGTGTTTTGAGGAGAGTCATCGGGAGATATGCTGCAGATTTGGTGACTCTACCTCAAAAAAAGGTCAAGCTGTTTGAGAGCTTGGAATAGACGGGGAAGGGAGAGGTGGGAAGAAAGCAACTTTAACGTTAAATGGCTTTTCCAGGCTGGCCAGTGGGGTGGTGGGGGCCTCAAGAGTCACGCAGTTGTGTGTGAAAGAGACACATGTGGCTCCCGAGCCACAGTTCGACCACCCCTGATATAGAACCAAGCGCACCCCCCCCCCAGCATTTTTTAGGCTGGGGGCACTGCTAGAATTCTGACACAGCGTGGCAGGCGCAACCACGATGCGGCTGCTGCGGGATGCTGAGCCAACCACATGTCAGGGAGCGTGGTTACGCATTCAGGTGGAAGCTCTGCTTGACAAGAGGCCTTTTAAAACGAAGGCGTTATTTTCTTGCTGACACACAGCTAACCTCCAGTCACTCAGCAAAGAGCCTCATGAACTGCCGCTGCCAAAGCAAAGGATATATTTTTTTTAATCAGGCAGTCAGAATTCTCATTGGGCAAAAGATCCACCTGGCCGTGCCCGCTTTATAAAAGGCAGGAGATACTGGAGTCTTGTGTTCCGTTTTGGGCACCACATTTTAAGAAGGATCGAGACAAGCTGGAAGGGGTCCAGAGGAGGGTGACGGAGATGGTTGAGAGGTCTGGAGACCCAAGTCCTGTGAAGAAAGGTTGAAAGAGCTGGGCATGTTTAGCCTGGAGAGGGGGCGGCTGAGAGATGATAGGATCACCATCTTCAAGGACTTGAAGGGCTTTCATATAGAGCAGGGGTGGCCAATGGTAGCTCTCCAGATGTTCTTCACCCAAAAGGTGATTAACATGTGGAATTCACTGCCACAGGAGGTGGTGGCGGCTACAAGCATAGCCAGCTTCAAGAGGGGATTGGATAAAAATATGGAGCAGAGGTCCATCAGTGGCTATTAGTCACAGTATGTGTGTGTGTGTATACACTCACACACACACACACACACACATATTGGCCACTGTGTGACACGGAGTGTTGGGCTGGATGGGCCATTGGCCTGATCCAACATGGCTTCTCTTATGTTCTTATGCTTTTTGCCTACAACTCCCATCAGCCCCAGCCAGCATGGCCAATGGCTGGGGCTGATGGCAGTTGTAGGCAATAAAAACATCCATTGGCCACCCCTGATATAGAGGATGGGGTGGAATAGTTTTCTGTGGCCCCAGAAGGTCAGACCAGAACCAACGGATTGAAATTAAATCAAAAGAGTTTTTGGCTCAACATTAGGAAGAAATTCCTGACCGTTAGAGCGGTTCCTCAGTGGAACAGGCTTCCTCCTCAGGAGGTGGTGGGCTCTCCTTCCTTGGAGGGTTTTAAACAGAGGCTGGATGGCCATCTGACAGCAATGGAGATCCTGTGAATTTAGGGGGGAGGTGTGTGTGAGTTTCCTGCCTTGTGCAGGGGGTTGGACTAGATGACCCTGTGTGTGTGTCCCCCACACACAACCTGTCCCCCATGCCATTTTTCATTTCTGTGTTAGCGATGGTCCCACAGTGGAGAAGCTTCCTTGGCCACCGAAAGGCTCCGCCCCCTGACTTGGGGAAGCCCCGCCTTTAGTCCCACCAAGCTCCACCCGCGAGATGGATCTGATCTCCGTCGTGGCGGTTCCGTTCCCTCTGGAGAAACTTGTCAGTTGAGTTTCCTGGAAGACCTGGAGGCAGGATTTTAAATTAGTCTGAGAGGAAACCGGGCAGGCGAAAGATGCTTGTCAAGCTGCGTAGGGGAAAACTGCCCTGAAATTAGCAAAGAGTCTTGCCCCGAATTTTGTGTTGTGCCTTTCAGGCTGATGTGGGCAGGCCTCAGATTCACCAGGAGCTCACAGGAGCACAGCTCCTGAACCTTTCAGAGGA
This sequence comes from Heteronotia binoei, assembly GCF_032191835.1. NCBI lineage: Eukaryota > Metazoa > Chordata > Lepidosauria > Squamata > Gekkonidae > Heteronotia > Heteronotia binoei. Next base: position 6,569,160 of record NC_083237.1, on the reverse strand, counting down.
TTCCTCCTCTTCCTCTCCATTGAATAGCAGGTGCAGCTGCATAACAATCCCTGGATTAGGAGAGCAGGCAGCCAGCCAGCCACCAGGGCCTTTGCCACGCCGCCAGCAGCCCTCATTAACCCCTGGAGAAGCCCGTGCCACCCTTTCTCCAGTTCTTATGTGATTTTGGGTAGCGAGTGGCTTGCTGGTCTTTTGATGTGGAGAGCCCCAGGTGCGTGAGGCCTGCTTTGGCTGGCTGGATGTCTAAACCAGCCCAAGCAGGCCTCGCTCACCCACGGCTCTCCTTCCTTGCATTGGGTTGCTTTTGGCTGGGGGGATATGCTAATAAGTTATGCTAATGAGCTCCACCACCTATTTTTCTACAAAATGACCCCCGGACGTGAGAATATGAGAATTTATGAATGCTGATCCATCTCAATTGATTTCTCCTAGCTGCTTGATACGCCACGGCAATGCCGAGACGCCGGAGACGCCGCGGGACATGTCGCCCCACTCGGAGAGCTCCAACTCCACCACCCACAGCATCTGCGGTGAGAAAGGGGCAGGAAACCCAGAGCCGGTGGGGAGGAAGGCAGACGGCGTGGGGGATGCGTTTCCGAACAACCGTGAAGTCTCCGGTTTTCAGATCTGCGTCTTAGTCATATAGCGAGGAGGCATTGCCGCGTCCGAGCACGGGAAACGGCATGCAATTTTAATTACAGTTGATGCATTAGGCACTTAACCTACTGACCTGAATCCCGGAAAAGTTCTCTGAAGAACGTAAGAATCGCCTTGCTGGGTCAGCTGGATGGTCCACTTAGCTCAGTCTTCTGTCTCCAGTGCTGGCAGCCGGCTGAGAGCTGTCAACACAACGCCTGCCGGGACATCGCTATCTTCTTCTGTTTGTCCTTGTCATTTGGCAATGAAAGGCATTCTGTCTCTTGACCCAGGCCTGCCACTAGGCAAACTAGATGATCGCCTAGGGCGCTCGCCTTCTGGGGGTGCCAAATTGGGCACCTCCCATGTGACTCGGTGATGTTATCAATGGGGGGGGCACCAGATGTTAGCCTAAGGTGCTGGACAGTCTAGAGCCAGCTCTGGTCATGGAAATTCCATGGGATTTTTATAAGAAGAAGAAGAATTGCAGATTTATACCCCGCTCTTCTGCCTGAATCAGAGACTCAGAGTGGCTTACATTCTCCTATGTCTTCTCCCCCCACAACAGACACCCTGTGAGGTGGGGGCAGATTTATACCCCGCCCTTCTCCCTGAATCAGAGACTCAGAGCGGCTTACAATCTCCTATATCTTCGCCCCACAAAACAGACACTCTGTGAGGTGGGGGCAAATTTATACCCCACCCTTCTCCCTGAATCAGAGTGGCTTACAATCTCCTATATCTTCTCCCCCCCACAACAGACACCCTGTGAGGTGGGTAGGGCTGAGAGGGCTCTCACAGCAGCTGCCCTTTCAAGGACAGAGACTCAGAGCGGCTTACAATCTCCTATATCTTCTCCCCCGCCACAACAGACACCCTGTGAGGTGGGGGCAGATTTATAACCCACCCTTCTCCCTGAATCAGAGACTCAGAGCAGCTTACAATCTCCTATGTCTTCTCCCCCCACAACAGACACCCGGTGAGGTGGGTGGGGCTGAGAGGGCTCTCACAGCAGCTGCCCTTTCAAGGAAACTTGCATGAGTGAACGTACCTCCGTGTTGACAAAAACGCGCCTTGCACACAGAAATCCAGCATGTCAGGGAGGTGGGCTAGGCTTCTGCTTGCAGCCTGAAGTAGGAGAGTTTCTGTGAGCCTCAGAAAGGCTTCCTAATGAAGGAGGCCAAACAGTGATGGTCTCTGCCTGACATTCCCTTAGGTGGCTTCTCGGAGACGTATGCGGCGTTGTGTGACTACAACGGGCACTCTTGCCGAGAGGAGGTCCAGTGGTAAGTTCTCACCTTCAGGGGCACAAGGAGCAACTAGAGTTGGTTGTCCAGCTGCGCCATCCAGTCCAACGTTTCGTCACAGAGTGGCCAAAAAAACCCAGGTGCCATCAGGAGATCCACCAGTGGGGCCAGGACACTAGAAGTCCTCCCACTGTTGCCCCTCCATTACCAAGAATACAGAGCATCACCTGCCCCAGACACAAGAATATAAGAGAAGCCATGCTGGATCAGGCCAATGCCCCATTCAGTCCAACACTCTTGTGTCATAAAGTGACCAAAAAAACCCAGGTGCCATCAGGAGGTCCACCAGTAGGGCCAGGATAATAATTCCATGCTGGGAATTCTTAGGAAGGGAATTGAAAACAAATCAGCCAGTATCATAATGCCCCTGTATAAATCGATGGTGCGGTCTCATTTGGAATACTGTGTACAATTCTGGTCTCCGCACCTCAAAAAGGATAGTATAGCATTGGAAAAAGTCCGGAAAAGGGCAACTAGAATGATTAAAGGGTTGGAACACTTTCCCTATGAAGAAAGGTTAAAACGCTTGGGGCTCTTTAGCTTGGAGAAACGTCGACTGCGGGGTGACATGAGAGAGGTTTACAAGATTATGCATGGGATGGAGAAAGCAGAGAAAGAAGTCCTTTTCTCCCTTTCTCACAATACAAGAACTCGTGAGCATTCGATGAAATTGCTGAGCAGACAGGTTAAAACGGATAAAAGGAAGTACTTCTTCACCCAAAGGGTGATTAACATGTGGAATTCACTGCCACAGGAGGTGGTGGCAGCTATAAGCTTAGTCAGCTTTAAGAGGGGATTGGATAAAAATATGGAGCAGAGGTCCATCAGTGGCTATTAGCCACAGTGTGGATATATATATGTATGTGTGTATATATATAATTTTTGGGGCCACTGTGTAACACAGAGTGTTGGACTGGATGGGCCATTGGCCTGATCCAACATGACGTCTCTTATGTTCAGGACACTAGAAGTTCTCCCACTGTTGCTCCTCCCCTCAGCACCAAGAATACAGAGCATCATTGCCCCTGACAGAGAGTTCCAACGATACCCACAGTGGCTAATAGCCACTGATGGATCTCTACTCCATATGTTTATCCAATCCCCTCTTGAAGCTGTCTATGCTTGTAGCCGCCACCACCTTCTGTGGCAGTGAATTCCACGTGTGAATCACCCTTTGGGTGAAGAAGGACTTCCTTTTATCCGTTTTAACCTGTCTGCTCAGCAATTTCATCGAATGCCCACGAGTTCTTGTATTGTGAGAAAGGGAGAAAAGGACTTCTTTCTCCATCTTCTCTATGCCAGCATAATCTTGTAAAACCTCGATTATGTCACCCCTTAGTCATCGTTTCTTTCAAGCTAAAGAGCCCCGAGTGCTCTTAACCTTTCAGTTCTTCTCCAGACTGAACATTCCCCAGGTCCCTTAGCCTTTCCTCATTGGACTTTGTCAAAAACAGCACCTTAAACTGGTCTCAGATGACGATTAGCCTGTGTGTAGCAGTAGAAAAGAGCGAGTGTCCGGGAGCACCTTAAAGGCTAACAAAATTTGTGATAGGGCATGAGCTTTCGTGAGTCACTGTATCTGAAGAAGTGAGAAATGACTCATGAAACCTCATGTTTTACCACACAATTTGTTAGACTCCCACATAAAATGTTACCGTTTCTGGGGGGAAATGGCTACAGAAATAAGCAATTTGGCTGCTTTGTTGACGTTTTTTTGCTCCCACTCACCAGGGGAAAAGTGACTGGATGGTGATATCTTCACCTCAGGGTTTATATGCATTGCCTCTGAAAAGAAATAAAGAGGGCCTCCTCCCTCAGGAGGAAACCCAGGGCCCGTTCACTGAGGGGAGGTCGGAGAGATGTTGTGAGGAGATTTCCCCCTTGGCTGGAGATGTGGAGCATGGGGTTCAGTCTCTCCTGCTAGGGGTGGTAGATGGGTTTCATGTCTTGATTTCACAGGGAGGTTGTCAAAGCCCACCTCCCATCCCCCTCTGGTTTCTCTCTATCCTTTCTGCCTCTCCTGTTCCAGGATGTCGACACGATTTATCACTCCGAAGACAATCGGGAGTTCAACCTGCTCGATTTCTGTCACCTGGAGAGTAGGTGAGAAGCAACAATGGAGGATGCCCACCTCAAAAGCTCAACCACTTCCCTTCAGTTCCAAAATATTCTCTAAATATTGAGTGGGATGCTGTCAGGTTTCTGAACTTGCCTCCATGGAATATTCTGGACTTCCTTGAAGCGGCGACTGAGAGGCTGGGCTACAAAATAAGAAGTCCTAGGTTCAAATCTCTTCTAAGCCACAAATTCACTAGGGGGCTTTAGACAAGCCTTTGACAGTCCTGTCCCCAGTGTGGGGGATAATAATATTGAGCTGAATACATCTCTGTAGGGAATAATAGAGTTCCCAGCAGACATTTCCCTCCAAACCAGGGGATCTCCTGCCTCCACCTGGGGATTGGCAACCCTACAGAGTGGGGATTCGAACCTAGTTCTCCCAGATCCTAATCTGACACTTTAACCACTGATCCGGATCAGGACTACAGTGTGGGGAATGGAGCTAAGCCTGTTCTCCATTTTCCTGGCCCAAAACAATCCCACGAGGCCACAGTTTGCACAACTGAACAAACAGGACTTGCGTGTTTGTCCCGAAGGAGCAGACGACAGGCTTTGAGAATTGTTTTGGGTCAGGAAGATGCCAGAAGGAAGGCTTAAATTCCTCTCCCCCCCCCCCCCCCCGGGCTGCAGTCCTCTTCCCACACTTTTCTGACACACTTTCCCCATCTCCTCTGTCTTCTCCCCTCACAGGGACCTGGCGCTGATCGTGGCTGCTCTGGCTTACAACCAGTGGTTCACCAAAATCTACTGCAAAGACCTGCGGTTGGTATGTCCTCCCCAGTGGCGCCGGCTTTTTCCTCAGGATCCTGGGCCTGTGTCCCCTTCATCTGCTGGCGGCCTCAGCACCCTCGGAAGCCCTTTCCAGGGTCTCCTAGCCTGCAGGCAAACTGGGAAGACCTGAAAGCCATAGCTCCCTTTTCCAAAATCCAGGACTTCTCGATTCCAATCCAGAAACTGTTTTCCCCTGATCTAAAGTCACGTGTGTTAGGAGCCCCGTGGCGCAGAGTGGTAAAGCTGCAGTACTGCAGTCCAAGCTTTGCTCACAGTTTGAGTTCGATCCCAGCGGAAGCGGGATACAGGGAGCCGGCTCGAGGTTGACTCAGCCTTCCATCCTTCCGAGGTCGGCTTCTTACAGGGTGGTTTGCCCTTGCCTTCCCCAGTCATCTACACTTTCCCCCCAGCAAGCTGGGGACTCATTTGACCGACCTCGGAAGGATGGAAGGCTGAGTCAACCTCGAGCCAGCTACCTGAAAACCCAGCTTCCGCCGGGGGATCGAACTCAGGTTGTGAGCCGAGCTTAGGACCGCAGTACTGCAGCTTTAACAGCCCTCCCTAGTTGCTCATTTATTTTAAATTCTTCCTCTTCTGTTCTTCTGCTTTGAAAAAGAAAGGACCACAAAGCTGGGGACTCATTTGACTGACCTCGGAAGGATAGAAGGCTGAGTCAACCCTGGGCCAGCTACCTGAACCAGCTTCCGCTGGGATAGAACTCAGGTCATGAGCAGAGAGTTCAGATCACAGAACCGCAGTACTGCTGCTTTACCACTCTGCACCACGGGGCCGCTTTACCTTTAAAGTCACCTGTAAATTCTGACAAACTAAGGCCAGATTGTCTACAGATTGACTTTATGTTGTAATACCTCATGGATCTGCAAACTCCAAGCCACGCCTCCCCCCTCCCCTCAAGCTTTCCTCCTCCGCTTTCCTCACGTCTGCGTTTTTCTTCTTTCTGCAGGGCTCGGAGGTAGCCGAGCAAGTCCTGCACACAGTTAGCAAGTCACACCACCTGGAGGAGCTGGTCCTGGACAACGCGGGGTTAAAAACGTGAGGCTTTGCCCACATCTTTGACATTCGGGATTCAGTTTGCAAAGGCCTTGGTGGCCCTGATTCAGGACAGAAAGAGGGGGGGATATAAAGTGTGTAAGTACGTAAAATATAAGGTGAGTTTCCTGCATTGTGCAGGGGGTTGAAGAAGAAGGAAAAGATGATATTGAATTTATATCCTGCCCTCCACTTCGAAGAGTCTCAGAGCGGCTCACAATCTCCTTTACCTTCCCCCCCCCCACAACAGACACCCTGTGAGGTAGATGAAGATATTGGATTTATATCCCACCCTCCACTCCGAAGAGTCTCAGAGCGGCTCACAATCTCCTTTCCTTCCTCCCCCACACAGACACCCTGTGAGGTAGATGAAGAGATTGGATTTATATCCCACCCTCCACTCCGGAGAGTCTGAGTGGCTCACAATCTCCTTTCCCTTCCTCCCCCACAACAGACACCCTGTGAAGTGGGTGGGGCTGGAGAGGGCTCTCACAGCAGCTGCCCTTTCAAGGACAACCTCTGCCAGAGCTCTGGCTGACCCAAGGCCATTCTAGCAGGTGCAAGTGGATTAGTGGGGAAGCAAACCCGGTTCTCCCAGATAAGTTGGCCTAGATAACCTTGGAGATCCCTTCCAATTCTAGGATTCTGTGATTCTAAGATTAGAAAGTTTGACATGGAATGCCATGGTTGGGACATTCCAGTGTTCCTTGGGTGTATTTCATGCAAATTTGGGTTGTAGACATCAAGAGCCGTACACTAGATTCTATGGGTCGGAAGGCAATCATTTGTGTGAGCTTTCGGGATTTTGAACCCGCATTCTAGAAAGTTCCAAATGATTTCAATAATTCTCAGGAAATTCCATTCTCCCTCGCCTTTGGACCCTGCTCCAAGACAGGCTCTAGCTGAGACTTCAACTCTGTTATAGAATAAAACAGGAGTCCTCAGACTTGTCAAGCCCGTGGCCGCTTTCGGAATGCTGACGCAGGGTGGTGAGCGCAACCGCAAAATGGCTGCCACAGGGGGCGGAGTCAGTCATAAAACACCAGGGAGTGAAATTATGTATCCCTTTAATGATCACTGTTCAGCGCTACAGGTAGAACTTCCGTTTCACAGGGTGCCTTTTAAAAGGAACGTATTATTTAATAATCATTCCCAAGACACAAGCAGAAACTCATTCAGTGACAATCGTTACACTGTGGTGGCGGCTGTTCTTGAAGCAACTTTGACAAACCCTGCCCAGCCAATCAGATTGCCAAGGGCCATTTAGAAGCCTTGCTGGACAAAAGCCCCAGCCAGCCCAGCTCGCTTTCTAAATACACTCGGTGGGCACTAAGAATGGGGTCAGGCACCTCAGCACCCTTGGGCACTCGTTGGGGATCCCGGTATAAATGCTTAGTTGCTGCAGGACCTGCCTGAGCCAGTTTGGTGTAATGGTTAAGTGTGCAGACTCTTATCTGGGAGAACCGGGTTTGATTCCCCACTCCTCCACTTGCACCTGCTGGAATGGCCTTGGGTCAGCCATAGCTCTGGCAGAGGTTGTCCTTGAAAGGGCAGCAGCTGTGAGAGCCCTCTCAGCCCCACCCACCTCACAGGGTGTCTGTTGTGGGGGAGGAAGGTAAAGGAGATTGTGAGCCGCTCTGAGACTCTTTGGAGGGGAGGGCGGAATATAAATCCAATATCTTCATCTACCTCACAGGGTGTCTGTTATGGGGGAGGAAGGTAAAGGAGATTGTGAGCCGCTCTGAGACTCTTCGGAGCGGAGGGCGGGATATAAATCCAATATCTTCATCTACCTCACAGGGTGTCTGTTATGGGGGAGGAAGGTAGAGGAGATGGAGAGCCGCTCTGAGACTCTTCGGAGTGGAGGGCGGGATATAAATCCAATATCTTCATCTACCTCACAGGGTGTCTGTTGTGGGGGATGAAGGGAAAGGAGATTGTGAGCCGCTCTGAGACTCTGTCCTTGAAAGGGCAGCTGCTGTGAGTGCCCTCTCAGCCCCACCCACCTCACCGGATTTATCTGTTGTGGGGGGAGACGATATAGGAGATTGTGAGTCGCTCTGAGTCTCTGATTCAGAGAGAAGGGTGGGGTATAAATCTGTAGTCTTCTTCTTCTTACTTTCCTGGCAAGGGAGACACCATGATCAGAAAGGTGGTTTTCCCAGGGTGAAGCTCATCTATTGCATTCTGGGTGTCCTGACCCCTGCGATTTCCCCAAGTACGAGAATCTCGACTGCATAATTTGTGGTAGTGGGAGACTGCATTCGCGCTTTCCCCTAAAAGTATTGAGAGCCGGTTTGGTGTAGCAGTTAAGTGCGCAGACTCTTATCTGAGAGAACCGGGTTTGATTCCCCACTCCTCCACTTGCAGCTGCTGGAATGGCCTTGGGTCAGCCATAGCTCTCGCAGGAGTTGTCCTTGAAAGGGCAGCTTCTGTCAGAGGTCTCTCAGCCCACCCATCTCTCAGGGTATCTGTTGTGGGGGAGGAAGGGAAAGGAGATTGTAGGCTGCTCTTTGACTCTGTCCTTGAAAGGGCATCTTCTGTGAGAGCTCTCTCAGTCCCACTTGCCTCACAGGGTGTCTGTTGTGGGGGAGAAAGGGAAAGGAGATTGTAGGCTGCTCTGAGACTCTGTCCTTGAAAGGGCAGCTGCTGGGAGAGCTCCTCAGTCCCACCCACCTCACAGGGTGTCTGTTGTGGGGGGGGGGGGAGATAAAGGAGATTGTGAGCTGCTCTGAGACTTTCTCCTTGAAAGGGCAGCTGCTGGGAGAGCTCTTTCAGCCCCACCCACCTCACAGGGTGTCTGTTGTGGGGAGAGGGGGAAGATAAAGGAGATTGCGACTGCTCTGAGATTCAAAGTATAGGGCGGGATATAAATCCAACATCATCATCATCTTCTTCTACTACTTCTCTCCGTGCAGAGATTTTGCCTTGAAACTCACCTGTGTCCTGGCGGAGAACCCAAACACAGCCCTCCACGCCCTGACGCTCTCCCACAACCCACTGGAGGACAAAGGTGAGGGGTGTCTAGTGGGGGCTTGACGAATCCTGGTGGACTGTCCCACCGTGAAAGGGCCTCTGGACTGTTTGCTGACCACTCCCCACGTGCCTCTGTCCCTCTCAACAGGTCTCAGCGCCCTGAGTCAGCAGCTGTTGTGTTTCCACAAAGGCCTCAGCAAACTTTGCCTTTCCAAGACCAGCATCACCGCTAAAGGTAGGATTGGGGCTTTGGAGTGAAGTGGACAGACCAAGGGCCCTGGGAAGAGGTCGGCATTCTTCAGACAGAATAAATTACTTAAACCAGGGGTGGCCGCATAGAATAAATGTCATACGTTTGAGAGCCATAAGACATCAACGTCAGACGTTTGAGAGCTGGGAGGGAGAGAGGAAGGAAGATAGATGGTGGGAGGGAGAGGTGGAAAGAAAGCAACTTTAAATGCATTCTCCAAGCCGTTGCCTGGCTTGGCTTGGAGAAGTAATTTAAAGACAGAAATGCCTTCTCCACACCGGCCAATGAGGAACTAGGGGCTGTGAGAAGAAGATGATGATATTGGATTTATATCCCACCCTCCACTCCGAGGAGTCTCAGAGTGGCTCACAATCTCCTTTCCCTTCCTCCCCCACAACAGACACCCTGTGAGGTAGATGAAGATATTGGATTTATATCCCGCCCTCCACTCCGAAGAGTCTCAGAGCGGCTCACAATCTCCTTTCCCTTCCTCCCGCATAACAGACACCCTGTGAGGTAGATGAAGATATTGGATTTATATCCTGCCCTCCACTCCGAAGAGTCTCAGAGCGGCTCACAATCTCCTTTCCCTTCCTCTGCCATAACAGACACCCTGTGAGGTAGAGGAAGATATTGGATTTATATCCCGCCCTCCACTCCGGAGAGTCTCAGAGCGGCTCACAATCTCCTTTCCCTTCCTCCCCCACCACAGACACCCTGTGAGGTGGGTGGGGCTGGAGAGGGCTCTCACAGCAGCTGCCCTTCCAAGGACAACCTCTGCCAGAGCTATGGCTGACCCAAGGCCATGCTAGCAGGTGCAAGTGGAGGAGTGGGGAACCAAACCCGGTTCTCCCAGATAAGAGTCCGCACATTTAACCACTACACCAAACTGGCTCTCCACAATAAGTGTGAAAGGCCTCACAATATGTGTGAAAGAGCCATATGTGGCTCCTGAGTTGCAGTTTGGCCATCCCCTGACCTAAACCAAGACCAGCATGTACACTGGAATTTTTGCATGGTTCATTTAGCTTTTGCTAACTTCTAGGAGAGACGGCTACTGGCCATTGGAAAGTTTTGTTCATCCTAGCCTTGTCTTTTGAGACTTCCCATGCGTGCCTTATGCTTTCTGAAACCTGAACCCTCGTGAGGACTAGAAACTTGTCCTTTTTAAACACAATGCGAGCTGAGGTTTTTAGGATACTGAATCTGCTGCTGATTTCGGTGATTAGAACCCTGTGATTGTGAGTTTGTAGAGCCTAGGCACTGCTGCAGTTAGGTTAACCAGCAAACAATGGAATATTAGATTAGCAGAATGCTCAAGGCGTATGGCACACGGGAATTCCCTGGTGTACGCATGCACCACTGTGGAAATAAAGTTCCACACGAGGCTTTTTATCTTTGCAGCTCCGTTCTAGACATGATAGGGATAGGATTCTAATCTTATCTAACTAGCTAGGATGGGTAGAAATGCAGGAAGCGTGGCCTGCTCTCATGGAAGCAAAATGGAGAGAGAAGAGAGAGAAGACATCATAAGAACATCAGAGAAGCCATGTTGGATCAGGCCAGTGGCCCATCCAGTCCAACACTCTGTGTCACATAAGAACATAAGGGGAGCCATGTTGGATCAGGCCAAGGGCCCATCCAGTCCAACGCTCTGTGTCACATAAGAACATAAGGGGAGCCATGTTGGATCAGGCCAGTGGCCCATCCAGTCCAACACTCTTGTGTCACATAAGAACATAAGAGAAGCCATGTTGGATCAGGCCAATGGCCCATCCAGTCCAACACTCTGTGTCACACAGTGGCAAAAAACCCCAAGTGCCATCAAGAGGTCCACCAGTGGGGCTAGAAGCACTTCCACTGTGCGCACCCCCCAAGCATAAGAATACAGAACATCACTGCCCCAGACAGAGAGTTCCACCAATAAGCTGTGGCTAATAACCACTGATGGACCTCTACTCTATATGCTTATCCATTCCCCTTTTGAAGCTGTCTATGCTTGTAGCCGCCACCACCTCCTGTGGCAGTGAATTCCACATGTTAATCACCCTTTGGGTGAAGAAGTACTTCCTTTTATCAATTCTAACCCGACTGCTCATCAATTTCATTTAATGCCCACGAGTTCTTGTATTGTGAGGAACGGAGAAAAGTACCGTATTTTTCGGTCCATAGGACGCACCGGACCATAAGACGCACCCCCCTCCATTTTGTTTCGCTGCCTCATTTTGGCTCGTTTTGCTGCCTCTGCCTCCGCCGGCTCATCTTCCCGCCCCCCGAAGAGGCGGAGGCCGGGCGAGGGCGCTGAGGTGGCGTTAGAAGCCACAGAGGCGGCGCTTTGACCGTCTCCTGGCTTCTCCTTTCTTCCCCCTCGCTGCCAAGGGGGAAGAGCCTTTGCGACATGGCCTCCGAAGAGGCTCGTTTTGCTGCCTCTGCCTCCGCCGGCTCTTTTTCCCGCCCCCCGAAGAGGCGGAGGCCGGGCGAGGGCGCTGAGGTGGCGCTAGAAGCCACAGAGGCGGCGCTTCGTCCGTCTCCTGGCTTCTCCTTTCTTCCCCCTTGCTGCCAAGGGGGAAGAGCCTTTGCAACATGGCCTCCAAAGAGGCTCGTTTTGCTGCCTCTGCCTCCACCGGCTCTTCTTCCTGCCCCCCGGAAGAGGCGGAGGCCGGGCGAGGGTGCTGAGGCGGCGCATTGAAGCCACGGAGCCGGCGCTTCGTCTGTCTCCTGGCTTCTCCTCCCTGCCTCGCCATCTTCGCAATGATAGAGGAGGATGAGGGGGCGGCGGCAGACCAGCCGGCGGCGCAACCAGCAGCGGAAGCCGGCAAGGCGAGAGCGAGACCAGCGGGGCCCGGCCGTTGCCTGCCAAGGTGAACTCTTTTTTCCCTTATTCGCTCCATAAGACGCACCCACTTTCCCCCCCACTTTTTTGGGGTGAAAAAGTGCGTCTTATGGTGCGAAAAATACGGTACTTCTTTCGCTACCTTCTCCATCCCATGCATAATCTTGTAAACCTCTTATTATGTCACCCTGCAGTCGACGTTTCTCCAGGCTAAAGAGCCCCAAGCGTTTTAACCTTTCTTCATAGGGAAAGTGTTCCAACCCTTTAATCATTCTAGTTGCCCTTTTCTGCACTTTCTCCAATGCTATAATATCCTTTTTGAGGTGCGGCGACCAGAACTGCACACAGTACTCCAAATGAGACCGCACCATCGATTTATACAGGGGCATTATGATACCGGCCGATTTGTTTTCAGTTCCCTTCCTAATAATTCCCAGCATGGCGTTGGCCTTTTTTTATTGCAATCGCACACTGTCTTGACATTTTCAGTGAGTTTTCTACCATGACCCTAAGATCTCTCTCTTGGTCAGTCTCTGCCAGCTGGATGGAAGGAAGGAAGGAAGGAAGGAAGGAAGATTTCCTAAGAGTGGCAATCTGCACATCAATGGGACAGCTTCTGAGCAGTAGACAGGAAGGAATGCACAAGTCCTGACCTGTCTTATTACTCTGACTCTCTGTAGTTCCCTCTGAGGCTAAGAGACAGCGCAGAGTCCTTCACTTCCAATGACAAAAGCTATTCAGTGTACTGGACTCTCGATTTGGAAGACCTTGTGTTCAAATCTCAGTTATAGGGTGAGACTCACCTTAGACAAGCTCGCTCTCTCTCTCTTCCCCCCCCCCCACTTGTTCTGTTTTGTAAGATGTGTGCATGTGACAGATTTCCATCCTGCCTCGTTTTAAAGCAATGGGGAGGCTTTCAGCGAAACAGAGAACAGGGCCTTTCCACTTGTGGTAGGTAGTGGCCGGTGTCACTTGCCAGGTCACAGCGCATGAAGTGTTGGGCAGAGCTGCTTGCCTGCCGAAGCTTTCCTCGATAACAGCACAGGAGCCTGGTCTCTGCTGCCCATGGTAGCCTTGATAGGGCAGACATGATAGGGCAGGGGTGTCAAATGTGTGGCCCATGGGATGAATCAGGCTCCCGGAGGGGCTCCTATCAGGCCTATAAACGGGTCTGCTTCCTTCTCTCTTTCTCTTTCTTCTTGCTGTGTCACAGTTCGGTTTGCCAGGATTTCTCAATTGCACAGAAGCTACAGAGCAAAGCCTCTTTTTCCCCCATTGGCTGAGAGCCAGTTTGGTGTAGTGGTTAAGTGTGCGGACTCTTATCTGGGAGAACTGGGTTTGATTCCCCACTCCTCCACTTGCACCTGCTGGCATGGCCTTGGGTCAGCCATCGCTCTCGCAGAGCTGTCCTTGAAAGGGCAGCTGCTGTGAGAGCCCTCTCAGCCCCACCCACCTCCCAGGGTGTCTGTTGTGGGGGAGGAAGGGAAAGGAGATTGTAAGCCACTCTGAGTCTCTGTCCTTGAAAGGGCAGCTGCTGTGAGAACCCTCTCAGCTCTACGCACCTCACAGGGTGTCTGTTGTGGGGGGAGAAGATATTGGAGATTGTAAGCCTCTCTGAGTCTCTGTGCTTGAAAGGGCAGCTGCTGTGAGAACCCTCTAAGCTCCACCCACCTCATAGGGTTCTGTTGTGGGGGGAGAAGATATAGGAGATTGTAAGCCGTTCTGAGTCTCTGTCCTTGAAAGGGCAGCTGCTGTGAGAGTCCTCTCATCTCCACCCACCTCCCAGGGTGTCTGTTGTGGGGGGAGAAGATATAGGAGATTGTAAGCCGCTCTGAGTCTCTGTCCTTGAAAGGGCAGCTGCTGTGAGAGCCCTCTCAGCTCCACCCACCTCCCAGGGTGTCTGTTGTGGGGGGAGAAGATATAGGAGATTGTAAGCCGCTCTGAGTCTCTGTCCTTCAAAGGGCAGCTGCTGTGAGAGTCCTCTCAGCTCCACCCACCTCCCAGGGTGTCTGTTGTGGGGGGAGAAGATATAGGAGATTGTAAGCCGCTTTGAGTCTCTGATTCAGAGAGAAGAGCGGGGTATAAATCTATAATTCTTCTTCTCTCTTGGGGAGGAAGCGGGGGGGGGAATAGCTTGCTTTGATACGGATCACAATATTTCAAGAGTGCTAATATTTTAAGCATGTTTTATTTTAGGTCTTTTTTTAAAAAAAAAAATCTATAATTGTGTTTGTCTATGTCCTTTATAAAGTTTATATCTCCGCTACCTGGCATTATATTTTATGACGCATGTGGCCCGGCCCGACAAGGTCTCATTTGTGTCAGTTCCGCCCCTCACAACAAATTGAGTTTGACTCCCCTGCGATAGAGATTTCCCTCGTGGTGTTGTCGTGCATGAGGAAAGGATGGCCAAGTGGAACACAATGGTAAAATGGCACAAACAGTAAGTAACGCTGTGTCTGTCCCTTTTCCTGGCCAGGACTCGCCATTCTGTGCCAGACACTGGGTGCCAACCCGGCTTTCACCAGTACCCTCCGCCATCTTGACCTAAGCAAGAATCCGGGACTGCTGGGGACCGAGGAAGCAAATGTGAGTGGCTGCTGCATTAGGTACCAGAGCTCCAATCCTATTGGGACCTCCAGTTACTTTTGGAATTACGATATAACATGGTGGGCGGGGCCACAAAATGGCTGCCACAGGAGGTGGAGCCAGCCGCAAGATGGCTGCTGCAGCTTACTGTCCTTCATACAGGGAAGGTGCTGAGGTGGCAGCTGCTGCCAAAGTAATGTTTTTAAAATATGCACAGCCCATCAGTTCTCCAGTGGCCAATCAGAAGCCTCCTAGGCAAAAAGACCCCCCCCCGGCCCCACCCAGACCGGTTTCGCACTAGACCTTTAATCCTGGTTTATCTCTGTCCCCAAGCTGACATTTTACACTAAAATCAGAGAATCATAGAGTCATAAAGTTGCTTTATCTGAGTCCATGATTCTGGGGAGGAATGGTGGCTCAGTGGTAGAGCATCTGCTTGGGAAGCAGAACGTCCCAGGTTCAATCCCTGGCATCTCCAAAAAAGGGTCCAGGCAAATAGGTGTGAAAAACCTCAGCTTGAGACCCTGGAGAGCCGCTGCCAGTCTGAGAAGACAATACTGACTTTGATGGACCAGGGGTCTGATTCAGTATAAGGCAGCTTCATATGTTCATTGCAGAATGCCAGTTTGGGGACAGGGCTAAACCAGGATTAAAGATCTAGTGTGAAATTGGTCCCGACTTCTCAAAACACTTGGTGGGCACCAGGTCTTTTTTTGTAGCAGGAGCTCCTTTGCATATTAGGCCACACACCCCTGATGTAGCCAATCCTCCTGGAGCTTACAAAAGGCTCTGTCAGAAGAGCCTTGCAAGCTCTTGGAGGATTGGCTACATTGGGGGGGGGGGGTGGCCTAATATGCAAAGGAGCCCCTGCTAGAATTCCAAGCTCTTGGAGGATTGGCTACATCAGGGGGTGTGTGGCCAAGGAGCCCCTGCTAGAATTCCAAGCTCTTGGAGGATTGGCTACATCAAGGGGTGTGTGGCCAAGGAGCCCCTGCTAGAATTCCAAGCTCTTGGAGGATTGGCTACATCAGGGGGTGTGTGGCCAAGGAGCCCCTGCTAGAATTCCAAGCTCTTGGAGGATTGGCTACATCGGGGGGGGGGGTGGCCTAATATGCAAAGGAGTTCCTGCTACAAAAAAAGCCCCAGTGGCACCATGTTGAGGGACCCCTAGTTTAGGACATAGGCCTGTGCCTACACGGGAGTCTTGCTAGAAGCAACGGTGGCACCTCTACGGAGGACGCAGAGTTGGTCTGGCCGTTGACAGGTCACAAGAGGTCTTACATACTGGGCCGTGAAAAAGCGTTCACCCAGAGCAGCTTGACTCTCGGGGCCCGAGGTCGTCCCTGGGCCTTGCATAGCCTCACGGTTTACCCCTCCGTTTCCTTCTCCTTTCCCCTGCAGGGCTTCTATTCCTTCTTGGCCCAGCCCAACGCTTTGGTTCACTTGGACTTGTCCTCCACAGACTGTGCAGTGGATGCAGTAAGGTTTTAAGAGGCGGGGCGTTGCGAGGGTGGCATGTTGTGGAAGAGCTGGCAGGAGGGGTGGACATTAATTCTCCTCTCGGCGTGGGTCTTCTTGTCTCTTCTCTCCCTTTAGCTGTTCGGGGCACTCCTGCATGGCTGTTGCCCGCGGCTTAGCTACCTCAACCTCGCACGGAACACTTTCTCCCACCGGTAAGGAATTGGCGTCTCTTTGCTTTTGGTGGTGCAGCTAGGGTTGCCAGCCTCCAGGTAGGGCCTGGAGATCTCCTGGAATAACAGCTGATCTCCAGAGTACGGAGATGGGTTCCCCGGAGAAAATGGCAGCTTCGGAGAGTAGACTCTGTAACATTGTGCCGTACAGATACTATCTGCTCCACAAGCTTTTTCTGTTTTGTTTGGGGCTCCCTCCGTTACACCTCTTTTCTGCCCCATGGTGCAGAGTGGCAAAGCTGCAGTACTGCAGTCTGAGCTCTCTGCTCATGACCTGAGTTCGATCCTGGCGGAAGCTGGGTTCAGGTAGCCTGCTCAAGGTCGACTCAGCCTTCCATCCTTCCGAGGTCGGTAAAATGAGTCCCCAGCTTGCTGGGGGGAAAGCATGGATGACTGGGGAAAGCAGTGGCAAACCACCCCATAAAAAGTCTGCAGTGAAAATGTTGTGATCCTATGTCATCCCAGAGCTGGAAACGACTGGTGCTTGCACAGGGGACCACCTTTACCTTTTTTATATGTCTTTGTGCGTGTTTTAGTTCTGATTATAATTGTTTCAGTGGGGTTTGTTTTGGAGAGGGTTAGCGTTAATGATTTTAAATGTGATTTTATTATGAATGCTTTAATTTGTTGGCGACCCTTGTGAAGGCCAGAAAGGTGGGATATAAAATTTTGTAAATAATAATAAACTCTGCCGTCCCCAGGCTCCATCCACATAACCTCTAGGGATTTCCCAACCTGGAGGTGGAAACCCCACCTCTACCCTGACTTCCCTTTCTCTGACTCAGCCAAAATGTAACCCTGGAAACACTTTTCGGGTGAGCCTTTGAATTCCCGTGGCGACTTATCACAGGGAGGGGCTCTCTTGACTGTCCGTTCGATCAAAAAAGCTTGTTTGGTGGGTATATGAGATAGAGGGCCTTTTTCGGTGACAGCCCCCAGAATGATGGAATATGCTTCCCATAAAGGTGCACTTGCCCCTCTCGCTTTCAGCGTTCAGGAGATAGTTGAAGATGGTTTTGTTTAGGACTGCGTTTGCTCAGGTTTACTAGCAAATCAGAGTTGTGATTTTAACTTTTAACTACTTTTAAATGTATTTTTTTTTTAAAAAATGTATTATCTGTGTGATAAACCACCTTGAGCTTTCTTAGAAGGGTGATTAACATGTGGAATTCACTGCCACAGGAAGTGGCAGCGGCTACAAGCATAGACATCCTCAAGAGGAGATTGATAAACATATGGAGCAGAGGTCCATCAGTGGCTATTAGCCACAGCATATTAATGGAACTCTCTGTCTGGGGCAGTGATGCTCTGTGTTCTTGGTGCTGGTGGGGGGGGGGGCAACAGTGGGAGGGCTTCTAGTGTTCTGGCCCCACTGATAAATCTCCTGATGGCACCTGGTTTTTTGACCACTGTGTGACACAGAGTATTGGACTGGATGAGCCATTGGCCTATGGCCTAATCCAACATGGCTTCTCTTCTGTTCTTATGTCTGGGACAATGATGCTCTGTATTCTTGGTGCTTGTGGGGGCCAACAGTGGGAAGGCTGCTAGTGTCCTGGTCCCACTGATGGACCTCCTGATGGCACCTGGGTTTTTTGGCCACTGTGTGACACAGAGTGTTGGACTGGATGGGCCTTTGGCCTGATCCAACATGGCTTCTCTTATGTGACACAGAGTGTTGGACTGGATGGGCCTTTGGCCTGATCCAATATGGCTTCTCTTATGTTCTTATGAGCTCGGTAAGAAAGAAAGGCAGCTAACATTTTAAATAAATCGATTAAAATGAGGCTGCCACCCTTCATGGGGGCGGTGAGACCTCGCATAAGTGTGGCGAGAGAGGCACGGCCACAGGTGTTTCTGCCTCACCCACGTCACATTTTAAAATCAGGCCTGAGAGATCCTGGCCCACCAGAAAGGGCCTCAGTTTTTGTCACTGTCTCCTTCTGCAGGAAAGGAAAGGGGATGCAGCCCTCCCTCAAGCAGTTTTTCTGCAGCGCCTATTCCCTCAGCTACGTCAACCTCTCGGGCATCAAAATGTCCGTGGAGGCGTTAAGGTGAGTCTGTGCGCAGTGGGGCTGGTAATGCCATCTATCCGGGGGTTATTACAAACTTGCGGCGACCACAGAAAGCCATCCAGGAGATTTTAGTAGGGCTCCCCTGGCTGAGGGGAAGCAGAGTCAGGGGCGAAAGGCATGTTGTGGCGTGACTTCCCGATTCAGTTCGGAATTGGCAAACCTAGCTTCGCGTTCACTTTGCGAAGAAAACCAGTGGGTTGGCACTGAATCACCACGACGGTTTCCCTTCAGGGCACCCTACCCTAGGCAGAATGGTTCTGTAAGGCACAAAGGGATTCTTCAGCATCACACTGTCAAAACCTTTGCAAAACCGAAATCTTTCTGACAGAGAACGCCATGACAGGTTAGCAAAGTTTGTACTTGTAGGTGTTTTTGGCATTTTCTGGATCTGCTGCCCTCTGCTGGGGAATGTGAGCTTTGTCTCTGAGGTAAATAGATCCGGGACAGTAGCTGTGTTGGTCTGAAGCAGTAGAACAAAGTTCAGATTTTGACATATTTATTTGCTCCACTGTTTCCCCACAGAATTAAATCCAAACAATGGTGACCTTATTAAATTAGCTTGTTTGTCTCGGTTAAAATATCTTCATTACGTCGTGTGTTAGCTTGCTGTTCGATCTCTGCCTTACATATATATAGACTGGTAACTTCCATTTTATTGTATTTGAGGAAGTGTACATACACACAAAAGCTCATACTTCGAATAAAACTTTGTTAGTCTTAAAGGTTCCCTCGGACTCAAAGTTTGTTCTGAGGTAAATAACTCATGAAGAACGCTAAATTCTTTAGTTTTTTCTTTGAAGGACAGGAATCCATTTTTCCAAGCAATACAGGGTCATTTCAAGAGTAGGAGCAGGCTGATTTGTAGATCTGGCCCAGAGATTTTATACTTGGAGAGCCAGTTTGGTGTAGTGGTTAAGTATGCAGACTCTTATCTGGGAGAACCGGGATTGATTCCCCACTCCTCCACTTGCACCTGCTGGAATGGCCTTGGGTCAGCCAGAGCTCAAGCAGAGGTTGTCCTTGAAAGGGCAGCTGCTGGGAGAGCCCTCTCCAGCCCCACCCACCTCACAGGGTGTCTGTTGTGGGGGAGGAAGGTAAAGGAGATGGTGAGCCGCTCTGAGACTCTTCAGAGTGGAAGGCGGGATATAAATCCAATATCTTCATCTACCTCATGGGGTGTCTGTTGTGGGGGAGGAAGGTAAAGGAGATTGTGAGCCGCTCTGAGACTCTTCGGAGTGGAGGGCGGGATATAAATCCAATATCTTCATCTACCTCACGGGGTGTCTCTTGTGGTAGAGGAAGGTAAAGGAGATTGTGAGCCGCTCTGAGACTCTTGAGTGAAGGGTGGGATATAAATCCAATATCTTCATCTACCTCACAGGGTGCCTGTTGTGGGGGAGGAAGGGAAGGGAGATTGTGAGCCGCTCTGAGACTCTTCGGAGTGGAGGGTGGGATATAAATCCAATATCTTCATCTACCTCACAGGGTGCCTGTTGTGGGGGAGGAAGGGAAAGGAGATTGTGAGCCGCTCTGAGACACTTCGGAGTGGAGGGTGGGATATAAATACAATATCTTCTTCTATCTACTTGCCTGACTCCTTTTTCATATTCTCCTCATGCCAGGTCTCTTTTCCAAGGTTTGTCAGCCAACACACACCTCAGCGAACTTCACTTGGACTTGAGCGGATGTGAGGTAATAGTAGCAGTGAACGTGTCCTTCCACCTATCCACTTTGATATTCACCTGAATGTTCAGGAGGGGCATATTCTATCATTCATTTTCTGTCACGGTTATCCCAATGGCCCCGTGAGATAGCCTCTGTCTGACAACAGCTCAGCACGGCAGCCATTTTGTTTGAAGCAAACACAGACAAGATGGAGCCTTTCATCACAGACAAGATGGAGCCATTCTGGGCCGCTGCCAGTCACGGAATGTCAGGCAGTATCATGGAGGCTGACTGAACAACGGCCCAGTTTTCACAGTGAGCGTTCTACGTGGAGAGAAAGCTATTTGAAGGAAACCCCCCCCCAATGTGGTTGTCAGAACACATAAACCACCCTTCATTTCATACATTTAGGCTGCATTCGCACACAGCCGTTTTGTGGTGCAAGCAGTCTTTTGCAACTGGGTTTTCTGGTGTGGACTGGACAAGGAGGTGCAAGACTGAGAATGCAGCTGGAGTCCTATCTCTCCTTCCACTCTCTCCTTCTCTGGTCTTATCACCTTCCTGCAGTCTCAATTAGCTTGTATTGCTCAGTAGAGCAGATTTTAACTTGAAGCTCTGAAATCTTCTTTGGCACTCAGAGCAAATTTGGTGTTCAGCTGGAACAGCCTTAGAGAGCCTATTCAGATATTTCTTCCTCTGTGAACTTACTGGATGGTACCATATAGGGTAGGGTTGCCAATCCCCAGGTGGCGACAGGGGATCCCCTGGTTTGGAGGCTCTGCCCCCACTTCAGGATTATCAGAAGTTGGGGGAGGGAAATGTTTGCTGGGCACTCCATTATTCCCTATGAAGACGGATTCCTATAGGATATAATGGTGAATGGATCTGTGGGTATCTGAGGCTTTGGGGGGCCTGTTTTTTGAGGCAAATGCACCAGATTTGCAGGATAGCATCCTGTGCCTCTCTTCAACCCCACGCCCCCACTCCTCTGAAGTTTCAAAAAGATTGGACCGGGGGGTCCAGTTCTGTGAGCCCCCAAAGAAGGTGCCCCTGTCCTTCATTATTTCCAATGGAGGGAATGCATTGAAAAGGTGTGTGGTCCCTTTAAATGTGATGGCCAGAACTCCCTTTGGAGTTCAGTCATGCTTGCCACATTCTTGTTCCTGGCTCCACCCCCAAAGTCTCCTGGCTCCACCCCCAAAGTCCCCAGATATTTCTTGAATTGGACTTGGCAACCCTAGTACTGGGCCAGCTTTTTAAATTATTTATTTAAATGTTTCTTGGCCGCCTTTCCTTGTGCCCCAAGGTGACTTACTATAATAGCTGAACACATTTTCACTGTGCAACCAGGAATAAAACGGCAAACCCTAAATCCGCCCCCTCCCTTAAAAGCAGGAGAAAGCTTCTTCCACGGTTCCCGTTTGTGGTTTCTGAGTGGGTTGTCCTTGCTCTCTTAGTAGGGTTGCTAGGTACAATTCAATAAATACCTGGGGACTTTGGGGGTGGAGACAGGAGACTTTGGGGGTGGAGCCAGGAGACTTTGGGGGTGGAACCAAGGACAAGATTGACAAGCAGAATTGAACTTTTAATATTGAACGCACCTTTTCAATGCCTTCCCTCCATTGTAAATAATGATTGATAGGGGCACCTACTTTGGGGGCTCACAGAATTGGATCCCCCGGTGCAATCTTTTTGAAACTTGCAGGGTATTTTGGGGGAAAGGTACTGGATGATATGCTGAAAATTTGGTGCCTCTACCTTAAAGAAGAATTGCAGATTTATACCCTGCCCTTCTCTCTGAATCAGAGACTCAGAGCGGCTTACAATCTCCTATATCTTCTCCCGCCACAACAGACACCCTGTGAGGTAGGTGGGGCTTAGAGGGCTCTCACAGCAGCTGCCCTTTCAAGGACAGCCTCTGCCAGAGCTATGGCTAACCCAAGGCCATTCCAGCAGGTGCAAGTGGAGGAGTGGAGAATCAAACCCGGTTCTCCCAGATAAGAGTCCACACACTTAACCACTTAGCAAGAGCTATGGCTGACCCAAGGCCATTGCAGCAGGTGCAAGTGGAGGAGTGGGGAATCAAACCCGGTTCTCCCATATAAGAGTCCACACACTTAACCACTTAACAAGAGCTATGGC
Organism: Heteronotia binoei; assembly: GCF_032191835.1. Lineage (NCBI taxonomy): Eukaryota > Metazoa > Chordata > Lepidosauria > Squamata > Gekkonidae > Heteronotia > Heteronotia binoei. Next base: position 6,547,057 of record NC_083237.1, on the reverse strand, counting down.
TGACCCAAGGCCATTCCAGCAGGTGCAAGTGGAGGAGTGGGGAATCAAACCCGGTTCTCCCATATAAGAGTCCACGCACTTAACCACTTAGCAAGAGCTATGGCTGACCCAAGGCCATGCCAGCAGGTGCAAGTGGAGGAGTGGGGAATCAAACCCGGTTCTCCCAGATAAGAGTCCGCGCACTTAACCACTACACCAAACTGGCTCTCCCAGATACCCGCAGATCAATTCTCCCAGATACCAGCAGATCAATTCTCCATTATACCCTATGGGAATCGATCTTTACAGGGAACAATGGAGACATTTCCCTCCCTCCTCCCCCACCCCTGCTTTCTGATGACCCTGAAGTGGGAGGAGGGCCTTCAAAATGGGGAATCCCCTGCCCCCACCTGGGGGTTGGCAAGCCTATCTCCTAGCAAAAGAGTATTGAGGATACAAAACAATTCCGGAGACTGAGGCCTCGTCCTGCTTCTTCTCCTGTGCTGGCATCACGCTGTGGTTCCATCAGGATGGGGCCTTTCTTCTATCTCAGCAGCTCACATGGGAAAGTTTGAGGGCTGAGGCATTTCCCTCAGAGAGCTTTCAGCTACAGACCAATATTTAATAGGCCTCTTTCCTCATTTCACACTGTACTTATCCCCTGCCCCTGTGTTCCTTTCTTTTCTCCCCTTAGCTGCGTTCCCCTGGGGCCCAGGTCCTTCAAGAGCAACTTCCTGGCATTAGCGCCTTGAGCAGTCTGGATCTTTCTGACAACGGTGAGTCGGCACATCCTGCGGCACCGCTCGGCTTCTGTCCTTGCATCGCCATCGCAGCTGATGTGGTCTTTTCTTCCCTCCAGGCTTTGACGCGGACTTGCTGACCCTGGTCCCGGCCTTGGGCAAGAACAAATCACTGAAGCACCTCTGGCTGGGCAAGAACTTCAATGTCAAATCCCGGTGAGCCGGTCCCGTCCTGGGTCGTGTGATCATGAAAGATCCCTTGCTACTAAGGCTGTGCCAAAGAGGGAGAACCTGGGTCTCCTCCAGCTGGATTGTGCTGGCGGCTCTGCATCAGCTGTTGGTTGTGTACTCTGACAAGCCTGCAGCTCCTGTTCTTGTTTGCTGGCTTCTGCTGCTTCAGAGCTGTCCTCTCCAGTTTGGTGTAGTGGCTAAGTGATTCCCTACTCCTCTGCTTGCACCTGCTGGAATGGCCTTGGGTCAGCCATAGCTCTCGCAGAGCTGTCCTTGAAAGGGTAGCTTCTGGGAGAGCTCTCTCAGCCCCACCTACCTCACAGGGTGCCTGTTGTGGGGGAGGAAGGAAAAGGAAATTGTGAGCTGCTCTGAGACTCTGAGATTCAGAATGGAGGGTGGGATATAAATCCAATATCATCATCACCTCTTCCTCTCCTGACTGGTCCATGACACCTTTCTTGCAGTGTTGTTGTGTGGAGAAAATGAGAATGAAGGCCATCCAAAGCCCCTTGCAAGAAGAATGCAATAAAAATGTACCAGATGAATAGAACACCAGATCTGGTCTGCAGATCTCTCCCTCTCACCCTGCTGCCAATTATGTTGAATTCCCAGTTTGGTGTAGAGTGGTTAAGTGTGCGGACTCATGTCTGGGAGAACTGGGTTTGATTCCCCACTTCTCCACTTGCAGCTGCTGGAATGGCCTTGGGTCAGCCATAGCTCTGGCAGAGGTTGTCCTTGAAAGGGCAGCTTCTGGGAGAGCTGTCTTAGCTGTCTGTTGTGGGGGAGGAAGCTAAAGGAGATTGTGAACTGCTCTGAGATTCCGAGTGGAGCGTGGGATATAAATCCAATATCATCATCTTCTTCTAACTGGTTCAGTATGATGCATTCCGTTCTGTCTCTTCCCAGGACCTTGGAGGAAATACTGCAGAAGATCGTGCAGCTCATTCAAGAAGAAGACTGTGTAGGTCTTATTGCCACATGATATGGAGTTTTGTTGGCTGTGTAGGGAGGGGAGGGAGGGAAATTACGTTTTATAAAGGAACCTGAGTCTGAGGAGACTTGGGAGGGGTGTGTGACTAGTTTTGAATGATGAGGGCTTTAAACCGTTTGGCTTGAACTTCAGAAGAGCACACCTCACCAAAAGGAGTAGTGTTAAAAGAAAACAGTTTCAATTTTAAATTATACAGAGGAGGCAAGCCACAACAGGTCTCTCGGTGGTGACCAGCCATGATAACTGAGGGAAGCTTCCTTGTCCAGGGGCAGTAAACCTTTGAATAGCAGCTCTAGGAAGCAGCCTCAGGGGAAGGCCTTGGCCTCTGTTGGCCATTCATGGCAACTGGTTGGCCACTGTGTGAGACAGGATACTGGAGCCAAATTCTGCGGGAAATTAAGAAACTGATATACGATTCCAGAGAACCCAGATACAGTTTTATTAAACAATTGGCAACATATCAATATTCCTCATAGCCCTATATGGCTGAGGACCTGCCTACCTTAGGGACCGTCTCTCCCCATACGAACCCCAGAGAGCACTGAGGTCAGCCGGGGAGAACCTGCTGACTATTCCCGGGCCGAAAGAGGTAAAACTACAGAGTACCCGCGCTCGGGCCTTCTCTGCTGTGGCTCCACACCTCTGGAACCAGCTTCTGGAAGAAATGCGGGCCCTGCGGGATTTTGAACAGTTCCGCAGGGCCTGCAAGACCATCCTTTTTCGAATGGCCTTCACCGACTAAAGAGAGAGACTGCTAAGTAAACTTACCATCTGTACAATCTCTCTCTCGGCTTGGCTTCGCGAACGAAGATTTAAGAAGGGTGCAATAGTCCACGTCTGCTGCAGGCTCGCTGGTGGCTGACAAGACCAATGCGGGACAGGCAGGTCCGGCCACAGTGGCTGCAGGGAAAATAGCACCAGCTTATTAATATTAATTTTATCGTTTTAGAATTTTAATAGAATTTTAATTAAACTGTTAAATTAGTCTTGTTTATATATATTGTACAATGAGTGTATTGATTTGTGTTGTTAGCCGCCCTGAGCCTGCTTTGGCGGGGAGGGCGGGATATAAATAAAATGATGATGATGATGATGATGATGATGATGATATCTGGAACGACTTAATTTTAATATTATTGACCGCTGCCCAGGGGTGGAATTCTAGCAGGAGCTCCTTTGCATATTAAGCCACACCCCCTGATGTAGCCAATCCTGCAAGAGCTTACAAGGCTCTTTTTTGTAAACTCTTGGAGGATTGGCTACATCAGGGAGGTGTGGCCTGAGATGCAAAGGAGCTCCTGCTAGAATTGCACTCCTGCCATTGCCAAAACATCAGGGGTGGCTAACGGTAGCTCTCCAGATGTTTTTTTGCCTACAACTCCCATCAGCCCCAGACACTGGCCATGCCGATGGGAGTTGTAGGGAAAAAACATCTGGAGAGCTACCGTTGGCCACCCCTGATGTATAGCATGAAAATGGAAATCTACAGATTTCCCTAGTATTACTCAATGGTACTCAATTATTTGGGACTGCTACTATGGATAAGATCGCTGCAAGTATCTCCCAAGCAGACCCATAACAGGAATACCTTAAATTTATAACAAATGGTCACCCATAATAGAGAAATTAGACCACATGACAACAGGCTGCAAGCTCCTTTGGAAATGATAAATATTTTGAATTTATGCAGTTGTATTAAAAACGACGGATTACCTATTCTGTGTTATAGATGTTGCTCATAGTTTTAAAAGTTTCTATTTTAAAAATCGTTCGTGTTATCTTTATTTTTTATAATGCTATTTTTAAAAAATGACATCCTCATTTCTGTCTGGATTCAGCCAGTCGCAGCATGCTGGAAAAATGAAAGGGAGGGGTGTGTGTGTGATAGGCTTCCCAATCCCCAGGTCCCAGCGGGGGATCCCCTGGTTTTACAGGCTTCCCCCCTCCCCCAGCCAGCTGGCCGGCGGGGGAAGCTCCACCCCCACAGCCATTATGCACCTCCAGGAACGATTTCTATAGGGAATGATGGGGAATTGATCTGCGGGTGTCAGGGGCTCTGGGAAGGCTGTATTTTGAGGTAGAGGTGCCAAATTTTCCGTATAGCATCTAGTGCCTCTCCCCAAAATACCTCCCAAGTTTCAAAAGGATTGGACCAGGGGGTCCAATTCTATGAGCTCCCCAAAAAGGTGCCCCTATCCTTCATTATTTTCTATGGAAGGAAGGCATTCTAAAAGGTGTGCTGTCCCTTTAAATGTGATGGCCAGAACTCCCTTGGAGTTCAATTATGCTTGTCACAGCCTTGATCTTGGCTCCACCCCCAATGTCTTCTGGCTCCACCCCCAAAGTCCCCAGATATTTCTTGAATTGGACTTGGCAAACCTAGTGTGTGAATTTTCTGAGAGTGCCAAAGCCAGGGTTGTGGTTTGTCTATCGGGTAGGGAATGTTGGCTCTCCGGATGTTTTTTTGCCTACAACTCCCATCAGCCCCAGCCAGCATGGCCAATGGCTGGGGCTGATGGGAGTTGCAGGCAAAAAAACATCTGGAGAGCCAACGTTCCCTGCCCCCCGGTCTATGTGGTCGAAATAGCAGTGGATCTGTCAAGGATTTTGAACCCAGACTCAGTCCTCTGTCCTTTCCCCTACCAAAGTGCCTGCAGACTTTCTCGGTTGCTGATTCCCGGCTGAAAACCCGCACCAGCATCCTCATCAACGCTCTGGGTAGTAACACGTGCTTGACCAAGGTGGACCTGAGCGGCAACGGCATGGAGGACATCGGGGCCAAGATGCTGTCCAAAGCCCTGCAGATCAACAGCACGCTCAGGTGAGGGGGACCGCTTTTCCCTGCAGTTCACCCCCAGCATAAGTTCTCATAAATATACCTGTCCGGTGCCCAAATTATGGGGCGAGGGAGCTAAGTGGGCTGTGTCAGAGATGTAGAAGCAGTGACCACTAGACTCACCAGTCACAGGGAGCAGTCCCAAGGAAGACACTCGAAACAGACAGCAGGTGAAACAAACGGTATTGGGTTCAGGCAGGTAACAGAGTCAGTAGGCAGTCCCAAGGGTCATACACAAAGGGCTGGAACACTTTCCCTATGAAGGAAGGTTGAAACGCTTGGGACTCTTTAGCTTGGAGAAACATCGACTGCGGGGTGACATGATAGAGGTTGACAAGATAATGCATGGGATGGAGAAAGCAGAGAAAGAAGTCCTTTTCTCCCTTTCTCACAATACAAGAACTCGCGGGCATTCGATGAAATTGCTGAGCAGACAGGTTAAAACGGATAAAAGGAAGTCCTTCTTCACCCAAAGGGTGATCAACATGTGGAATTCACTGCCACAGGAGGTGGCGGCGGCCACAAGCATAGCCACCTTCAAGAGGGGTTTAGATAAAAATATGGAGCAGAGGTCCATCAGTGGCTATTAGCCACAGTGTGTGTGTGTATATAAAATTTTTGGCCACTGTGTGACACAGAGTGTTGGACTGGATGGGCCATTGGCCTGATCCAACATGGCTTCTCTTATGTTCTTACACACAAGTAGAGCCAGGCAGAGGTACAAATACAGAGTCCAAGAGAATAGTCACTACACAGTCCAAAGTCATCACTCCACTATCCATCATCCAGACAGTATGCCACGCTAGTATCGTTCTTTCCCTAACCCACAGTGAGCTGGTAGCTGGCTACTGTATTTCTAGTGGTCTTAGCCAATCACAATGCAAACTGGTTAAGTGGCCTACACCTGACGACAATGTACCACCTGTAGTCAAGGATGACTCAATCCCTGACAGTTCCAAGCCTCCTTAAAGGAATAGGACACTGTCAGGCTGTCACAAAAGGCAGAGGGATTTGGGGCTCCCAGAATTCAAGTGCCATATTTCCCTCCGACGTCAGTTCCCAGAATCTTTGTGGTGAGGCCAGTGCAGTAATGGTGGACGTGCAAAGTAGGAGTCCAGTAGCTCCTTTAAGACCAAGAAAGTTTTATTCAGAACGTAAGCTTTCGTACGCATGCGTACTTCATCAGACAATGGAATGGGGAACAGTGAGCGGAGCTACATATAGAGGGTGGGCAGTGGTTAGGAATGCCAAGGGGTGCAGAGTTAGGATCCAACGGCAAAACAGTGACATTCACAAATCGAAAGAACGTTTGGTCTGGATAGCGTTTGTGCGGGAAACCAATAAAACAGTCACATGTCAGAAAGGGAGAATGAGACAATACATGCTGTCCGTTTTGCCCTGTTGCTTGCAAGTCTCGGTTAAACCGAGGACGCGTCTTTCCTAGGGGTGTTCCTATCCACCTGATTTACTTTTTAACATGTAAGATGCATTATAAACATCATTCTAGTTTTACCATTAGGAAAAAAATACATTAAAATGTCATGGGAAACGGGTTTCGCACGTGTCATGAGACAAAACAGCCAGTATCCCTTACTTGAGCACACCAGTGCAAAAAGCACGCGGCGTACACGCAGTGACGGTGTTGGCGCTTGAGGGGTCGTTGCGTCTCTGCCCACGGTGAGCGTTTCCCCGCTAGTGACTGGGAAGGGATGACTGCATGCAGTGTGCCTCTTTCTGCTTTCTAGGAGTATCTCCTGGGACAGGAACAACACAACCGCGCAAGGCTTCCAAGACATTGCCCGGGCTTTGGAGAAGTGAGTGATTTGAGAGGTGTTCCTCGATGGACATCATTGCAACCTGCAACATTTTTTGGGTGAAACATGCGGACTGTTTGGTGACGGAAAGGGAATAATTTCCGAGGCTTTTAAGAGCGAGCGTGGAAACTACGCGGCAATCTGGGGTGCTGACGCGTTGATTGGGTTGACCAATGACGTCCCTCTCTTGGGTTGATAGAGATGGACCGGGCTATTAAAGAGAATGTGGTGGGCTTGACGGTTCAGAGAGCCAGTTTGGTGTAGTGGTGAAGTGTGCGGACTCTTCTATGGGAGAACTGGGTTTGATTCCCCACTCCTTCACATGCACCTGCTGGAATGACCTTAAGTCAGCCATAGCTCTTGCTAAGTGGTTAAGTGCGTGGACTCTTCTCTGGGAGAACCGGGTTTGATGCCCCACTCCTCCACTTGCAACTGCTGGAATGGCCTTGGGTCAGCCAGAGCTCTTGCTAAGTGGTTAAGTGCACAGACTCTTATTTGGGAGAACCAGGTTTGATTCCCCACTCCTCCACTTGCAGCTGCTGGAATGGCCTTGGGTCAGCCATAGCTCTTGCTAAGTGGTTAAGTGCATGGACTCTTATCTGGGAAAACCGGGTTAGATGCCCCACTCCTCCACTTGCAGCTGCTGGAATGGCCTTGGGTCAGCCATAGCTCTTGCTAAGTGGTTAAGTGCATGGACTCTTATCTGGGAAAACCGGGTTTGATGCCCCACTCCTCCACTTGCAGCTGCTGGAATGGCCTTGGGTCAGCCATAGCTCTTGCTAAGTGGTTAAGTGCACAGACTCTTATCTGGGAGAACCGGGTTTGATTCCCCACTCCTCCACTTGCAGCTGCTGGAATGGCCTTGGGTCAGCCATAGCTCTTGCTAAGTGGTTAAGTGCACCGACTCTTATCTGGGAGAACCGGGTTTGATTCCCCACTCCTCCACTTGCACCTGCTGGAATGGCCTTGAGTCAGCCAGAGCTCTTGCTAAGTGGTTAAGTGCACAGATTCTTATCTGGGAGATCCGGGTTTGATTCCCCACTCCTCCACTTGCACCTGCTGGAATGGCCTTGGGTCAGCCAGAGCTCTTGCTAAGTGGTTAAGTGCACCGACTCTTATCTGGGAGAACCGGGTTTGATTCCCCACTCCTCCACTTGCACCTGCTAGCATGGCCTTGGGTCAGCCATAGCTCTCGTAGGAGCTGTTCTTGAAAGGGCAGCTGCTGTGTAAGAGCACTCTCAGCCCCACCTACCTCACAGAGTGTCTGTTCATAGAATAGAATCACAGAATCATAGAGTTGGAAGGGACCTCCAGGATCATCTAGTCCAACCCCCGGCACAATGCAGGAAACTCACAAACACAATGCAGAAACACTCACAAACAGGAAACACTTCCCCCTAAACTCACAGGATCTTCATCGCTGTCAGATGGCCATCTAGCCTCTGTTTCAAAACCTCCAAGGAAGGAGAGCCCAGCACCTCCACTGAGGAATCGCTCATACTGAGCTTTAGCTTTCCTCACTTTTTCTCTACAACTTTCCTCTACTTTTTCTCTGTTGTTGGGGAGGAAGGTAAAGAAGACTGTGAAATTGTGAGCTACTCTGAAATTCTGAGATTCAGAGTGAAGGGTGGGGTATAGATCCAGTATCATCATCATCTTCTTCTGTCTGTCTGTCGAACATTGCATCCATAAGTGTATCAGGTTTTATCCTTGTTTTCTATGGGATTTATTTTCAGAGCAGTGGGAGAGAGACATTTGTCTTACAGAGTGCCCTTATAGTCAGTAATCTTTGGTCAGCACTAGGGGATCCTTTCCCCTCCATGTCTGGAGGCTTATCTCTGGATATTTTAAACCAGTGCTGTTTCGGATCATGGCTTTCTCCTCCCGCTCCTGTTAACTAGAGGCGACAAGGTGTGTATCTGAATCTCCGAAAGCAAACTACAAAGTGGATTGCACAACCCGAAGGATTCATTACAGAACATTATGTGCTCTGATAGCCCAGTGGATCCTTGAGATGAAGGACAATTTCTGGTATAGGGTAATTTGGGGCAGAGAGGTGGGCGGAGGGGAACTTAACTTTGTTCCAAATTGCTCCCCACCCCAAAAAGTGTGGAAACGGGCATTCGAAAACTTGATTTCCCATGGAGCGAGGAATTCAGGCAGCAAGAGGGGTAAGAGGTCTCTTTTCCCCACCAGAGAGAGAAAGAAGTCCTTTTCTCCCTTTCTCACAATACAAGAACTCGTGGGCATGCGATGAAATTGCTGAGCAGTCGGGTTCGAACGGATCAAAGGAAGTCCTTCTTCGCCCAAAGGGTGATGAACGTGGAATTCACTGCCACAGATGGTGGTGGCAGCTACAAGCATAGCCAGTTTTAAGAGGGGATTGGATGAAAATATGGAGCAGAGGTCCATCAGTGGCTATTAGCCGCAGTATATACGTGTGTGTGTGTGTGTATATACACACACACACACACACACATTGGCCACTGTGTGCCACAGAGTGTTGGACTGGATGGGCCATTGGCCTGATCCAACATGGCTTCACTTATGTTCTTATGTTCTTCACTGCTCCCACCAAGGACAGCTTTCCTTACATAATGGGCCATTAGGCTATCTTTACCCTTTACTCTTGGGCCTCCTGCTCCACTTATAGAAGCAGCTGCAGCCATGTCCAAGGGATTGTCTTTGATCCGGCCTCTCGTTTCTGCCTCTTCCCTGCAGCAACTATACCCTCAAGTTCATGTCCTTCCCCATGAGCGACATCATTGCAGCCTATCGCAATGCTCCCGAGCGGACAGACGAAGTGTGGCAAAAGGTGAGTCCTGGCCACCCCTACGCTTGCCCGGTTTCTGCTGACCCAAAGGAATGTTGCTAAAACCCGCTGGGTGTCAGCCAGTTTGGAGTCGTGGTTAAGTGCGCAAACTTTTCTCTGGGAGAACCGGGTTTGATTCCCCACTCCTCCACTTGCACCTGCTGGAATGGCCTTGGGTCAGCCAGAGCTCTCGCAGGAGTTGTCCTTGAAAGGGGAGCTTCTGTCGGAGCTCTCTCAGCCCCACCCACCTCACAGGGTGTCTGTCTTTGGGGGAGAAGATATAGGAGATTGTAAGCCGCTCTGAGTCTGATTCAGAGAGAACGTCGGGGTATAAATCTGCAGTCTTCTTCTTGTTACCAGTATTGGAGGCCTCCTAATATATGTACATACATACATAGACCTTTATTGGCATATTGACAGTCAAAAAATTAATAAAACATCTTGTTGTAGTATATAAGATCTAGCAGACATAAAATTCCATATGAAGGTTATATACAATAAAACAATACTATCTAAAATTTTCTTGAACTTTGAGGACTTCCGCAAGAAATTTAGTAATTTTGGGATCCAAATCATTCAGAAGAAGCTGACATTTCAGATTGTTACTCAAGTGTCGGGTCTCCTGAAATTTGGGGGGATATTAGCTCTTAAGGAGACCTTAGGCTAGTGAGAGGAGGTAACAGTGGAATCTTTATACGCATTGTAGACCAGGATTTTTCCTTAGAGAACACTCAGCATTAACCAAACTTTTGCTTAACCAGTTTATTATTATCAAAATAATAAACTGGTAACTTGGACGAGGACCTCTAAAGCTGCCTCCCAAAATAGCAAGTCATACTTCTGCGAGAGCCAGCTTGGTGTAGTGGTTAAGTGCACGCTCTTATCTGGGAGAACCGGGTTCGATTCCCCACTCCTCCACTTGTACCTGCTGGGATGGCCTTGGGTCAGCCAGAGCTATTGCAGAAGTTGTGCTTGAAAGGGCAGCTGCTGTGAGAGCCCTCTCAGCCCCACCCACCTCACAGGGTGTCTGTTGTGGGGGAGGAAGGGAAAGGAGATTAGAGGCTGCTGAGACTCTGAGATTCGGAGTGAAAGTCGGGATACAAATCCGATATCCTTCTTCTTCTTAGCGGCTAGGACCAATAGTTGGGTTCCCTTCTTAGTTAGCCTGCAGACTTCCAGGCCCCACTCTGCCCCACTCCTGAACCAGGCAGTGCTGGCAGTTGGACTTTGAGAGAATTGGGGGTGAAGGATGATGCGGGAGGTCCGTTGCCTGGTGTGCCCTGTGCAGGGGGTCACAGGGAGCCATAACATCTCTCCGTATCTTTCCCATCTTCCCCCTCCGCCTCAGATCCAGTGGTGTCTCCTCAGGAACAACCACTCGCAGAAGTTCCCGCAGGACCAAGCCTTCCGCCTCCACCAGGGAATCGTCACCAATAGCGCCGAGCAAGTAAACGTTCCCATCTCCCCGTACAACCCCTTCGGCATCTCCCTCTTCCCAGGGCTCTTTTTATAACAGGAGCTCCTTTGCATATTAGGCCATGCCCCCCTGATGTAGCCAATCCTCCAAGAGCTTGGAATTCTAGCAGTGGCTCCTTTGTATATTAGGCCACACACCCCTGATGTAGCCAATCCCCCAAGAGTTTGGAATTCTAGTAGGGGCTCCTTTGAATATTAGGCCATGCCCCCCTGATGTAGCCAATCCTCCAAGAGCTTGGAATTCTAGCAGTGGCTCCTTTGTATATTAGGCCACACACCCCTGATGTAGCCAATCCCCCAAGAGTTTGGAATTCTAGTAGGGGCTACTTTGAATATTAGGCCATGCCCCCTGATGTAGCCAATCCTCCAAGAGCTTGGAATTCTAGCAGGGGCTCCTTTGCATATTAGGCCACATACCCCTGATGTAGCCAATCCCCCAAGAGTTTGGAATTCTAGTAGGGGCTCCTTTGCATATTAGGCCACGCCCCCTGATGTAGCCAATCCTCCAAGAGCTTGGAATTCTAGCAGGGGCTCCTTAGAATATTAGGCCACGCCCCCCTGATGTAGCCAATCCTCCAAGAACTTGGAATTCTAGCAGGGGCTCCTTTGCATATTAGGCCACGCACCCCTGATGTAGCCAATCCTCCAAGAGCTTGGAATTCTATCAGGGGCTCCTTTGCATATTAGGCCACGCCCCCCTGATGTAGCCAATCCTCCAAGAGTTTGGCATTCTAGCAGGAGCTTCTTTGCATATTAGGCCATGCCCCCCTGATGTAGCCAAACCTCCAAGAGCTTGGAATTCTAGCAGGGGCTCCTTTGCATATTAGGCCACGCCCCCTGATGTAGCCAATCCTCCAAGAGCTTGGAATTCTAGCAGGGGCTCCTTTGCATATTAGGCCACGCCCCCTGCTGTAGCCAATCCTCCAAGAGCTTGGAATTCTAGCAGGGGCTCCTTTGCATATTAGGCCATGCCCCTGATGTAGCCAATCCTCCAAGAGCTTGGAATTTTAGCAGGGGCTCCTTTGCATATTAGGCCACGCCCCCTGCTGTAGCCAATCCTCTAAGAGCTTGGAATTCTAGCAGGGGCTCCTTTGCATATTAGGCCACGCCCCCTGATGTAGCCAATCCTCCAAGAGCTTGGAGTTTTAGCAGGGGCTCCTTTGCATATTAGGCCACACACCCCCTCATGTAGCCAATCCCCCAAGAGCGTAGAGGGCTCTTCGTACAGGCCCTACTGCGAGCTCGAAGAGGATTGGCTGCAGCAGGGGGGCGTGGCCTAAAACACAAAGGAGCTACAAAAAGACCCCACTTCATGGCGTCACACCTGCCCTCTCCATCTGGAGATGGAAACAAGATGCCGAATGGTGCAGGAGCCGTGGGATTTGCCAGCCCGGGGCGGGGTGATGGGGAGTCTGGGACTTGGCCCTGAGTTAATGGCTCTGTGTCCTTCCTCCCCCCAGATGATGAGCCGCTTGTGCGTGAGAGTCCAAGAGGAAGTGCGAGTGCTCCGAAGCTGTTCGGCTGACAGCATCCAGGAGGAGGTGCAATACGCCCGGGAGCTCATGAAGGAAGCCAAGAATTCACGGGCGGTGAGACAACCTCTTTCCTCCTTCTTGGCATTTTCGTATTTTGTGTGTGTGCGCCTGGTGACTGACCCCTACTGGGGGCCGGGAGAACGTTCAGGGAGGTGGCTGAATAAAGCCTGCCCCTGCCTTCCTGACTGCTGGTATTCCAAGGAGGTCTCCCATCCAAGTAACTTGCCAGAGTCAGCCCTGAACATATATATATGAACGTATGAAGCTGCCATATGGGAGAGCCAGTTTGGTGTGGTGGTGAAGTGTGCGGACTCTTATCTGGGAGAACCGGGTTTGATTCCCCACTCCTTCCCTCGCAGCTGCTGGAACAGCCTTGGGTCAGCCATAGCCCTTGTAGGAGTTGTCCTTGAAAGGGCAGCTGCTGTGAGAACTTTCTCAGCCCCGCCTACCTCACGGGGTGTCTGTTGTGGTGGGAGGAGGTAGAAGAGATTGTGAGCCGCTCTGAGATTCAGAGTATGGGCAGGGTATAAATCCAATATCTTCTTGTTCTTTTTATACTGAATCAGACTCTTGGTCCATCAAAGTCAGTCTTGTTTACTCAGACTGGCAGTGGCTCTCCAGGGTCTCAAGCTGAGGTTTTTCACACTTACTTGCCTGGATCCTGGCCAAGCTGGCCTGGAGGAAAATTGCTGACAGACCCTAAAGCGTCAGTCAGCATTTCCCTGGGTCAGGCAAGCTGCTGTTTTCACGCTTACTTGCCTGGATCCTTTTTAGTTGGAGATGCCGGGGATTGAACCTGGGACCTTCTGCTTCCCAAGCAGATGCTCTACCACTGAGCCACCATCCCTTCCTTAAAGTTGCCTTCATTCCTGGTGAACATATGAAGCTGCCTTCTACTGAATCAGACCCTGGGTTCATCAAAGTCAGTATTGTCTACTCAGACTGGCAGTGGCTCTCCAGGGTCTCCAGCTGAGGTTTTTCTCACTTACTTGCCTGGATCCTTTTTAGTTGGAGATGCCGGGGATTGAACCTGGGACCTTCCACTTAACAGGCAGATGCTCCACCACTGAGCCACCATCCCTCTCCTAGAAAAGGCTGAGAACATGTATGTATGAACATAGGAAGCTGCCTTCTACTGAATCAGACCCTGGGTCCATCAAAGTCAATCTTGTCTACTCAGACTGGCAGCGGCTCTCCAGGGTCTCCAGCGGAGGTTTTTCACGCCTACTTGCCTGGACCCTCTTTAGTTGGAGAGGCCGGGGATTGAACCTGGGACCTTCTGCTTACCAAGCAGATGCTCTACCGCTGATCCACCATCCTTCCCTGCTTAGCTTCCGAGATCTGATGAGGATCAGGCTTGAGAAGGGAGCACTCCCTGGAGAAGACTCTTGAGAGTCCCTTGGACTGCAAGAAGATCCAACCAGCCAGTCCTAAGGGAAATCAACCCAGACTGTTCCCTGGAAGGTCAGATGCTGAAGCTGAAGCTCAAATACTTTGGCCACCCAATGAGAAGGGAGCACTCTCTGGAGAAGACTCTTGAGAGTCCCTTGGACTGCAAGAAGATCCAACCAGCCAGTCCTAAGGGAAATCAACCCAGACTGTTCACTGGAAGGTCAGATGCTGAAGCTGAAGCTCAGATACTTGGGCCACCCAATGAGAAGGGAGCACTCCCCGGAGAAGACCCCAATGCTGGGAAAGACAGAAGGCAAAAGAAGAAGGGGATGGCAAAAGAGAAGATGGCTGGACAGTGTTACTGATGTAACAAACACAAATTTGAGCAGACTTTGGAGGATGGTGGAAGACAGGAGGGCCTGGTGTGACTTTGTCCATGGGGTCGCAAAGACTGTGCAACTGAACAACAACAAAAGCAGAGATATAAACTTTTTAAAGGACACAGACAAACACAACTAAAGATTTAAAAAAAAAAATTAAAACATGCTTAAAACGTTAGCACTTATTGGTCTTAAAGGTGCTTCCTTTGTATTTCTCCCATGGCACCCAGGGAACTGGGTAAAGGAAGCTCTGGCTCTTTCCCTCCCATCCTAACAGACCAGGATGGAGAGGAGCCTCAACCGATGGAGAAAATCAAGGTTTTGCTCCGTAGCTCCTGTGCGATTGAGCAAGCCTGGCAAAGCAAGCTGAGATGCAGAAGGAAGCAAACGAGAGGGAGAAGGAAGCAGAGGACAGCCAGTTGCTCGGGGGGCCTGGCGGGAGCCCTCTGGAGACCTGATTTGGCCGCATGTTTGACACCCCCGTTACAAGGGCTTGTCTACATGGCACGTGTGATGCGAATCCCCAGCCTGATTCTCCGTCGCACATACTGTTGGGGGACTCGCCTCAGAGAATGCTCCATTGCTCGTTGCAACTCGCGAGGGGAGGAGAGGCTTATCTTTGCTCCCGTGCCGTTTTCCCGCGTCCAGTTGGGGAAACAGCCCAGGCGGGAAGGCAGACGCACCTCATCGGGTTGAGTGGCGCCCCTGAGCCGCATTGACCAATGAAACGCTATCTAAGGAGAGTCGTCCAATGGGATGCATGAATGAGAGTCGGGCTGGGGGTCCAACCCGCGTTGCACATCGACGAACTCAACGGCTTGTCGCTAGACCTCAGGTTCAGCAAGAGCTCACAGCAGCACAGCTCCTGGACCTTTCTGACGGTTCCCCCTCCTCCTCCCCACCTACCTTGACCATTGAATAGGAGGTGCAGGTGCATAACAATCCCTGGATTAGGAGAGCGGGCAGCCAGCCAGCCACCAGGGGTTTTGCCAAGCCCCCACTGCCCTGTCAGCCAGCTTGGAGAAGACAATTCTCTCTTTAAATCACTTCTCAGGTTGGTGTAGAGAGCCAGTTTGGAGTAGGGGTTAAATGTGCGGACTCTTAACTGGGAGAACTGGGTTTGATTCCCCCCTCCTCCACTTGCACCTGCTGGAATGACCTTGGGTCAGCCAGAGCTCTTGCTAAGCAGTTAAGTGTGCAGACTCTTAGCTGGGAGAACTGGGTTTGATTCCCCACTCCTCCACTTGCACCTGCTGGGATGGCCTTGGGTCAGCCAGAGCTCTTGCTAAGTGGTTAAGTGCATGGACTCTTATCTGGGAGAACTGGGTTTGATTCCCCCCTCCTCCACTTGCACCTGCTGGAATGACCTTGGGTCAGCCAGAGCTCTTGCTAAGCAGTTAAGTGTGCAGACTCTTAGCTGGGAGAACTGGGTTTGATTCCCCACTCCTCCACTTGGAGCTGCTGGAATGGCCTTGGGTCAGCCAGAGCTCTTGCTAAGTGGTTAAGTGCTATCTGGGAGAACCAGGTTTGATTCCCCACTCCTCCACTTGCAGCTGCTGGAATGGCCCTTGGGTCAGCCATAGCTCTCATAGTTGTCCTTAAATGGGCAGCTGCTGTAAGAGCTCTCTCAGCCGCACCCACCTCACAAGGTGTCTGCTGTGGGGGAGGAAGGTAAAGGAGTTTGTAAGCCGCTCTGAGACTCTGATTCAGAGAGAAGGGCGGGGTATAAATCTGTGGTCTTCTTCTTCTCCAGGCCAAGTCAGCCAGCGGCTTGGGGAATGCCTTTAAAGTTGCTTTCTTTTCACCTCTGCCTTCCTCCATCCATTTGTCTTCCTTCCGTTGAAACCGCTGGGCAGTAGGTTCAGGACAGACAAAAGGAAATACTAATTTACACAGAGAGTGCTTAAAGTGTAGACTTTGCTGCCAAAGGATGCCGTGATGGCCACAGGGATAAACAGCTTTAAAAGGGGATTAGATAGATTCATGGAGGATAAGCCTATCAATAGCGACTAGCGTGACGACGGAGGGAAACCGCCACACTAAGCCTAGGGTAATTACGGTTCAGTTCGTGGTGGACTAGATGGACTATTGGTCTGATCCAACGGGACTGTACATTCAGCGTTAACTTAATTATGTCACCGCTAACCCTCTTTGCATTCTGTTCTCTCCCCCAGCTCTTCCCCAGTCTGTATGAGCTCGGGCACATATTAGCCAGCGATGGGCCGGTCCGCCACAAGCTGGAGTCAGTGGCCAGCGAGGTTTCAAAGGCCGTGGACAAAGAGCTGCAGGTAACATGGGGGGGGGGGAGCGGGTGGGTACCCTCTTCCTCTTTCCAGTGTGGCAAGGGTGGCCAAACCGTGGCTCTTTCACACATGTTGTATGGCTCTCGAAGCACCCACTGCCCCATCTGCCAACGTGGAGAAGGCATTTCTCTCTTTAAATCGCCTCGCCAAGCCAAGTCAGGTGGCAGCTTGGAGAATGCATTTAAAGTTAAAGCTGCTTTCTTTCCACTTCTCACTCCCCCAGTCTATTTGCTTGCCTGCCTGCCTTGACTGTCTTCATCATCATTTTATTTATATCCCGCCCTCCCCGCCGGAGCAGGCTCAGGGCGGCTTGCAGTTCTCAAACATCTGACGCTCATGTCTTGCATTTATTCTATGCAGCTCTGACATTAAACGAGTTTGGCCACCCCTGGTATAGTGGGTGTGAGAGCCCTCTCAGTCCCACCCACCTCACAGGGTGTCTGTTGTGGGGGAGGAAGGTAAAAGGGATTGTGAGTTTGTGAGCCGCTCTAAGACGCTGAGATTCAGAGTGAAGGGCGGGGTATAAATCCATCATCATCGCCATCATCTTCTTCTGAGCAGTCGGGTTAAAACGGATAAAAGGAAGTCCTTCTTCACCCAAAGGGTGATTAACATGTGGAATTCACTGCCACAGGAGGTGGTGGCGGCTACAAGCATAGCTGGCTTTAAGAGGGGATTGGATAAAAATATGGAGCAGAGGTCCATCAGTGGCTATTAGCCACAGTGTGTGTGTATATATATATATATATATTGGCCACTGTGTGACACAGAGTGTTGGACTGGATGGGCCATTGGCCTGTTCCAACATGGCTTCTCTTCTGTTCTTATGTCTGGGGCAGAGATGCTCTGCATTCTTGGTGCTTGGGGGGGGCAACAGTGGGAGGGCTTCTAGTGTCCTGGCCCCACTGATGGACCTCCTGATGGCACCTGGGGTTTTTTGGCCGCTGTGTGGCACAGAGTGTTGGACTGGAGGGGCCATTGGCCTGATCCAACATGGCTTCTCTTATGTTCTTATGGCCTGATCCAACATGGCTTCTCTTATGTTCTTCTTCTTCATGATATTTTGCCCCTCTCTCTGCATGCTGTAATTGGCCTTGAGTCTTGGTGAGAAAGCCATGCAATGAATAACTTAAATACCTGCACAGCATTGTGGGAAATGCGGGGGACAGGTAGCACACCAGGAGCACGATATGTTTGATTCTTGGGGAAGGCCCTCATGTGGACCTACACACAGGTGTTGGGCCACGGGTTTCTGCGTCATGCCCTTCTCCTGCGTGACCTGCTGCTTCTGTCCTCACCAGGTGATCCTGGAGTCGATGGTTGCCCTCACCCAGGAGCTGTGCCCACGCGCTGTCCGGGCCGCCGAGGAGCATAACAAGATGTTGGCGGCCGTTTCGGAGCGCGTCACTGTCCCCCGAAACTTCATCAGGGGAGCTCTGCTAGAGCAGGCAGGCCAGGATATTCAGAACAAACTGAAGTGAGAAAAGGCGGAGTGTGGACAGGAGCGTGGGAGGAGGGGGTGGTGGTCCACGCAAACGGGAGATGTGGACCAAGGATAGCGCCAGACCGTGCCTTGGGCGGGGCCCAGGGCTGTGGAGAAAGGATCCCTTGTGGGCAAAGGAACACGATGGGAAGGTTTATGTCTGCTTAACCTTTGACCGTCTTGGCTTCTCTCCCCTGCCCAGCGAGGTGAAGCTCTCTGTCGTGACGTATCTCACTAACACCATTGTGGAAGAACTGCTACAGGAACTCTACCACGCTCACAAGGACCTGGTGAGAAGCCTCTGAGAACAGCCAATAGCTCCTGCTTCAGAATCCTGGGGTTTGGGTTTCACCCTAGGCGAACTCGCGGAACCTAATTTTTAGGTTTAGAATCATAGTTGGAAGGATCTTCCAGGGTCATCTAGTCCAATGCAGGAAATTCACAAATACAGGGCCCCCCCCTTCAAATTCACAGGATCCACATTGCTGTCAGATGGCCATCTAGCCTCTGTTTAAAAAAGGAAAGAGAGCCCACCACCTCCTGAGGAAGCCTGTTCCACTGAGGAACCGTTCTAATTGTCAGGAAGTTCTTCCTAATGTTGAGCCGGAAACTCTTACAGCCATGTCTTTCTCCTGGAATAAAACAGTTTTGGACACCACATTTTAAGAAGGATCTAGACAAGCTGGAACGGGTCCAGAGGGTGACGAAGATGGTGAGGGGTCTGGAGACCAAGTCCCATGAGGAAAGGTTGAAGGAGCCGGGGATGTTTAGCCTGGAGAGGAGGCGGCTGAGAGGTGATAGGATCACCATTTTCAAGTACTTGAAGGGCTGTCATCTAGAGGATGGTGTGGAATTGTTTTCTGTGACCCCAAAAGGTAGGACCAGAACCAACGGGTTGAAATTAAATCAAAAGAGTTTCCGGCTCAACATTAGGAAGAACTTCCTGACCATTAGAACGATTCCTCAGTGGAACAGGCTTCCTCGGGAGGTGGTGGGCTCTCCTTCCTTGGAGGTTTTTAAACAGAGGCTAGATGGCCATCTGACAGCAATGAAGCTCCTGTGAATTTAGGGGGAGGTGTTTGTGAGTTTCCTTCATTGTTCAGGGGGTTGGACTAGATGACCCTGGAGGTCCCTTCCAACTCTTCTATGATTCTATGAAACAAGCAACCCAAATTACCAAGGAAGCATTCCCCCAGCACGTGGCTTCACATTACCGCTGAGTAATCCATAACTTTACGCCCACGCATCTAAAGTTAGCAAAGAGGGTGTGGTTATCTCACATGCTGGAATGGGTAGCTGTCATCCCTCATTCTGGAAATGAATTAAAAAACCACGGGAGGTTCCTCCAATATGAAATGCGGAACTGATACGCCACAACAGTCAGGAGAAACCCTCTTCCTGAAAGAAGCAAAGCACAATCCTCTGTAGGAGTGGGTGGATCTTTTAACCATTAGTCTTGCTATGAGCGCATCCCCTCTTCTGTCTCCTGTGAATTTAGGGGGAGGTATTTGTGAGTTTCCTGCACTGAAAGAAAAGCCAGTTTGGTGTCGTGGTGAAGTGTGCGGACTCTTATCTGGGAGAACCGGGTTTGATTCCGCCCTCCTCCACTTGCAGCTGCTGGAATGGCCTTGGGTCAGCCATAGCTCTTGCTAAGTGGTTAAGTGCACAGACCTTATCTGGGAGAACCGGGTTTGATTCCCCACTCCTCCACTTGTGGCTGCTGGAATGGCCTTGAGTCAGCCATAGCTCTTGCCAAGTGGTTAAGTGCACAGACTCTTATCTGGGAGAACCGGGTTTGATTCCCCACTCCTCCACTTGCAGCTGCTGGAATGGCCTTAGGTCAGCCATAGCTCTTGCAGAGCTGTCCTTGAAGGGGCAGCTGCTGTGAGAGTCCTCTCAGCCCCACCCACCTCACGGGGTGTCTGTTGTCGGGGAGGAAGATAAAGGAGATTGTGAGCCACTCTGAGTTTTGGAGTGGAGGGTGGGATATAAATCCAGTATCATCATCATCTTCTTCTTCTCTGTAGCTCTTGTGTGATTGAGCAAGCCTGAAAAAGCAAGCGGTGATGCAGAAGGAAGCAAGAGAGGGAGAAGGAAGCAGATGGCAGCGAGTTGCTCGCGGGCCTGATAGTAGCCCTCTGGGGGCCTGCTTCGGCCCCTGGGATGCAAGTTTGACATCCCTGCTAAGGCACTGATCCCCTGGCTTGCTGGCTTGCTTCTTACCGCCGTATTCTTGGACCTGTCCCCGCCAGTGACCATACTCCCAACGTTTTGTGAAGCCGCCTCTCTTCTGCCTCCATCTGTGATGCCTCCTCTCCTCCCCCAATTACAGGCCCAGCACATCATCCACCTCCGGCGGCTTTCTGGGGGTCAGGAGAACGCCGCCTTCCCAGAGCACCTGGGGAAGCCCCGTCTCCGCGACCACGAGGAGACCACCGACGATGAACTGGGCTCCAGCATTGTAAGTACTTGCAGGCCGGCCTACAGATGTGCAGAATACGTTCCGGGGAGATCCAACGGACTGGTGTTCCCAGGTATCGGAGGGGTTACCTGACCTCTCTTTCTCTCATTCCCGCAGGACACCATGGCCATCAAGAGACAAAAGAACTGCCGGAGGATCCGGCCTGCTTCTGCCTTCATCAGTGAGTCTGTGACCCGGTCTTTCCAGACTGGTTTCCCACCTGCTCTCCATCTTCCTGTGTGCAAAGTCGATCCATTCATAAATGAGCTGGCGCAACTGCTACAAGCAACCTGAAAGATCTCCTGGAGCACAGGAGCATTGCAGGGGTGGATGTGACACCGTGGGAGGGATCCTCAGCTTCCTGCTTTGCCCCATTTCTAGACCCACACCCATGGGGTTTTGCAGTATCTAACTCCATAATTGTCTGTTTCTATGCTCTGATCCATCCAGGGCTCTTTTTGTAGCAGGAACTCCTTTGCATATTAGGCTACACCCCCCCCCTAATGTAGCTAGGGTTGCCAAGTCCCGCCACCGCTGTGGCAGGGGACTTGTTCTTAGAATCATAGAGTTGGAAGGGACCCCCTGGGTCATCTAGTCCAACCCCCTGCACAATGCAGGAAACCCACAAATACTAACCCCATCGTGAGCGCTTCACAATGACGTCATCTGGAAGTGATGTCATTGCATCGGGTACGCTTTAGGACTCATGCTAAACACTCTATGGTACCATAGAGTTTTACCGCGATTCCTAGAGTGTCACACCAGAAATGCTCTCAGACTCACAGTAAAATTCTATGGTACCATAGAGTTTTTTGCGTGAATCGTAGAGTGTCCATGCACAACATCTCTGGCACAATGGCATCACTCCCAGGTGACATCATTGCCCTGGGGACAGTGCGCACTCACGGGGCTCTTTGGGGGCAGGGATCCACCCGGCAGCCTGCTCCCTGCCGGTGGGTTGGGGCCCTCCCAGGTGGGGAGCCCTAAGTATAGCCAATGCTCCAAGACCTTATGGGTCTCTTCTTACAGGGCCTAGTGTAAGCTCCAGGAGGACTGGCTACATCAGAGGTATGTGGCCTAATATGCAAAGGAGTTCCTGCTACAAAAAAAGGCCTGGATCCATCTATTGGCAAGTGCAATACCATGAACAGTCTTCTCCATCTCCGTGGATGTGCTTCCCAAGACACACCATTTAGTCATCCACCTAATCTTCTCTTCCCACACAGAACTTCTCTCCATCCTTCCATCCATCCATCTGCCCATCCAACCACGTATCCATCCGCCCATCCATCCATCCGCCCATCCATCCATCCGCCCATCCATCCATCCACACATGCCCATCCATCCATCCATCCATCTTTCCATGCATCCATCCTTCCATGCATCCATCCATCTTTCCATCCAACCATCATCCATCCGCCCATCCTTCCATGCATCCATCCATCTTTCCATCCATCCATCATCCTTCCATGCATCCATCTTTCCATTCATCCGCCCATCCATGCATCCATCCTTCCATGCATCCATCCTTCCATGCATCCATCCTTCCATGCATGCATCCATCCATCCATCCATCCATCCACCCACCCACCCATCTACACACCCACCCACCCACCCATCCAGCCAGCCAGCCAGCCAGCCACCCACCCACCCACCCATCCTGCCTTCCTGCCAGGCTTGCCTGTCCCTTAACCCCTGCTACAGACTTGATTCCTCTTGTAGGTGGCTCAGAACAGGATGGGGAATTGATCGTTCCCAGTATGGACTCCCCTCTGGGCTGGATCTCCTTGGCCAGCGGGAGCCAGTACTCCTCCCGGTCCTGCAGCACGTCTTTCGAAGCGCTCTCCGACTTGCCAACTGAGGGCATCCGGCTGGAGCACCACACCCGTAACAGGCCTCGACCCCCTCGCACCGCTCCGCACAACAGCTTCCGTGCCAACGTGAGTACCGCCAACAAGTTAGAATCATAGAATCCTAGAGTTGGAAGGCACCTCCAGGGTCATCTAGTCCAACCCCCTGCACAACGCAGGACATTCACAAATACCTCCCCTCACACGCATACATCCCCAGTGACCCCTGTTCCATGCCTAGATGATGGCAAATACCTCCGGGATCCCTGGCCAAGCTGGCCTGGAGGAAAATCGCTGACAGACCCTAAAGTGTCCATCAGCATTTCCCTGGGCGTGTAAGTTCTTTTTGCCTTGCTCATCTCTGCCCCTTTTCTCCCATTCTCCTGCTTGATTTATGGTTCAGTTCTCTTTTCTCATGCAGCCGCACAGGAGGTGCTTCTCCCAATCAGGCAGGACTTCCTGTTTGCCAGTTGAGCTTTTCATTCGTTCGTTGCTCCGTCCGTTTGCAATCTTTTACATGTCTACCAGTTTGCATGCAAGCCTGACCTTTTTCTTCCAGGATCCTTCAGGCATTTAACGTACCTTGTGGGTTTTTTTTTTTTTAAAGTCTACGAGAAATTAAGAACTTTAAGAAATGTGAAGGTAATTTCAGAAGGTAGCCATGTCAGTCTGCAGGAAAACGACTCAAATTGAGTCCAGTAAAACCTTCGAGACCAACAAAACATAAATCTAGAAAATATACAAAAACTCTCATTTCTTCTCAATTTTCAAAAGTTTTTATTAGTTTCAGAAAAGTTTAGAAAATTGGGATCAGGGGAAAAGGGGGAATAAAAGCACAATACATTCTGGTCTTGTTTTATATAAAATACTTTCAAAAAACAAAAGGATAGTTCTACTATGTTTTCTTAATGTAAGTGTCTCTTATTTTTATCTAAGCTGTATATATTCCATTTTTAGAGTTTTATAATGTAAATCTTGAGTTATTTTCTAAAAGTTTACCAATTTCGATCAACATAAGTTTGATAACTCTAATAAAGATAAATGTTATAAACTAAAGCACAGGAGAAAAAGAAAAAAATCAGATCATGCCAGAGAATCTTAAGAGTCCGGAGTGTCCAACCAAGCATACAATTTCATCCAATTTTTCTCTTGCTTCTTCTTTAGATTTCTCAGCTATCAACCGAGATAAAAAATCCAGCTCTGCTGTCTCTTATTTCTTCTTTCATGGTCTTTGACCTCCTTCTTCTCTTCCATATTTCTCAATTCATTTCCTCCTTTGCTCACCCATTCTCCGTATCACCCACCTTCTGTTAGTTTTATTCTGGCTTTTTTCTTTTTTAGTCGTACACGTTTCAACATTCCTCCATTTAATCTTACTTTGTATCTTTCATTTGCTCCTTGGCATCGTTTTTCTTTTCCTTTTAGTTCCGCTTCCCCCAAATCCTCCCAAACTAAAATGAGTTCTCCTTTCTGAAAATGGGAAGTCCCGCCTATTTGTGGGAGGGTGCTTCCTGTTTAGCCTGCATCCGGACAGACGTGCAGCATTACCAGAGACGATCAAGTCAACAAGGCTTTCTTCTTATCCACGCGTTGTGGGGCATCACCTATACTCCTTTAGGGCGTCAGAAAAAGAGATGTTACGTGAAATATGTGGGGAAGGTTAATAGGCTGGCCTCTCTTTCCCTTTCAGAACCGAATACTGGCATCTATCGAGTCCTGGGAGCAAGAGAATGGGTCAGTGCCCCGGCTGGATGAAGGGCTGGAGGAATTTTTTAACAGAAGGGTGCTTGCCGACAACGCCAAGTGAGTTGAGATGATTGCACAGAATCTCCAGATACCTTAAACTGCTTGTACGCCCCCTAGGGATGTGTTGGGAAAATCCTGGAGGTTTCAGGGTGTGGCCTAGGAAGCACGGAGTTTGGGGAGGAGGAAACTGAGCAAGGATTTGTTGCCGTAGAGTTTACCCTTTGAAGCTGCCATAGTCTTGAGCGGGAATGATCCCTGCCAAGGCTGTCAAACTCATCTGTTATGAGGGCCGGATTTGACATGAGATATTGTTGGGCTGGGCCGTGTGTCATAAAATTTAATGCCGGGAAGCAGAGATACAAACTTTATAAAGGACACAGAAGTGCTTTCCAGTTTGGTGTAGTGGTTAAGTGTGCGGACTCTTATCTGGGAGAACCAGGTTTGACTCTCCACCCTTCCACATTCAGCAGCTGTAATGGCCTTGGGTCAGCCGTAGCTCAAGGTTGTCCTTGAAAAGGGCAGCTGCTGTGAAAGTCCTCTCAGTCCCACCCACCTCACAAGGTGTCTGTTGTGGGGGAAGAAGATAAAGGAGATGCTGAGCTGCTCTGAGACTCTGAGATTCGGAGTGGAGGGTGGGATATAAATCCTCTTCTTCTTTCTTTCTTTCTTTCTTTCTTTCTTTCTTTCTTTCTTTCTTTCTTTCTTTCTTTCTTTCTTTCTTTCTTTCTTTCTTTCTTTCTTTCTTTCTTTCTTTCTTTCCTTCCTTCCTTCCTTCCTTCTTCCTTCCTTCCTTCCTTCCTTCTCTTCCTTTCTTTCTTTCTTTCTTTCTTTCTTTCTTTCTTCTTTCTTTCTTTCTTTCTTTCTTTCTTTCTTCTTTCTTTCTTCCTCTCTCTTCCTTCCTTCCTTCCTTCCTTCCTTCCTTCCTTCCTTCCTTCCTTTTCTGGTGCTTTCTTTATATTTCTCTTGTGGGATTGAAGGAACTGGGTAAAGGAAGCTCTGACTCTTTCCCTCCGTCCCCAGAGGACGAGGAGGGGAGGAACCTCAGCCAATAGAAGGAAGAGAGGTTTGGCTCAGTAGCTCTGCTGTGTGATTGAGAGAGCCTGGCAAAACAAGCTCTCCCTTCCCTGCTTCCATCCTTCAGCCATTGGAGAAAACAGAGGGTTTTGCTCTGTAGCTCATGTGCGATTGAGCAAGCCTGATGCAGAAGGAAGCAAGAGAGAAGGAGAGGGGAGCAGATTTGCTCAAGGGCCTGATAGGAGCCCTCAGGCCCCTGGGCCACATGTCTGACACCCCTGCTGTAGTCTCAATATCAGTCGTAATTCTGGGAGGTCTCCAGGTCTAGGGTTGTCAGGCGGTGCCTTGCAACCGGCAGGATGGTTGTGGGTGAGGTGGGGCAGCATCCCAGGAGAAAAATTAAAAAGAAAAACAAAGCCTTGGTTACTTACAGGAAGTGGGGACCATAGAATTCCTGACGATGCCTAGAGCTACCCAGAAGTGGCCTTTGTAACCTACCTCCTGTTGGTCCTGTTCGTCCAAGAACCTCATATGTGCTGTGCTTGATGGCTACATCTCTTAAGAACATAAGAGAAGCCATGTTGGCTCAGGCCAGTGGCCCATCCAGTCCAACACTCTGGGTCACATAAGAGAAGCCCTGTTAGATCAGGCCAGTGGCCCATCCAGTCCAACACTCTGGGTCACATAACAACATAAGAGAAGCCCTGTTGGATCAGGCCAATGGCCCATCCAGTCCAACACTCTGTGGCACACAGTGGCCAAAAAACCCAGGTGCCATCAGGAGGTCCATCAGTGGGGCCAGGATACTAAAGCCCTCCCACTGTCACCCCCCACAAGCACCAAGAATACAGGACATCACTGCCCCAGACAGAGAGTTCCAACAATACCCTGTGGATAAGAGCTACTGATGGACCTCTGCTCCATATGCTTATCCAGTCCCCTCTTGAAGCCGTTCGTGCTTGTAGCTGCCACCACCTTCTGTGTCAGTGAATTCCATGTGTTAATCACCCTTTGGGTGAAGTACTTCCTTTTATCAATTCTAACCTGACTCCCCAGCAATTTCATGGAGTGTCCATGAGTTCTTGTATTGTGAGAAAGGGAGAAAAGGACTTCTTTCTCTACCTTCTCTATCCCATGCATAATCATGTAAATCTCTCTCATGTCACACCGCAGTCAACCTTTCTCGGGGCTGAAGAGCCCCAAATGCTTTAACCTTTCTTCAAAGGGAGAGTTTTCTAAACCTTGAATCATTCTAGTTGCCCTTTTCTCCTTCTCCCCCTATAGCTATCCCTGGACGCCCAAGAGTTGCGGAGTGAGACCAGGACCTTCTGACCCCCTTCCGCCTCTGCAAAAGAAGAGGAGGAGGGGTCTCTTTCATTTCCGGAGGCACCGCAGCATCAAGGGAGACCGGGACCCTGACGATCTGCCCCCGAGTCCTCCGCCGCCACCCATGGGTGGGGACGAGCCAAAGCCCCTGCCTCGCTCGGAGGAAGAAAGGAAGCTGGGGCAGAACCCCCTTGGAATGGCAGGGGTTCTCCCGGGAATGGGGCCCACAGCCCCAGGAAGTGGGGTGAAGGCTCTGCCGAGCAGAGTGAGACAGGTAAGGATTGCTTTGGGGCAGGAAACAGGAAGAGAAGCGCTCGAAGGAGGCCCCCCTTAAAAGTTCCCACCAGGGCTCTTTTTGTAAAACGAAGCCCGCGGGAACTCATTTGTATATTAAGCCACACCCCCTCATGTCACTATTGTTTCACGCAGGGCCTTTGGGTAGAAAAAGTCCATCCGGAACTCATTTGTATATTAGGCCCCACCCCCTCATGTCACTGTTGTTTCACGCAGGGTTTTGAGTAGAAAAAGTCCATCCGGAACTCATTTGTATATTAGGCCACACCCCCTCATGTCACTATTGTATCACGCAGGGCTTTTGGGTAGAGAAAGTCCATCCGGAACTCATTTGTATTTTAGGCCTCACCCCCCTCATGTCACTATTGTTTCACGCAGGCCTTTTGGGTAGAAAAAGTCCATCCGGAACTCATTCGTATTTTAGGCCTCACCCCCCTCATGTCACTATTGTTTCACGCAGGCCTTTTGGGTAGGAAAAGTCCATCCGGAACTCATTCGTATTTTAGGCCTCACCCTCCTCATGTCACTATTGTTTCACGCAGGGCTTTTGGGTAGAGAAAGTCCATCCGGAACTCATTTGTATATTAGGCCACACCCCTCACGTCACTATATATTTATTTATTTATTCTGTAACTTGTATCCGGCCCTTCCCATAAAATGGCTCAGGGCGGCTCACAGCAAACGATAAAACAATAAACAAAGTGCAGGGTTATTACATTCAAAAGTCAAAGCATTTAAAAAACCTAAAAACCTTAAAATCTTGACATTAAAACTATACAGTATAATTCACAGAAGTCTAATAAGCTACATTTATCCAGTCAGGCGTAGGCTAACCGGGTTGTCTTACAGGCCCTGCGGAACTGAGTAAGATCCCGCAGGGCCCTCACCTCTTCCGGTAGCTGGTTCCACCATGTAGGGGCCATTGTAGAAAAGGCCCTGTCTCTGGTTGTCTTGAGACGGACTTCCTTAGGCCCGGGGATGGTGAGAAGGTTTTGAGTCCCAGACCTCAGTACTCTCTGGGGAAC
Source organism: Heteronotia binoei (assembly GCF_032191835.1). NCBI lineage: Eukaryota > Metazoa > Chordata > Lepidosauria > Squamata > Gekkonidae > Heteronotia > Heteronotia binoei. Next base: position 6,519,369 of record NC_083237.1, on the reverse strand, counting down.
ATGTGGGGAGAGACGGTCCTTCAGGTAGGCAGGTCCCAGGCCATATAGGGCTTTAAAGGTAATGACCAGCACCTTGTACCGGACTCGGTATGTTATTGGAAGCCAGTGCAAAGCCCGAAGACCCGGCCGAATGTGCCCCCACCTTGGGAGGCCCAATAACAGCCGGGCCACGGCATTCTGCACCAGCTGCAATTTCCGGGTCCGGCACAGGGGCAGCCCCATGTAGAGGGCATTGCAGTAATCCAACCTCGAGGTGACCGTAGCGTGGATCACTGTTGCTAGGTTGTCGCGGTCCAGGAAGGGGGCCAACTGCCTTGCCCGTCTAAGATGAAAAAACGCGGACTTGGCAGTGGTTGCTATCTGAGCCTCCACCTTTAGGGACGGCTCTAGTAGCACCCCCAGGCTCTTGACCCTGTCCGCCGCCATCAGCGGCGCACCGTCAAAAGCTGGCAGGGGGATTCCCCCCCCCCCCCCGGTCCTCGACGGCCCAAACAAAGGACCTCTGTCTTCGCAGGATTCAGCCTCAGTCCACTCAGTCTGAGCCACTCAGCCACGGCCTTTAGTGCCCGGTCTAGGTTTCCTGGGGCGCAGACAGGTTGGCCGTCCATAAGTAGATAGAGCTGGGTGTCATCAGCATACTGGTGACACCCCAGCCCATACCTTCGGGCAATCTGGGCAAGAGGTTGCATATAGATGTTAAATAACATCGGGGAAAGAACCGCTCCCTGGGGCACTCCACAGTTAAGTGTGCGCCTCCGGGATAGTTCCCCCCCAATCGCGACCCTTTGTCCCCGACCTTCAAGGAAAGAGGAAAGCCAGTGCAAGGCCAGCCCCTGAATCCGCGCGTCGGCGAGGCGGCAAGTCAGTAACCGATGGTCGACCGTATCGAACGCCGCCGATAGGTCCAACAACATCAGCACTGCCGAGCCACCCCGATCCAGATGCTGCATGATACTATTGTATCACGCAGGGCTTTTGGGTAGAAAAAGCCCATCCGGAACTCATTTGTATATTAGGCCACACACCCTCATGTCACTATTGTATCACGCAGGGCTTTTGGGTAGAAAAAGTCCATCCGGAACTCATTTGTATATTAGGCCCCACCCCCTCATGTCACTATTGTATCACGCAGGGCTTTTGGGTAGAAAAAATCCATCCGGAACTCATTTGTATATTAGGCCACACACCCTCATGTCACTATTGTATCACGCAGGGCTTTTGGGTAGAAAAAGTCCATCCGGAACTCATTTGTATATTAGGCCACACACCCTCATGTCACTATTGTATCATGCAGGGCTTTTGGGTAGAAAAAGTCCATCCGGAACTCATTTGTATATTAGGCCACACACCCTCATGTCACTATTGTATCACGCAGGGCTTTTGGGTAGAAAAAATCCATCCGGAACTCATTTGTATATTAGGCCACACACCCTCATGTCACTATTGTATCACGCAGGGCTTTTGGGTAGAAAAAGTCCATCCGGAACTCATTTGTATATTAGGCCACACACCCTCATGTCACTATTGTATCACGCAGGGCTTTTGGGTAGAAAAAGTCCATCCGGAACTCATTTGTATATTAGGCCACACACCCTCATGTCACTATTGTATCACGCAGGGCTTTTGGGTAGAAAAAATCCATCCGGAACTCATTTGTATATTAGGCCACACACCCTCATGTCACTATTGTATCACGCAGGGCTTTTGGGTAGAAAAAGTCCATCCGGAACTCATTTGTATATTAGGCCACACACCCTCGTGTCACTATTGTATCACGCAGGGCTTTTGGGTAGGGAAAGTCCATCCGGAACTCATTTGTATATTAGGCCACACACCCTCGTGTCACTATTGTATCACGCAGGGCTTTTGGGTAGGAAAAGTCCATCTGGAACTCATTTGTATATTAGGCCACACCCCCTCATGTCACTATTGTATCATGCAGGGCTTTTGGGTAGGAAACGTCCATCCGGAACTCATTTGTATATTAGGCCACACCCCCTCATGTCACTATTGTATCACGCAGGGCTTTTGGGTAGGAAACGTCCATCCGGAACTCATTTGTATATTAGGCCACACCCCCTCATGTCACTATTGTTTCACGCAGGGCTTTTGGGTGGGAAAAGTCCATCCGGAACTCATTTGTATATTAGGCCCCACCCCTTGACCGCCAAGCTAGCCGGAACTGCGTTCCTGTGCGCTTCTGCTTAAAAGAAAGCCGTGGTTCTCACCTTTAAGGCCCTTTACAGCCAGGGGCCTGCATATCTACAGGACGCCTCTCCCCACATGAGCCCCCTGCCCCGGGTTCTGAGGTCTGCTACACAACGTCTTCTTGCAGTACCTGGGCCTTAGGATGCCCAACTGGCTTCCAAAAGGGCCAGGGCCTTTTCGGTCTGGGCCCCTACCTGGTGGAATGAGCTCCCCCTGGAGATTCGAGCCCTGCAGGACTTGTCAAAGTTCCACAAAGCTCTTCCACCAGACTTTTAACTGATCTGGTGGGTGTCCCTTTGGACATCAGCACTTCCCCCACACCATTTTACACTCCTGGGGCTTGTATAGAGTTGACAGCCATTGAACATATGAAGCTGCCTTCTACTGAATGAGACCCTGGGTCCATCAAAGTCAGTCTTGTCCTCTCAGGCTGGCAGCAGCACTCCAGGGTCTCAAAAGCTGAGGTTTTTCACTCCTATTTGCCTGGACCGTTTTTGGTTGGAGATGGCAGGGATTGAACCTGGGACTTTCTGCTTACGAAGTCGATGCTCTACCACTGAGCCACCGTCCCTCCCCTGACCAGCAGTAGCTCTCCAGAGTCTCAAGCTGAGGTTTTCCACCCCTACTTGCCTGGACCCTTTTTTGTTGGAGATGCCGGGGATTGAACCTGGGGCCTTCTGCTTACCAAGCAGATGCTCTACCACTCAGCCACCACCCCTCCCATAAAGCCAGGTTCAAATAAACATATATGAACCTGCCTTCTACTGAATCAGACCCCCTGCGTCCATCAAAGTCAGTATTGTCTACTCAGACTCTACTCAGTCTAATCGGCTCTCCAGGATCTCCAGCTGAGGTTTCTCATGCCTACTTGCCTGGACCCTTTTTAGTTGGAGATGCCGGGGATTGAACCTGGGACCTTCTGCTTCCCAAGCAGATGCTCTGCCTCTGAGCCACCGTCCCTCCCCTGACCAGCAGTGGCTCTCCAGGGTCTCAAGCTGAGGTTTTTCACGCCTCTTTGCCTGGACCCTTTTTAGTTGGAGATGCCGGGGATTGAACCTGGGACCTCCTGCTTCCCAAGCAGATGCTCTGCCTCTGAGCCACCGTCCCTCCCCTGACCAGCAGTGGCTCTCCAGGGTCTCAAGCTAAGGTTTTTCACGCCTATTTGCCTGGACCCTTTTTAGTTGGAGATGCCGGGGATTGAACCTGGGACCTGCTGCTTCCCAAGCAGTCAGTCTTGTCCTCTCAGGCTGGCAGCAGCACTCCAGGGTCTCAAAAGCTGAGGTTTTTCACTCCTATTTGCCTGGACCGTTTTTGGTTGGAGATGGCAGGGATTGAACCTGGGACTTTCTGCTTACGAAGTCGATGCTCTACCACTGAGCCACCGTCCCTCCCCTGACCAGCAGTAGCTCTCCAGAGTCTCAAGCTGAGGTTTTCCACCCCTACTTGCCTGGACCCTTTTTTGTTGGAGATGCCGGGGATTGAACCTGGGGCCTTCTGCTTACCAAGCAGATGCTCTACCACTCAGCCACCACCCCTCCCATAAAGCCAGGTTCAAATAAACATATATGAACCTGCCTTCTACTGAATCAGACCCCCTGCGTCCATCAAAGTCAGTATTGTCTACTCAGACTCTACTCAGTCTAATCGGCTCTCCAGGATCTCCAGCTGAGGTTTCTCATGCCTACTTGCCTGGACCCTTTTTAGTTGGAGATGCCGGGGATTGAACCTGGGACCTTCTGCTTCCCAAGCAGATGCTCTGCCTCTGAGCCACCGTCCCTCCCCTGACCAGCAGTGGCTCTCCAGGGTCTCAAGCTGAGGTTTTTCACGCCTCTTTGCCTGGACCCTTTTTAGTTGGAGATGCCGGGGATTGAACCTGGGACCTCCTGCTTCCCAAGCAGATGCTCTGCCTCTGAGCCACCGTCCCTCCCCTGACCAGCAGTGGCTCTCCAGGGTCTCAAGCTAAGGTTTTTCACGCCTATTTGCCTGGACCCTTTTTAGTTGGAGATGCCGGGGATTGAACCTGGGACCTGCTGCTTCCCAAGCAGATGCTCTGCCTCTGAGCCACCGTCCCTCCCCTGACCAGCAGTGGCTCTCCAGAGTATCAAGCTGAGGTTTTCCACGCCTCTTTGCCTGGACCCTTTTTAGTTGGAGATGCCGGGGATTGAACCTGGGACCTTCTGCATCCCAAGCTGATGCTCTACCACTGAGCCACCGCTCCTCCCTGTACATGCTGTTATATGTTTGCCACTTATGTCTGAAATAGCATCTGTCTCTTCTGAATATGCTGCTCTGATTTATTGAAATGTTTTTATGTTTTCATTCTGATATTTCTTTTTACTGCTGTAACCCACCCCGGACGTACTTGCAGGATAGGGCGGGATATAAAAAAAAAATTAAATTATATTTCTCACCCCCACTGATCTAGGGTTCCAATCCTGACGCAGATCGGACAGAGGCAGATTCCAGAGGGGCAGAGCTCTTGCAGCCTTCCCGGGTCCAAGGTGTGGCGTTGCCGGGAATGGGGCGTGCAAAGGGGTGGAGCCTGGATGCCAAGCTGGAGGTAATTGGTGGCCACGGCGGGAGGCGTGGCTCTGGGAGGCGAAGTGGGCGGCGGCTTCCCCTTTCAACATCGTGGATTCATGTGCTTTTGTTGGCTTCTTCCAGAGCGTGGAATTGGAACGAGGAGGGAGTATACGGGACCGGCACAGAAGAAGGTCCTCGGATGACTCAGGTTATAGCGCCCCCCTCAGACCTTGGCATGAGTCTTGCTTTCTTTCCCAGCTCTCCTAAACACACCCTAATCTCTTCAGTGTGGTTTCTGGAAAGCCAGTTTGGTGTAGTGGATAAGTGCACAGACTCTTATCTGGGAGAACTGAGTTTGATTCCCCTCTCCTCCACTTATAGCTGCTGGAATGGCCTTGGTTCAGCCATAGCTCTTGCAGGAGTTGTCCTTGAAAGGGCAGTTTCTGTCAGAGCTCCCTCAGCCCCACCTCCTTCACAGGGTGTCTGCTGTAGGCGGAGAAGATAAAAGAGATTGTAAACTGCTCAGAATCTCTGATTCAGGAAGAAGGGTGAAGTATAAATCTGCAGTCTTCTTCTTCTTCTTCTATTTGGTCTGTCAGTCCCGGAATGGAACGGAACACGTATTTTTACTGCCTACCGAGCACCGCCATTTTAAAAATTCAGATTTTTGCAAATTTAATACTGAATTTTCAGCATCCAATTAAAATCGGGAGACTCACGCCAGCCAAATTCCGATCAGGTTCATGGAGACTTAACCTTTAATCTTGCTGTAATCTCCCCAGTTTAAGCCGATTTAAAGATGTTTTAATCTCTCCTGTCGAAATCAGTGGTATTTAAACGTGCTGAACGTTGCCGGTGTCATGGCCCTTGGTTTCTAATATCCTTCTCCTAAAAATTGTTAAATTATATTAAGCGTCTGACTTGTCAAATTCAGTATTTTACAGTTTCTCCCTTCTCCCCTGCCAAACATCCCCAACACCACTCATAACTAAAAATACCGCAAACATAATCGATCAGTCAAACCGTTAATGGCATGCAGAGTGAACTAGGACAAAGCACATTGTTGTCAGAATAAGAGAAAAAAGAAAGGAAGACTTGTACAGTTAACATTTAAATGTAATCATCACTGTAAGAATTACGATAAAGTGCCAAATGTGAACTTTTTTGAATGACGTGAGTTGGTTTTTGCTGTGTTCAAGGTCTGAACCCCAAGGGGTCATCTTGGACAACTTGAAAACTTTGCACCCTTGACCTTTTCTCCTGCTCCTCTGTCAGGGGACAGAATTAATGAACTGGTAGTGCCTTAGAGATCAACAAGACTTCCAGGATATGAACTTCTGGGTATGAACTTGCAAGAACCAAATTTTCCGTTGTCAGCTCTGATGAAGGCAACTTTGAAGAAGACGACCGCAGATTTATACCCCACCCTTCTCTCTGAATCAGTCTCAGAACGGCTCGAAATCTCCATTCCCTTCCTCCCGCACAGCAGACACCCAGTGAGGTGGGTGGGGCTGAGAGAGCTCTGACAGAAGCTGCCCTTTCAAGGACAGAGACTCAGAGCAGCCTACAATCTCCTTTCCCTTCCTCCCGCACAACAGACACCCAGTGAGGTGGGTGGGGCTGAGAGAGCTCTGACAGAAGCTGCCCTTTCAAGGACAGAGACTCAGAGCAGCCTACAATCTCCTTTCCCTTCCTCCTGTACAACAGACACCCAGTGAGGTGGGTGGCGCTGAGAGAGCTCTGACAGAAGCTGCCCTTTCAAGGACAGAGACTCAGAGCAGCCTACAATCTCCTTTCCCTTCCTCTCGTACAACAGACACCCAGTGAGGTGGGTGGCGCTGAGAGAGCTCTGACAGAAGCTGCCCTTTCAAGGACAGAGACTCAGAGCAGCCTACAATCTCCTTTCCCTTCCTCCCGCACAACAGACACCCAGTGAGGTGGGTGGGGCTGAGAGAGCTCTGACAGAAGCTGCCCTTTCAAGGACAGAGACTCAGAGCAGCCTACAATCTCCTTTCCCTTCCTCCTGTACAACAGACACCCAGTGAGGTGGGTGGCGCTGAGAGAGCTCTGACGGAAGCTGCCCTTTTAAGGACAGAGACTCCAGAGCAGCCTACAATCTCCTTTCCCTTCCTCCTGCACAACAGACACCCAGTGAGGTGGGTGGGGCTGAGAGAGCTCTGACAGAAGCTGCCCTTTCAAGGACAGTTCTGTGAGAGCTGGGGCTGACCCAAGGCCATGCCAGCAGGTGCAAGTGGAGGAGTGGGGGAACCAAAGCCAGTTCTCAGTTAAGAGTCCACGCACTTCACCGCGACGCCAAACTTGACTCCTGAAAGCTCATCTTCCAAAAGTCTTGTGGCTCTCAAAGGCACCACTGGAGTCAAATATGGCTGCCCTGCAGCAGCTCAAGATGGCTGCCGTCTGATAAGCAATGAAGCCTTTCCTCCTGTCTGCCTGCTGCAGCCTTGGTCTCTCTGTGAAAAAGCTAGTTCTTTTCTTTTTAAACCACGCAGGGCAAGGCGGGTGGAGGCCCCATCCCCCGTCACAGAGCTCCAAGCCGAGTTTTGCCACCATCCGTCGGGCCGAAGCCACCTGGGACATCGGTGAGTCTGGGTGTGGCCCTGGCTGCCACGGAGAAGCATCCTTTGGCGGTTCTTTCACCCGGCACCAACTTGGGTGCGGGCGAGCGACCCGTGAATGCTCAACGAAATTGCTGAGCAGAACCGATAAACTTCTTCTTCACCCAAAAAGCGATTCACTGCCAGAGGAGGTGGCAGCGGCTACAAGCCTGGACAGCTTCGAGAAGGGATTGGATAAACATATGGAACAGAAGTCCACGAGTGGCTATTAGCCACAGCGTATATGGCCAAACTTGCTTAATGTAAAAACCACGTAGAATAAATGGCAAACGTTTGAGAGCCACAAGACACGAACGTCAGATGTTTGAGAGCTGCAAGACAAGGAAGGAAGGAAGGAAGGAAGGAAGGAAGGAAGGAAGGAAGGAAGGAAGGAAGGAAGGAAGGAAGGAAGGAAGGAAGGAAGGAAGGAAAATAGATGGGGAGGAGGGAGAGGTGGAAAGAAAGCCACTTTAACTGCTGGCTTGGCTTGGAGAAGTGATTTGAAGAGAGAAATGCCTTCTCCAAGCCAGCCAATGGGACAGTGGGAGATTTGAGAGTCACGCTATATGTGTGAAAGAGCCACAGTTTGGCTATCCCTGTCCTACAAGGTAGAAAGGTGGCTAAGGCCCCTTCCAACTCTGATTCTAATAAATGTTTAAAATAAAGAATACATTCAATCAATTGGCAGGTAATGACCGCACGCGAAGTCACCATCCGTACGCGTTGACTTTCCGCAGGGGTCACTGGTCGTGTGAGTGTGTGTGTGTGTGTGTGGGGGGGGGGTATTTGCGAATTTTTTGCATTGTGCAAGAGGCCGGATTAGATGACCCCTTCCAACTCGTATGATTCTCAGTGAGTTTGTGTGTGCGGGTTTTGCAGAGGTTTGGCTGTTTTCACCCGTTTCTCTGTTTCCGCTCACCCACGTTTGCAGCGGAAGAGAGTTCCCCGCGGGAAACCAGAGGAAACGAGTCCCAGCAAAATACCCCCCAGGAAGGAAGGCAGAGCGGGGCCGACGAAAGCAGGGGCTTGCCGACATCGAGCTCGGAGAAGGAGAGTCTGACAGCAGCAGTGAAGGTGAGCGGGTGGGCCTGGTGGGCGAGGCTGCGGCTCGGCGGTCAGAGCGCTGGCTTTGGATGCGGAAGGCCTCGGGTTCAGTCCCCGGCCTTTCCCGTTTCAGGGATCGAGGCCCAGCAGCGAATGGCCTTTCCTAATGAGCAAGATGTTGAGAACCAGAGGCCACGCTGCTGGCAAAGCGCAGCACCTTTAAATCGCATGGATTTGGGCAGGAGAGATTAAAGCGCGGCTTAAGGACGCTTAAACGGGGGAGATTAAAGGATGATTAAAGATTAAGTCTCCCCTTGAGATCTGGGAGAGCGGCTGCCGGTCAGAGTAGACGAGACCGACCCGGAGAGACCCAGAGAACGGTCTGGCTCGGGAGAAAGCTGGTCCCCTGTGAGACGAGAACCAGAGTGGGGCTGGGGAGCTGGAAGGATTCGGGGACAAAAGCAGCGGGCTGCAGTGAAGTGTTATCACCAAACTGGATAAAATCGTATTGTGGCGAGACCCGCATGCTTCTTCCTAGAGTCCGGACCTGGAGATGCAGTGGGTTTTCACGGGCACTGGGGCTGCTCTGGTCCAAAACTACATTGCAAGAAATCAGGCCTGCTTGCCCTTTCCTTCTCTGCTTGGGTGGATTCATTAAGGGTCTCTTAAACAACAGCACGCGGTGCAGAGTGGCAAAGCTGCAGTCCTAAGCTCTGCTCATGACCTGAGTTCGATCCCGGCAGAAGCTGGATTCAGGTAGCTGGCTCCAGGTTGACTCAGCCTTCCCCTTTCCGAGATCGGTCAAATGAGTCCCCAGCTTGCTGGGGGGGGGGGGAAGCGTAAAAGACTGGGGAAGGCAAAGGCAAACCGTAAAAAGTCTGCCATAAAAATGTCGTGATGCGATGTCACCCGTGCCGGAAACGACTGGTGCTTGCACAGGGGACTACATTTACCTTAAACAGAAGGCTCTGTCCTCTCCCTTCTTCTTCTGTTCCTTTTTCCCTTCACCTCCTTGGTCATTTTTTGCCACCTTCTCTGTTCCTTTGTGTTCTTCATCGTCTTTCCTTTTTTTTGTCTTCTTTCCTCTTTTTCTTCTCTGTAGAGTTCCACAACAGGCTTCCCTGAGACCCACAGACTTGTTTCTGCGGCCCTTTGCGATGCCATAATGGTATATATTAGCAGGGCTTTTTTTTGTAGCAGGAACTCCTTTGTATATTAGGCCACACCCCCTGATGTAGCCAATCCTCCACGAACTTTCAGGGCTCTTCGTACAGGGCCTACTGTAAGCTTCAGGAGGGCATGGCCTAATAGGCAAAGGAGTTCCTGCTACAAAAGAAGCTCTGTATTTGCATATTAGGCCACACTCCCCTGATGTAGCCAATCCTCTAAGAGCTCTTCTTACAGGGCCTACTATAAGCTCCAAGAGGATTGGCTACGTCAGGGGGTGTGGCCCAGGGGTGGAATTCTAGCAGGAGCTCTTTTGCGTATTAGTCCACACCTCCCTGATGTAGCCAATCCTCCAAGAGCTTACAGGGCTCTTCTGACAGGTCCTACTGTAAGTTGATGCTGTGTCTTCTTGGTGCTTGGAGGGGGGGCGGGAACAGTGGGAGGGCTTCTGGTGTTCTGGCCCCACTGATGGACCTCCTGATGGCGCCTGGTTTTTTGGGCACTGTGTGACACAGAGTGTTGGACTGGATGGGCCATTGGCCTGATCCAGTATGGCTTCTCTTATGGTCTTATGTCTGGGGCAGTGATGCTCTGTATTCTTGGTGCTTGGGGGGGGCACAGTGGGAGGGCTTCTAGTGGCCTGGCCCCACTGGTGGACTTCCTGATGGCACTTGGGGGTTTTTTGGCCACTGTGTGACACAGAGTGTTGAACTGGATGGGCCACTGTCCTGATCCAACACGGCTTCTCTTAAGTTCTTATGTGACACAGAGTGTTGGACTGGATTGGCCACTGGCCTGATCCAACATGGCATCTTTTATGTTCTTATGTGACACAGAGTGTTGGACCGGATGGGCCTTTGGTCTGATCCAACATGGCTTCTCTTATGTTCTTATGTGACACAGAGTGTTGGACTGGATGGGCCATTGGCCTGATCCAACAGGCTTCTCTTATGTTCTTATGTGACACAGAGTGTTGGATTGGATGGGCCATTGGCCTGATCCAACATGCCTTCTCTTATGTTCTTATGTGACACATAGGCCGTTTTCGCACTGACCTTTTACTGGCGCGACCACCCTCTTCACACCGGAGGATCTGCCCGGATTTCGCGCAAGAAGCGCCGGCGCACCCAAAAGAGCCGGCTACTTCCGTCGCGAAACCCGCTCAAACGTTTTCCTGCTTCTTGGCGGTTTCCGTTTGAGCGGGTTTCGCGACGGAAGTAGCCGGCTCTTTTGGGTGCGCCGGCGCTTCTTGTGCGAAATCCAGGCAGATCCTCCGGTGTGAAGAGGGTGGTCGCGCCAGTAAAAGGTCAGTGCGAAAACGCTTATAGTGTTGGACTGGATGGGCCATTGGCCTGATCCAGCAGGGCTTCTCTTATGTTCTTATGTGACACAGAGTGTTGGACTGGATGGGCCATTGGCCTGATCCAGCAGGGCTTCTCTTATGTTCTAATGTGACACAGAGTCTTGGACTGGATGGGCCATTGGCCTGATCCAACAGGGCTTCTCTTATGTTCTTATGTGACACAGAGTGTTGGACCGGATGGGCCTTTGGTCTGATCCAACATGGCTTCTCTTATGTTCTTATGTGACACAGAGTGTTGGACTGGATGGGCCATTGGCCTGATCCAACAGGGCTTCTCTTATGTTCTTATGTGACACAGAGTGTTGGACTGGATGGGCCTTTGGCCTGATCCAACATGGCTTCTCTTATGTTCTTATGTGACACAGAGTGTTGGACTGGATGGGCCATTGGCCTGATCCAGCAGGGCTTCTCTTATGTTCTTCTGTGACACAGAGTGTTGGACTGGATGGGCCTTTGGCCTGATCCAACATGGCTTCTCTTATGGTCTTAAGTTCTTACCTTCCATTTTGCAGCAATTCAGGGAACCCTCGACTACCCCACGGCCTCCAAAACCCATCGCCCTCCCCCGGGGCCGGAAACCCCCCAGCCAGCCTGAGAGAAGCCGGAGCAACGAGGAAGCAGGCCTAGCCGGAGGGGCTGCCCCGGAAGATACACGTACGTCACCCCCAATAGCCCAGCCCCGCCGCAGACCCGAAGAGCCGGAGAACGAAGGTGACGTGAGATCGGAGAGGCAGGGTGGAGTGGTTCCACGCTAGGGAGCTCGAGCGAAGCCCCGGGACCGGCAGATGCAGGCCGGGGCTCAGTGATAGAGCTTGTGCTTTTTAGACAGGCCCACAGGGCTTTTTTCTTTTTGTAGCAGGAACTCCTTTGCATATCAGGCCACACACCCCTGATGTAGCCAATCCTCCAAGAGCTTACAGGGCTCTTCTTACAGGGCCTACTGTAAGCTCCAGGAGGATTGGCTACATCAGGGGGTGTGGCCCAGGGGTGGAATTCTAGCAGGAGCTCCTTTGCATATCAGGCCACACCCCTCTGATGTAGCCAATCCTCCAAGAGCTTACAGGGCTCTTCTTACAGGGCCTACTATAAGCTCCAGTAGGATTGGCTACCTCAGGGGGTGTGGCCCAGGGGTGGAATTCTAGCAGGAGCTCCTTTGCATATTAGGCCACACCCCTCTGATGCAGCCAATCCTCCAAGAGCTTACAGGGCTCTTCTTACAGGGCCTACTATAAGCTCCAGGAGGATTGGCTACCTCAGAGGGTGTGGCCCAGGGGTGAAATTCTAGCAGGAGCTCGTTTGCATATTAAGCCACACCCCTCTGATGTAGCCAATCCTCCAAGAGCTTACAGGGCTCTTCTTACAGGACCTACTATAAGCTCCAGTAGGATTGGCTACCTCAGGGGGTGTGGCCCAGGGGTGAAATTCTAGCAGGAGCTCGTTTGCATATTAAGCCACACCCCTCTGATGTAGCCAATCCTCCAAGAGCTTACAGGGCTCTTCTTACAGGGCCTACTATAAGCTCCAGTAGGATTGGCTACCTCAGGGTGTGTGGCCCAGGGGTGGAATTCTAGCAGGAGCTCCTTTGCATATTAAGCCACACCCCTCTGATGTAGTCAATCCTCCAAGAGCTTACAGGGCTCTTCTTACAGGGCCTACTATAAGCTCCAGTAGGATTGGCTACCTCAGGGGGTGTGGCCCAGGGGTGGAATTCTAGCAGGAGCTCATTTGCATATTAGGGCACACCCCTCTGATGTAGCCAATCCTCCAAGAGCTTACAGGGCTCTTCTTACAGGGCCTACTATAAGCTCCGGGAGGATTGGCTACCTCAGAGGGTGTGGCCCAGGGGTGAAATTCTAGCAGGAGCTCCTTTGTATATCAGGCCACACACCCCTGAGGTAGCCAATCCTCCAAGAGCTTACGAGGCTCTTTTTTGTAAGCTCCAGGAGGATTGGCTACATCAGGGGTGTGTGGCCTAATATGCAAAGGAGCCCCTGCTAGAATTCCATCTCTTGGAAGATTGGCTACATCAGGGGGTGTGTGGCCTATTATGCAAAGGATCCCCTGCTAGAATTCCAAGCTCTTGAAGGATTGGCTACATCAGAGGTGTGTGGCCTAATATGCAAAGGAGCCCCTGCTAGAATTCTCTCTTCTCTGGGAGAACTGGGTTTGATTCCCCACTCCTCCACTTGCACCTGCTGGAATGGCCTTGGGTCAGCCATAGCTCTCGCAGAGTTGTCCTTGAAAGGGCAGCTGCTGTGAGAGCCCTCTCCAGCCCCACCCACCTCACAGGGTGTCTGTTGTGGGGGAGGAAGGTAAAGAAGATTGTGATTGTGAGACTCTTCGGAGTGGAGGGCGGGATATAAATCCAATATCATCTTCTTTTTCTTCCTTCACTTCCTCTCCAAGAGAGGAGCCTCAGCCAATGGGGGAAATAGAGGCTTTGCTCTGTAGCTTCTGTGCAATTGCAAAATCCTAGCAAAGCAAGCTGAGACGCAAAAAGAAGCAAGAGAGAGGGAGAAGGAAGCAGACTTGCTTGTGGGGCTGATAGGAGCCCTCTGGGGGCCTGATCTGGCCCCTGGGCTGCATGTTTGACACCCCTTTAAACACGTGTATAATAGTGCCGGGTAGAGAAGTTGCTTTTCCCTAGAGAGTGTTGATCTATACTTTAAAAAGAGATTGACAGTAGCGAGTAAGCAGAAAGATGCTTAGCGTTTGCCTATCCGTCTGCAGTAGGGTTGCCAATCCCCAGGTGGGGGCACAGGATCCCCCAGTTTGGAGACCCTGCCCCTGCTTCAGGGGCATCAGAAAGCGGGGGGAGGGGAGGAAAATGTCTGCTGGGAATTCTGTTATTCCCTATGGAGATTTATTCCCATAGAAAATCATGGAGAATTGATCTGTGGGTATCTGGGGCTCTGGGGGGCCTGTTTTTTGGGGTAGAAGCACCAAATTTTCAGTATAGCATCTAGTGCCTCTCCCCAAAATACCCCCCAAGTTTCAAAAAGATTGGACCAGGGGGTCCAATTCCAGGAGCCCCCAAAGAAGGTGCCCCCATCCTTCATTATTTCCTATGGAAGGAAGGCATTGAAAAGGTGTGATGGCCAGAACTCCCTTTGGAGTTCAATGATGCTTGTCACAGCCTTGATCTTGGCTCCACCCCCAAAGTTCTTGAATTGGACTTGGCAACCCTAGTCTGCAATCTCTGTGGTCACTTGCTTCTGGTGGCCTGAGACACAGGGACATGGCACCAGACACTTCCAACATTAAGAACATTGGGAGAGCCTTTCTGGATCAGACGGGCAGTCCACCTAGCGCAGTAACCAATGGCCACGCAGTTCCTCTGGAGGTCCAACAGCAGTGCACAGAGTCCGAGGCCTTCCCTTGGACGTTGCTTCCCAGTACCAGGCTTCAGAGATGGACTGCCTAGAGGCTCTTTTTAGTCACCTGGCTAGCAGACACTGATAGGCCTCTCCTTCACCAAACTCTCTGATCCCCTTTGAAAGCTGTCTATGCCTGTGGCCGTCGCTACGTCCCCACATATTTGTATAGTACCGAGTGGCTGATCAAACCGTTGCCTTGACCCGTTTGGGCTCTGAACTTGGCCAGGGTCTTGGGCACCCATGGCAGGCCTGTCGCCAGAGGGTTTTTTTTGTAGCAGGAACTCCTTTGCATATTAGGCCACACCCTCTGACATAGCAAATCCCCCACGAGCTTACAAGGCTCTTTGTACAGGGCCTACTGCAAGATCCAGAAGGACTGGCTACATCAGGGGTTTGTGGCCTAATATGCAAAGGAGCTCCTGATAGAATTCCAAGCTCTTGGAGGATTGGCTACATCAGGGGGTGTGGCCTAATATGCAAAGGAACCCTGCTAGAATTCCAAGCTCATGGAGGATTGGCTACATCAGGGGTATGTGGCCTAATATGCAAAGGAGCTCCTGATAGAATTCCAAGCTCTTAGAGGATTGGCTACCTCAGGGGGGCATGGCCTAATATGCAAAGGAGCTCCTGCTAGAATTCCAAGCTCTTGGAGGATTGGCTACATCAGGGGTGTGGGGCCTAATATGCAAAGGAGCCCCTGCTAGAATCCCAAGCTCTTGGAGGATTGGCTACATCAGGGGTGTGTGGCCTAATATGCAAAGGAGCCCTTGCTAGAATCCCAAACTCTTGGAGGATTGGCTGCATCAGGGGTGTGTGGCCTAATATGCAAAGGAGCCCTTGCTAGAATCCCAAACTCTTGGAGGATTGGCTACATCAGGGGTGTGTGGCCTAATATGCAAAGGAGCCCTTGCTAGAATTCCAAGCTCTTGGAGGATTGGCTACATCAGGGGGTGTGGCCTAATATGCAAAGGAGCCCCTGCTAGAATTCCAAGCTCTTGGAGGATTGGCTACATCAGGGGTGTGGGGCCTAATATGCAAAGGAGCTCCTGCTAGAATTCCAGCCCTGACAGGGAGGACAAGGTCCTGCAGGTGAGGAGGAAGGGAGGGGGATCCGGGGTGCTTACAAGGCTCCCGTTTCTCTTCCAGGGGACCCAGAAACGGGGAGGAAAGCAGCCCCTCTCAAACCAAAGAGGACGCGGCGAGCACAGTCTTGCGACAAACTGGATTCCGACCGGGGCCGACACCCGTGCTCTGGAGGTGAAACCTTTCCCCCAGGGGCTTCCACAATGTGGACCTTACCTTAAAAGGGGCATGGGAGGTTGCAAAGTACAAGGAGCACTCAGATGCCTCCAGTTTATACTTTTCTTTAATAGATGGGGCACCCTTGCAGAATAACAAAACCCTGAAGCCAGGGTCTGGGGCCCTGGCGGCCCTGCGAAAGGCAGAGGAAAGGGTCGGGGTAATAGGAGCCCCGTGGTGCAGAGTGGTAATGCTACAGTACTGCAGTCCTAAGCTCTGCTCACGACCCGAGTTCGATCCCGGTGGAAGCTGGGTTTTCAGGTAGCTGGCTCGAGGTTGACTCAGCCTTCCATCCTTCCAGGGCCGGCGCTAAGGGATCTGCCGCTAGAAGCAGACCCCTGTGCCGTGCCCCCCCCCCAAGCTCCCTTTTTTTCCTACACGTGAATAGCGCGTGCCACGATGACGTCACTAAAAGCGATGTCATGGTAAGGGGGATTAGAGAGTGGTGGGCAACACGAGAGTGGGCCGCTTTCCCCCTGCACTGCACTCTTTGGCGGCTTCCTTGGAAGCTCTCGAGTGCCCGGCGCGTTGTTTCTGTTTGCTAAGGGACCGGAAGATTTCTCCAACCCCTCAGCAAGCAGAAACGAGGCAGCAGCTGCCGGGACTGAAAGTTAAACCCCGTGTTGTTTCTGCTTGCTGAGGGGCTGGAAGATTTCTCCAACCCCTCAGCACGCAGAAACGAGGCAGCAGCTGCCGGGACTGAAAGTTAAGCCCCGCGTTTTTTCTGCTTGCTGAGGGGCCGGAAGATTTCTCCAACCCCTCAGCACGCAGAAACGAGGCAGCAGCTCCCGGGACTGAAAGTTAAGCCCCGCATTGTTTCTGCTTCCTGAGGGGCCGGAAGATTTCTCCAACCTCTCAGCAAGCAGAAACAAGGCAGCAGCTCCCGGGACTGAAAGTTAAGCCCTGCGTTGTTTCTGCTTGCTGAGGGGCCGGAAGATTTCTTCAACCCCTCAGCACGCAGAAACGAGGCAGCAGCTGCCGGGACTGAAAGTTAAGCCCCGCGTTGTTTCTGCTTGCTGAGGGGCCGGAAGATTTCTTCAACCCCTCAGCACGCAGAAACGAGGCAGCAGCTGCCGGGACTGAAAGTTAAGCCCCGCGTTGTTTCTGCTTCCTGAGGGGCCGGAAGATTTCTCCAACCCCTCAGCACGCAGAAACGAGGCGGCAGCTCCCGGGACTGAAAATTAAGCCCCGCGTTTTTTCTGCTTGCTGAGGGGCCGGAAGATTTCTCCAACCCCCTCAGCAAGCAGAAACGAGGAGGCAGTTCCCGGGACTGAAAGTTAAGCCCCGCATTGTTTCTGCTTGCTGAAGGGCCGGAAGATTTCTCCAACCCCTCAGGAAGCAGAAACGACGCGCCCCCGAAGAGCTGGCGCCCTAGGCAGCTGCCGAATGTTGCCTAATGGACGCGCCGGCTCTGCATCCTTCCGGGGTCGGTGAAACGAGTCCCCAGCTTGCTGGGGTTAAAATGCAGACGACTGAGGAAGGCAAGGGCAAACCACCCCATAAAAAGACTGCCGTGAAAATGTCATGATGGGATGTCATCCCATGGGCGAGTTACGACTCAGTGCTTGCACAGGGGACTACCTTTACCTTTAATATGGGAAAGGTGAAGGGGGGATGAAGGGGAGAGATGAAGTGTGGGGTTGGAGAAGGCCTGGTGGGTCCCCAGGGAAGAAGTAACTGGGGGGGGGGGCGATTCCCGCATGACTTGCACAAGCCCTCCCGCACGACACGCTTTCAGTCCGTTTTGAAGTGTGTGAGAACCGCCGCAGGTTTCCCTGTCGCTAACCACCTCTCCTTTCTCCCCTCCCCACCACACCCCCTTCCCTCCTCCCCTACCCCACCCCAGGTGCCGGTGACACCCCCCTTCCTGACCCCCCTCCCCCTCCCCCCGACTGCAGCCTGTCTCACTGGAAGTCTCGCCCTGCTGTTGCCCACCCTCTCCTGCCGGCCAACCGAACTGCGGGTAGGTAGGAAGGCCGACAAACCGCGGGAAATTCACCCGGTGCTTCCTCCCTCCTCCCCTCCCCTTTATAGCTCCTTCTTTCTTCAGGAACTCCCGAATCTGGGACAGAATGATGGGCAGACGTTCCCTGGACGCCGCGTCCTCCGCTGAAAGCTGCAGAGATTCCTTTTCCTCTTCTGGCGGGAAGACCGAGGGAACGTGAACCGCGCAAAAGACAGAGAGCGGCGGGGAAGTCCCCTCCCCGGCGCTCCCCCTCCCGCAAAGAGGGGCCCATCCCCACGACCCACAAACACCATCCGAGACCTGCTTGGTCTTCAGTGCTGCTGACCCCTCCCCCATTTTTCTCTCCCTTCCTCTGTTTGTGCCTGTTTTCTTCCCTCGCTTCTGGGGCACCTCCATCTAACCCCTTCCCCCCAGAAGGACACAACACCCCCTTTTAATCCGAGGGGTGGGGCTGAGAAAAAGTCACAGTGAATTCCCTCCCCCTTTCTTTTCAGTTCGGGGGTGTTGAGATTGACCAAAACGCCTCCTCCCTGGAACAGAAATTCCTTGGCAGACTTCTTTTCCTCCTCATCTGACTACGCCGATCGATCGAACCTCCCCCTCCTGCCCGTCTCGCTGCTCCTACATGCCCTGCTCCCTTCTTACATTCGCACTGTTCTATTTTCAGCTTGTACAAAAGGAAGAGAATATTAATAAATTATATATGGAAATTAAAAAAAAAAACAACCTTTGGGAGGTTTCTTACTTGATGTCGCGGCGTCTCTCGGTAGGAACCCGCCGGGAAAGAAAGGAACGGCTTCTTTTTTTCAAGTTACAGACATCCGTCTATAAACCCGGACTTCCGACCGATCTCTTCCTGTGCCCATCAAAGAGGAGACAGAAATCTTTTTAAGGTACAAAACTAGCATCAAACGGCTTTTAAAAAGAGAAAGTCAGCTCATCATACGAGTTAACGCCGTAAGTTACTACTTCCTTTGGGTTAATTCGATGCTACCCTTTCGCCTGGAACAGAAGAAGATGATATTGGATTTATATCCTGCCTTCAACTCTGAGGAGTCTCAGAGCGGCTCACAATCTCCTTTCCCCTCCTCCCCCACAACAGATACCCTGTGAGGTAGATGAAGATATTGGATTTATATCCCGCCCTCCACTCCAAAGAGTCTCACAGCGGCTCACAATCTCCTTTCCCTTCCTCCCCCACAACAGACACCCTGTGAGGTAGATGAAGATATTGGATTTATATCCCGCCCTCCACTCCGAAGAGTCTCAGAGCGGCTCACAATCTCCTTTCCCTTCCTCCCCCACAACAGACACCCTGTGAGGTAGATGAAAATGGATTTTAATCCTGCCCTCCACTCCGAAGAGTCTCAGAGCGGCTCACAATCTCCTTTCCCTTCCTCCCCCACAACAGACACCCTGTGAGGTAGATGAAGATATTGGATTTATATCTCGCCCTCCACTCCGAAGGGTCTCAGAGCGGCTCACAATCTCCTTTACCTTCCTCCCCCACAAGACACCCTGTGAGTTGGGTGGGGCTGGAGAGGGCTCTCAGAGCAACTGCCCTTTCAAGGACAACCTTTTCCAGAGCTATGGCTGACCCAAGGCCATTCCAGTAGGTGCAAGTGGAGGAGTGGGGAATCAAACCCGGTTCTCCCAGATAACAGCTTGCCTTGCCAGGCTCTCTCAATTGCACTGTAGAGCTAATGAGCCAAGCCTCTCTTCCTTCTATTGGCTGAGGCTCCTCTCCCTTCTGGTCCACTGGGGAAGAAAGGAAAGAGCCGGAGCCTCCTTTGCCTAGTTCCCTGGATCCCGTGGGCGAGATACAAAAAGAACGCCTTTAAGACCAACAGGTGCTTATGTTTTAAGCATGTCCGTTTAAACAAAAAAATCTTTAATTGTGTTTGTGTCCTTTCTAAAGTTTATATATCTGCTACCAAGGCCTCCTTTATATCAGATCCAGCCCTCAAATGAGTTTGATACTCCTGGTCTAGGTCATTTATGAACAAATTAAGTAACACCAGACCCAGTACTGATTTACGTGGGATCCAACCACTCCATCCGTCCTCCATTGCAAGATCTGCCTAGTGACTCCTGGTTGCTTCCCTTTGTCCTTAGATGTAAACCGTCCAGAAAAGAACGGGAAGCCCTGCTGAGATCTCCTATCCCTTTAGATTCTCCTTCCGCCTTCGGTTCCAAAGCTTCCAATTCTCCAGGCTGAAAAGACCGCAAATCCATAATTGCACAATTGTTCTAAAAGTGCATAGGAAAAAAACGGGGGTCATTTTGTAGAAAAATAGGTGGTGGCGTTCATTAGCATAACTCATTAGCATATGCTGCCTCCGCCAGCCAAAAGCAACCGATGCAAGAAAGAAGAGCCCCAGGCGAGCGAGGCCTGGCTAGCGATCCAGCCAGCCCAAGCAGGCCTCACTGGCCTGGGGCTCTCTTGGGCCGCCCCACCCCATCCCAGTCAAAAGGCCAGCAAGCCACCCCCCTCCCATCTGCCCAAAATCACATCAGAAGTGGTGAAAGGGTGGGGTGGGCTTCTGCAGGGGTTAATGAGGGCTGCTGGGGGCGTGGCAAAGCCTCTGGTGGCTGGCTGGCTGGCCGCTCTCCTAATCCAGGGATTGTTATGCAGCTGCACCTCCTATTCATTGGACAAGGTAGGTGGGGGAATCCTCAGAAAGGTTCAGGAGCTATGCTAAATCTGAAGCCTGGGGGAAAAAATAATGACTAGAGAAATGAATAGAAGGGGGCAAAAAAAAGAAGCAAAGATTGCTGGTTTTGGCAAGGATAAAAAAGAGTCATTAAATCCTTCGTCCAATGAAAAATGAAGTGATTAAGGAACCATTCAGGTAAACAGGAAGTAATTAAATAAGGAATTAAAACCCTTGGAGCAGCGGAAGATGGGGGGGGAGGGGGAATTTCAAAGGCAAATTGCAGGGCGAAGAAGCGGGACCGTTGCCGAAGGGGGCTTACTTCCAAGTAGACTCTCCAAACCAGATTTTTAAAGGGAAGCCAGTGCTCTAACAAGGGCTGGGTGGAACTCCCCATTGCAACCCTCTTTGTAAAATGAACACCGACAGGATAATTTAAGAGGGCAAAACTACCGCGGGGCCCTTTTTGCAAAGAGCTTTTCGATCAGCCACGCCCGTCCCCAGCTGCCAGGCTTTCCCGAGTCACTCTCGTTCAGACGGGCTCGTTTGCCTCTTCCCGGAAAGGATCCGACTTCACGCCTAGGAGGATTCGGTAACCCTTTGCATCGCTGAGCACTGCCAATGGCGCCAGATGCGACCAGACCTGAAGGGATCCCGGGGCTCATCTCCAAAACGTATTTCGCATGAGTCAGGGCAGATGGCGGACAGTTTCTTGGAAAGGCAGCTCGGCGGCGATCCCCGGGCTTCTGCAGAAAACCAGATGCATCGTGAGTCATGCAAACCAGATCGTGCCCCCCTGGGAAGGGAAATGCCCTCCGCGCGGATTAGCAGCCGGGCCAAGCATGGCTGCGGCGTTCTCAAATGGCCAGCAGGTGGCAGCAAAGATGCGGGCAAGAGGCCGACCCAGGCGGCGGCGGCGGCCCTCTGGAATAAGAAGCCAGATCCAGCAGGGGGCAGCAGAGACCCCCTCATTCGCTCCGTAGCAGGTTTTACACGTGCATTCCTGACCCGCGTCCAGACGTGAGACGGGAGCTTCCCGCTAGAAGTGTCCGGTCCAAACACCTGGATGGGTCCACAGAGGAAGGGCTGGGGTCGTGTCTGACGGGCCTGCTGTACGGCTGCCAGTTTCCCGGTGGGGCCTGGAGATTTCCCAGCATCACAACTGACCGGCAGGGGTGGCCAGACTGAGGCTCAGGAACCACATGTGGCTCTTTCACACATATTGTGTGGCTCTCAAAGCCCCCACCACCCCATTGGCAGGCACGGAGAAGGAGGGACGGTGGCTCAGTGGTAGAGCATCTGCTCAGGAAGCAGAAGGTCCCAGGTTCAATCCCCGGCATCTCCAACTAAAGAGGGTCCAGGCAAAGAGGCGTAGAAAACCTCAGCTGGAGACCCTGGAGAGCCACTGCTGGTTAGGGGAGGGACAGTGGCTCAGTGGTAGAGCATCTGCTTGGTAAGCAGAAGGTCCCAGGTTCGATCCCCGGCATCTCCAACTAAAAAGGCTCCAGTCAAATAGGTGTGGAAAACCTCCACTTGAGACCCTGGAGAGCCACTGCTGGTCAGGGGAGGGATGGTGGCTCAGTGGTAGAGCACCTGCTTGGTAAGCAGAAGGTCCCAGGTTCAATCCCAGGCATCTCCAACTCAAAAGGGTCCAGGCAAATAGGTGTGAAAAACCTCAGCTTGAGACTCTGGAGAGCTGCTGCCAGTCTGAGCAGACAATACTGACTTTGATGGACCCAGGGTCTGATTCAGTATAAGGCAGCTTCATATGTTCATTTGTCTCTTTAAATCACTTCTCCGAGCCAGGCCGGTTAAAGTTGCTTTCTTTCCACCTCTCCCTCCCCCGTCTATCTTCCTCCCTCCCTCCCACCTTGTGGCTCTCAAACATCTGTTTATTCTACGTGGCTCTGACATTAAGCAAGGTCGGCCGCCCCTGCACTGGACCATCTGGGTTAGTCATTATAATCTCACAAATGCAAAAGGCTGTTTCCCGCCCCCACCCCCCACCCCGTGGAAGAGACATATCTGTAGATACAGCACATCTGTGCTCCAGGCAGTACGGTGCACCCCCCCGCTCCCACCCTGGCTGCAGAGGCACAATTGCAAAAACGTTTGCATGCATTCCTCTCATTTCCATTCTCAAGGGTTTGGGTTCCACCCCAGAGTCTCTAGAAACCGAAATCTCTTTGGTGGGCGGTTGGATGCCTTGTCAAAGCGAGCGCGAGTACCCCCCACGGTGCCATTCACCCACAGCTGCTGGGATTTATTGTGAAGGCATCGAGACCTTCCGATCTCTTCAGAGATCCGGGGCAGCGTTTTCCCCGAAGAAGCAAACGCCCCCCTGGCTTTGAGACGGGTGCCGTCCAGGCAGTGACAGAGTAAATGAACGTTGTGCGCGGTGGGCGGATCGGTGCCATCTGCAGCGTGTCATTGTGTGCCTGCGTGTGCGTCCGTGGGCTCCGACGGTGATCCCTGGGAAGAAAACTGGGGAGCTGGGAGTGTGCCCTCCCCCCTTCCCCCCACCCCGCTGACTTGAAAAGAGATTTTAAAGAAGAAAGAGAAGGAATGGGGTTTTACATATGAACATATGAAGCTGCCTTATACTGAATCAGACCCTTGGTCCATCAAAGTCAGTATTGTCTTCTCAGACTGGCAGCGGCTCTCCAGGGTCTCAAGCTGAGGATTTTCACACCTATTTGCCTGGACCCTTTTTTGGAGATGCCGGGGATTGAACCTGGGACCTTCTGCTCCCCAAGCAGATGCTCTACCACTGAGCCACCATCCCTTAGCAAGTTTTGTCACCCTGAGCAAGTTATCCCTGCTCTCTCCTGGCCTGGCAAGGCCTCCTGTATGCTACCCGGGATGGCTGGTGCATCACCAACTTCTTGCGCTTGAATTGCTTTATTTAAGAACTCGCTTTTCTCCCAGTGTGGACTCAAAGCAGCTTATGACAGGGGTGGCCAAGGGTAGCTCTCCAGATGTTTTTTTGCCGACAACTCCCATCAGCCCCAGCCAGCATGGCCATGCTGGCTGGGGCTGATGGGAGTTGTCGGCAAAAAACATCTGGAGAGCTACCCTTGGCCACCCCTGTATGAGATCATCCTCCCCTCCTGCCTTCTCTCCCGACAGCTCTGTGAGGTAGGCCCGGCCTGGATGAGAGTTTGGAAGGGGCCGAGGTCGTCCAGCAAACTTCCAGGGGGCTCAGATTGGGGGGGGAGGGGAGGGGAGGGAAAGCATGACCCCAGAGCAGGAAAGGCCAAACTTGCTTAAGGTAAGAGCCACAGAGTATATATCAGAAGTTTGCAAGCCGCAAGACAGGAACATCAGACGAAGGAAGGAAGAAGATACTGGATTTATATCCTGCCCTATACTCTGACTCTCAGAGTGGCTCACAATCTCCTTTCCCTTCCTCCCCCACAACAGACACCCTGTGAGGTGGGTGGGGCTGAGAGGGCTCTCACAGCAGCTGCCCTTTCAAGGACAACTCCAGCGAGAGCTGTGGCTGACCCAAGGCCATTCCAGCGGCTGCAAGTGGAGGAGTGGGGAATCAAACCCCGTTCTCCCAGATAAGAGTCTGTGCACTTAACTACTTAGCAAGAGCCATGGCTGACCCAAGGCCATTCCAGCAGATGCAAGTGGAGGAGTGGGGAATCAAACCCGGTTCTCCCAGAGAAGAGTCTGTGCACTTAACTACTTAGCAAGAGCCATGGCTGACCCAAGGCCATTCCAGCAGCTGCAAGTGGAGGAGTGGGGAATCAAACCCCGTTCTCCCAGATAAGAGTCTGTGCACTTAACTACTTAGCAAGAGCCATGGCTGACCCAAGGCCATTCCAGCAGCTGCAAGTGGAGGAGTGGGGAATCAAACCCGGTTCTCCCAGAGAAGAGTCTGTGCACTTAACTACTTAGCAAGAGCCATGGCTGACCCAAGGCCATTCCAACAGCTGCAAGTGGAGGAGTGGAAAATCAAACCCGGTTCTCCCAAATAAGAGTCATAAGAATATAAGAGAAGCCATGTTGGATCAGGCCAATGCCATCCAGTCCAACACTCTGTATCACACAGTGGCCAAAATACACACACACACTGTTCTTTGTCCACACACTTAATCATGACACCAAACTGGGGAGGGGGGAGGAAAATAGATGGGAAGGGAGGAGCAGTGGAAAGAAAGCAAATTTAACTTCAAATGCATTCTCCAAGCTGCCAACTGGCTTGAGTATGTGATTTGAAGAGAGAAATGCCTTCTCCAAGCTGGCCAATGAGGCAGTGGGGGCTTCAAGAGTCACACAATGTGTGTGAAAGAACCACATGCGGTTCCCAAGCCACAGTTTGGCCACCCCTGCTCCAGAGGTTCCTTCCTGCTCCCAATTCAAAGGCACCCATCAACACAGTAGCCCAAATTGGCATAGGGCCCCAAACCTAGTGGGAAGTCTCTGGCCCTCTTCCACCCCCCAAGCACACCTCTGTGTGTGTGTGTCACGTACTGCCAAGGCACTTCTAGCTTCTGGGGACCTCAAGAATGAAGAACTTCGAAAGCATCCTTTGATTGAACAGCCTTGACTATAAAAAGGGAGGGAAATGCAAGGTTACAGAAGCAAAAAATAAAGGGGGGGGATACAAAATAGAGAGGGGGGGAGAAAAAAACAAAGAAAAGCAGCAAATATATGTTAGATTTCTACCTCAAAGCACAATACCAAGTTCCTTCTACCTGCAAATCTTTAAATTATACCCAGTTATAATAATTAAATTCTACAGTCTTATTATTTCATTATGTACTTTTAACTATTCTGTCGCTTATAATATAAATCTAGACTATTTATCTTCAGTACCCGCAAGTGAGAAAAGCAGAGAAATCGACCATGAAATAGAACTGGTTAAATTTAGCAGTATTAAAAATAAGAGCTAACTAATTAATTTAACAGTGTTACCCGTTAACGTAGGGATAAAAGATAAATATAGTTTCTTTATCCTTAATGCTAACTTGTTTCTTGCTCAAATTGTTGCTACTTGTTTCTTTCTTTTCCTGCCACCTTCAACTTGTCGGAGCCCAGGGGTGGCCAAAGTTGCTTAATGGATGAGCCACGTAGAATAAAAGTCAGATGTTTGAGAGCCGCAAGACATGGAGGGAGGGAGAAATAGATGGGGAAGGAGGGAAAGGTGGAAAGAAAGCAAGTTTAACTTTACATGCATTCTCCAAGCTCCTGGCTGGCTTGACTTGTAGAAGTGATTTAAAGAGAGCGATGCCTTCTCCAGGCCAGCTGACAGGGCTTTGGGGGCTTCAAAAGCCACACGATGTGTGTGAAAGAACCACCTGTGGCTCTCCAGCCACAGTTTGGCCAGCCCTATCCTAGCATGACTCTTTTCTGGCGACTCTCGTCTTCTCAGGATGCAGCCAAAACACAATAGCCTCCGTTTAGGGCAGAGGTGGCCAAACTGTGGCTTGGGAGCTCTGTGGCTCTTTCACACATGCTGTGTCTGGCTCTTGAAGCTCCCACCGCCCCGTCAGCTGGCTTGGAGAACATATGAACATGTATGAACGTATGAAGCTGCCTTCTACTGAATCAGACCCTCGGTTCATCAAAGTCAGTCTTGTCTACTCAGACTGGCAGTGGCTCTCCAGCTGAGGTTTTCCACGCCTACTTGCCTGGACCCTTTTTAGTTGGAGATGCCGGGGACTGAACATGGGACCTTCTGCTTACCAAGCAGATGCTCTACCCACTGAGCCACCGTCCCTCCCCATATGTCTCTTTAAATCACTTCACCAAGCCAAGCCAGCTGGTAGCTTGGAGAATGCATGTAAAGTTAAAGTTGCTTTATTTCCACCTTTCCCTCCCCCATCTATTTTCCTTCCTTCCTTCCTTCCTCGAACATCTGACATTCATGTTTTGCAGCTCTCAAACATCTGATGGATCTTCTTCGTGGTCTCTGTGCATCACACTTGTGGGAGTAGGCGCCAGCGCCAACCTCGATCGGTAAACTTCAAAGCTGTGGATTTCCGCGCCCCCGACCCAGTGCGCATGCCCAGAAGCCCCACCGCGCATGCTCACTGGGACGGGCGCGGACATCCCGCCAGTTCTCTTCTGACCGCCGCGCTGATCGGTTGATCTATCTGCCACGGTCGGTGAACTTTTTCTCTATCCATTCGGATTTGCTAGCTTAGTTGTGTATAGTTAGTTAGTTTAGTTTTAGATAGTGTAGATAGCTTAGTTTTCGTCTTGTTTGGGAGAGCGGGGTTTTCCCTTTTTTGTTTCCCGCCCTTCGGGGTAGGGGTCCCCTCTCCCCTTCTACGTTCTTCCCGCCTTTCCTTCCTCGCATGGAAAGAAAGTGGGGATTTTTCCGCCGCTGCTCCAAGTGTGGGAACAAAATTGCCCCACCTGACGGACACTCTTTGTGCTTACTGTGCCTGGGGGAACGACACAGGCCCGATTCCTGCTCGCACTGTGCCAAGTTTTCCAAACAGACGCGGAGGAATAGAGCGGCTAGACTTGCGGCGGCCCTGATGGAGCGAGCACTGTCTCCCCGAACCGAGCAGGCCGAGTCCGCGGCTGGTCAGGTGGACCAGTCTACATCGACTCCGGTCGATACCGGGCGGCCCATCGATACCGACCGACCCCGAAAGCGTTCGGGCTCGGTAGCCGCCTCGGAGTCCTCGGTGCCGATCAAAAGGCCCAAGGAGGACAAAGGGATGCCCGTCGAGGAAAAGAAACACAAGAAGTCGGAGAAGTCAAAGCGTGCAGCGACGACTCACTCCGCACCGGCATCCCCGGCCGATCCGACAGCACCAATCGTCCCGCCACTGAAACTCTTCGCCTCGCCCGTCCGACAATCGACTTCGCAGCTGGCATCGATGTCGACTCAACTCGTCATCTCCGATTCCGATTCGGAGATTGAGTCGGCCCAACGCGTCGGTACCGGTAGTAGCCCTATCGAAAAATCGACTTCTCAGTCCCGAAGCCCACACCGTCGGGACCGATCGTCCAGCAGCCACTCCCCTCGCTGCCGAGAGGAGGACCGCTCGCCACGATACCAGGCAGCCCAGATCCCCTGGGACCAGAGGCAGTGGCAATACCTGTACGGGGCGTACCCGGTGCAGCCTCCCTTCCCATGGCTTCAGCAACGCCAGAAGGACTGGGATCAAGCCTCTGAGACCTCCTACCGATCCCGGACGTCCCACAGGACGCAGCGAAATGCACCGTCGGCGTCGGTCTCGAAGCCCCCTGAGCGGGACCCACTGGTCCAGAAGGACCCCAAGCAGCGCTCCCCATTGATGAAGGAATCTACCCCGGTCGCTCCAGAGCCTCCTACCCGGCACCGATCCGAACTCTATGATTCCCCTGATGCTTCTTCCAGGTCTCTGGATGACTCATCGCCCGAAAGAGAGACCTCCAGCGGTGAACCCTCACCTCCTGTAAAGACGTCCGAGGAGCAGCCAATCTCACCTTCCGAGGACCTCAAATCCTACGGTGATCTCATCAAGAGAATGGCTCAAACCCTCTCTCTCACCACTGTGCAGCCTCAGCCCACGGTGACGGACACGGTTTTTGACATAGTGCAACAGGATACCTCGACAGCTATTGCTTTACCGCTTACAAATGTCATGCTACAGACAGCCAAGGCCTCCTGGGACAAGCCTGCCTCCACGCCTGTCTCCTCTCGCAGGCTGGATCACATGTATAGGATACAGGAAGCATCAGCAGAATTTCTCTACGTGCACCCTAAGCCCAATTCGGTGGTCGTGTCGTCGTCTTCCAAGGCAAAAAAGACACACTCCACCCCGCCAGATAAAGAGGGCAGGAAACTAGACGCCATGGGGAGAAGACTCTATTCAGCCGGTTCCCTAGGCGTTAAGATCGCCAACTACGCAGCCTGTTATGGCCGCTACCAATACGCCCTCTGGGACCAAGTCTCCACCATCTTGGGTTCCCTCCCCGAACAGAGCCGCAATGCTCTAAGGCGGTTGCAGAAAGAGGGTATGACCCTGGCAAAACAGCAGCTAAATTCTGCCAGGCATTCAGGGGACACTTGTGCGAAGGCCCTTACATCGGCTATCTCCCTGCGCAGGCACGCATGGCTGAGATCCACAGCGCTTCAACCCGACACACAAGCGTATGTCGAGGATCTCCCCTTTGACGGGGCGGGATTGTTCAGCTCGACGACGGACTCGGTCCTCCAGGAGCTGGATAAAAGTATCAAGACATCCAGGAACCTGGGGGTGTCCGGGCCGCGCCCTCCATCTAAGCGTCAGTGGCCTAAAACCTGGCAGAAGAAGCCGTACTCTAAGTCGCCTGAGAGGCAGTGGCGCTCGAAATCGGCTCCCTTCACTCGACCCTCCTACCAGTCAAAGCCCAAGTACTCCCCATCTTCCGCCCAGACGGCTCGCCAGAAAGGTGCGAAGCAGGGCAAGCAGGGCCTTTGACTTCCCCCCCGGGACGCTTGGCCCATCGGACTTGGACTCCATCCGCCTTGCCAAATTCTTCCCTGCTTGGTCCCGTATCACCTCGGACCGGTGGGTTTTGTATATAATCAGGATGGGCTACTGTATAGAGTTCTCCCACCCCCCGTGTACCCCGAGATTCGTCTCCACAGCACCATCTCCAACCCTCTGCGAGGAGGTCCAGTCACTCCTTCAGAAACACGCCATCCAGAAGGTTCCTGCGGACCAGGAAGGTCAGGGCTTCTACTCCCGCTATTTTGCAGTCCCCAAACGGGATGGAGGCCTTCGACCGATTATGGACCTGAGAGCACTGAATGTATTCGTGAGGTGCGACAAGTTCAGGATGACTTCGCTGCAGTACATCCTTCCTCTTTTGAGCAGAGGAGACTGGATGGCGACCCTCGATCTGAAAGACGCATACTTCCACATCTCCATCCACCCCCGCCATCGGAAGTATCTGCGCTTCACGGTCGGAGACGAACACTTCCAGTATCGAGCCCTACCATTCGGCCTTTGTACAGCCCCAAGGGTATTCACCAAGACCATGGTGGTCATTGCTGCCCACCTGAGGTTACGGGGTGTGACACTCTTCCCGTACATCGACGATTGGCTCCTGGTCGCGGAGTCGAGGGAGCTCTTGCTGCGGCACATAACAATCACCTTGGCCTTGGTGGACGAATTGGGACTCCAAATAAATTTTAAAAAGTCTCGTCTGACGCCTTCTCAGAAGGTACAATTCATTGGGGCGATCCTGGATACTCGAGCCTGCAAAGCGTTTCTCCCTCCAGACAGAGCGGACGCTATAGTGCAACTGGTGTTTTCTCTCCAACTGAATCCGACCGCCCCTGCACGGACGTTGCAACGACTTCTGGGACTGATGGCAGCGACAACGTCTGTCCTATCGTTCGCGAAGCTCCGGATGAGGCCGCTGCAACTCTGGTTCCTGCGGAGTTTCAAGTGCAATGTGGAGCACCCCTCCAAGTTGCTGACGGTTCCTGCGGAAATCCTGTCATCCCTCTCCTGGTGGGGGCTGAAAAGTCGCCTGATGGAAGGGGCTCCCTTTCACAGGCCGGAACCGACCCTCACGCTCACCACGGACGCTTCCCTATGGGGTTGGGGGGCCCACATGGGAGGCATGTGCGTGGGGGACCGTTGGCCGAGCCACCACTCCAGCCAGCATATAAACTTTCTCGAGTTGCTGGCCATCTTTCATGCCCTTCGCTCCTTCCTACCGCTCCTGGGGGGCAGGTCGGTGGCGGTGATGACCGACAACACCACAGCAATGGCGTACATCAATCGTCAGGGGGGCACGGTGTCTCAGAGACTCTGCAAGTTGGCCCTCCTGGTCTGGGAGTTGTGCATCTCTCAAGGGGTGTTCCTCCGAGCAGCTCATCTCCCCGGGGACCGGAACGTACAAGCGGACTTCCTGAGTCGGGGCGGAGCTCTCCTGCACGAGTGGGAGCTCAACTGGGAGTTTCTGCAACCGGTTTTCCGCCGTTGGGGAGCCCCGGAATTGGACGTTTTCGCTACAAGGCAAAACACAAAATGCGACCTGTTCTGCTGCAGGGGAGGAGTAGACCCCCTAGCGTTGGGAGACGGACTCCTGGTGCCGTGGAGGTACCACTCAGTATACCTGTTCCCCCCCATACCGCTACTCACCAAGGTGGTGCAGAAGCTCCTGAGGGAACGTCCACGGGGAATCTTGGTGACGCCATGGTGGCCTCGACAGCCCTGGTTCCCACTGGTCCTCCGCTTGTCGGGAGGAACTTACCACCGATTCCCTCAGGTGGGGAACCTCCTGCTCTCTCACCAAGGACAAGTCCTGCACCACGACATCCCGAACCTGCGACTCACGGCTTGGCGTCTGGATCCAGATTTTCAGACAGAACCCAGTTTGTCATCCTGAATTGCAGAAAGTCATCTACCAGAAGGTCATACGCGGCCAAATGGGCCAGATTTGCCAAGTTTGCTACAGATCGTTCTGTGGTGCCGGAAAGAGCGGACTTATCGTTAATTCTGGACTTCTTAGTTACGCTGTTAGACGGGGGCCTGGCGCCCTCCTCGGTACGGGTCTACTTGGCTGCCATCTCTGCAGAACATCTTCCGATTGATGGCCACTCGCCCTTTACACATCCAGACACTAAGCGTTTTCTCAAGGGCATGGCGAGGCTGTACCCGGCAGTGAGGGCCCCTACGCCAGCATGGGACCTCCCCCTAGTTCTCAAGGCGTTGACGGCCAAACCATTCGAGCCGATGGCTAGGTGTCCTTCCCACCTCCTGGCATGGAAGACGGCCTTCCTTGTGGCAATCACCTCGGCAAGGCGGGTCGGGGAATTGGCCGCACTCAGGTGCGACTCTCCCTACTTGGTGTTTTCGGCTGAGGGGGTCACCCTGCGCCCAGACATCACTTTCCTGCCTAAGGTGGTGTCGCCGTTTCACCTCAATTCTGAGATCCATTTACCTGTCTATTTTCCCTCTCCGGCGAATGACTCTGAGCGGTTGCTGCATGCTCTGGACGTCAAGAGGGCGCTCTCTTTCTACCTGCATCGCACCGCACCCTCCAGGAAGGACGCCAGATTGTTTGTGTCCTACGCTGCATCCTCCTTGGGGCAGCGTATTTCGTCACAGCGATTGTCCAAGTGGATCACGGGAGCTATTCGCTTGTGCTATCTTCTTCAGAAGCAGCCGCTGCCGGGACCGCTCCGTGCCCATTCGACAAGGGCTGTTGCGACGTCGGAGGCGTTTATGAAGGGAGTTCCCCTACAGGACATCTGTAGGGCAGCCACATGGTCCTCGGCACACACCTTCGTGACGCACTATGCCCTGGACCTGCGGCGCAGACAAGCCTCCTCGGTGGGCCGCGCAGTGTTGCAGTCCGTTTCTTTGTGATGGACCGGCGTACCCTCCACCAGGTAGGCCTGAGCTTGCTAATCTCCCACAAGTGTGATGCATAGAGACCACGAAGAAGATAAACAGGTTTCCTACCTGTAACTGATGATCTTCGAGTGGTCATCTGTGCAGTCACACTACCCGCCCGCCTTCCCCGCTGCAGCCGGTCCCTCCATGGGGCTAACGCGGCGGTCAGAAGGAACTGGCGGGATGTCCGCGCCCGTCCCAGTGAGCATGCGCGGTGGGGCTTCTGGGCATGCGCACTGGGTCGGGGGCGCGGAAATCCACAGCTTTGAAGTTTACCGATCGAGGTCGGCGCTGGCGCCTACTCCCACAAGTGTGACTGCACAGATGACCACTCGAAGATCATCAGTTACAGGTAGGAAACCTGTTTTTATTCTACGTGGCTCTTACGTTAAGCAAGTTTGGCTACCCCTGGTTTAGAAGTTGCTGCTTCCAGGAGGAGACATTGGCCTTGGTTTGATCAAGAACTTGTCTTTTGGGCGGTCCACAAAATTCTCTTCCAGCCTTCCATTTAAGAGGAGTCCCTTTTCCTCCTGCCAGCTTTCTTTCTTCCTCTAAGCCTCAGCTATGTGAAAGAGAGCTGCCGCCACTGGAAAAGCTCTCTGGGCATTCAATGAAATTGCTGAGCAGTCGGGTTAGAACAGATAGAAGGAGGTACTTCTTCACCCAAAGGGTGATTAACATGTGGAATTCACTGCCACAGAAGGTGGCGGCGGCTACAGGCATAGCCAGCTTCAAGAGGTGGTTAGATAAAAATATGGAGCAGAGGTCCATCAGTGGCTATTAGCCACTGTGTGTGTGTGTGTGTGTGTGTATATATATATATATATAAATTATTGGCCACTGTGTGATACAGAGTGTTGGACTGGATGGGCCATTGGCCTGATCCAACATGGCTTCTCTTATGTGACACAGAGTGTTGGACTGGATGGGCCACTGGCCTGATCCAACATGGCTTCTCTTATGTGACACAGAGTGTTGGACTGGATGGGCCACTGGCCTGATCCAACATGGCTTCTCTTATGTGACACAGAGTGTTGGACTGGATGGGCCACTGGCCTGATCCAACATGGCTTCTCTTATGTGACACAGAGTGTTGGACTGGATGGGCCACTGGCCTGATCCAACATGGCTTCTCTTATGTTCTTATGCTCAAAAGAGTTTCCTTATTTTATCTCACATTGCCCAAATGGAGCTATGCTCCTGCAAATGGGTACTGGGGCTAAAGCCTCCTGGGGCTCAGAATCCTGTCAGCTCCACAGGGGTGAGGAGAGGGAACTGCAAGATTGTTCTGACCTTATTCTGTGGAGCAGGAGCCTCCCGTCTCTACCCAGATTAACCAAGAAGTTTGGATTAAAACGCACTGCAAAGAAGAGAGCAGGGCGGCTGGAAGGTTAGAGGGCAGAGGACTGCTCTCTGGGGCAGAGATGTCCCCCAATCTCCACCCCGCTCTCCTCCTGAGAAGTACCAGGCTGCCCACCAGGGGACTCCTCTAACAAATTTGACCTCTGGAATAGCCCCCTCCATGGTGGCAGACCGGGACCCTGGATTCGAATCCCTGCTTCTGCTACGGAAGCTTGCAGGATGACCTTGAGGTGTCACAAAGTCTCAGGCTGGCCTACCTAGCAGGGTTGTCGTTCCTGCGAGAAACCAAAGGAGGGGGAAACGATGCTCTCTCTTAGCTTCACTTTTCGACCCCAGCGCTGCAAAATCCCCAGTGGGTTCCAGGAATCCATAGGGGTGCAGTGCGCCTGCATAACTGAGTCCCCTCTCCCTCCTGCCTCCACGAGGACTAGAAACTTTCTTTTGGGGGTAGGGTTGCCAATCCCCAGGTGGGGGCAGAGGATCCCCTGGTTTGGAGGCCCTCCCCCTGCTTCAGGGTCATCAGAAAGCGGGGAGGGGGGAATGTTGGCTGGGCATTCCATTATTCCCTTTAGAGACCGATTCCCATAGGATATAATGGAGAATTCATCCATGGGTATCTGGGGCTCTGGAGGGGCTGTGTTTTGAGGTAGAGGCACCAACGTTTCAGCATAGCGTCCAGTGCCTCTCCTCAAGCAACCCTCCAAGTTTCAAAAGGATCGGGCCAGGGGGTCCAATTCTGTGAGCCCCCAAAGAAGATGCCTTTCTCCTTCATTGTTTCCAATGGAGGGAAGGCATTGAAAAGGTGTGCAGTGGTCCCAGAACTCCCTTTGGAGTTCAATTCTGACGTATAACATCAAGATTTTAATATTAATCTGATCTCAGAATGCTTTTTAATTACAATGATGGTTAATTTTATAAATGTTTGATTTATAGTATGTGCCTGTGTTGTGAGCCGCCCTGAGCCTGCTTCGGCGGGGAGGGCGGGATACAAATTAAATATTATTATTATTATTATTGTCATAACCTCTCTCCTGGCTCCACCCCCAGCTATTTCTTGAATTGGACCTGGCAACCCTAACGAGGACTAGAAACTTTTTTCTTTTCTTTTGGGGCGAAAACGACCTGCGTCATGGGCTCCCCTCCTCCTCCACGAGAACTGGTCGCTTTCTTTGCGGGGTGGCAAATTGCGAGTGGCGACGCGCCTGCGTCGTGGCCTCTCCGCTTCCTCCTGCCTCCACGAGGGCTAGAAACTTTCTTTCTTCTCCCCCCCCCCCCAAACCGCATCAAGTTCTCAGCCTGCTTGTGCTGGGGGTGGGGGTGGGGGGTGGGTCGGTGGTCCCTGTTGGGGTGGGGGCGGCGGGCCGGGGGCGCCCCTCTCCCCCTGGCTGGGTCCCCACGTGGCCGAGGAGGGGCTGAAGCCCGTGGGAGCGCGCCCTCCCCCCCTCCCCTTGCACTGCGGCGGCTGGGACGGGGCGGAGCCTGGGCGAGCGGGGATGGAGGCAACGTGACAGCAGCAGCGGCAGCAGCAGCACCAGGCAGGCGGCAGAGGCAGAGGCAGGCGGGGCGCATCGCACGCACGGGCCAGCCAGCCATCCGGAGCGCCACGGACGCGGCGACCGCTGCAGAGATCCTGCATTCCCAGGTAGGCGCCCCTTCGACAGGGCCTGCCCTGCGGCGGCCCCCGCGCGGCCCACCCGGCCTGCCCGGCTGTCATAGAGTTGGAAGGGACCTCTAGGGTCGCCTCCTCCGCAGTGCTGCCTTGCCTTGGGGAGGGGTGGCGGCGGCTAAACGCCTCTCTACTGCACCGCCGGGACCCCAAGGGAAGGGGGGGTTGGGGCGCCCCTCCTGGTGAGTCCCCGTTCGGGAGGGCGCTGCTGGGGGGTTGGGGCGCCCCTCCTGGTGAGTCCCCGTTCGGGAGGGCGCTGCTGGGGGGTTGGGGCGTCCCTCCTGGTGAGTCCCCGTTCGGGAGGGCGCTGCTGGGAGGGAGGCGCCGCTCGTGGTGAGTCCCCGTTCGGGAGAGCGCTGCTGGGAGGGCGCCCATCGTGGTGAGTCCCCGTTCAGGAGGGCGCTGTTGGGGGGGGCGGCGCCCATCGTGGTGAGTCCCCGTTCGGGAGGGCGCTGTTGGGGGGGCGCCCATCGTGGTGAGTCCCCGTTCAGGAGGGCGCTGTTAGGGGGGGGGTCGCCCATCGTGGTGAGTCCCCGTTCGGGAGGGCGCTGCTGGGGGGGGGCGCCTCTCGTGGTGAGTCCCCGTTCGGGAGGGGGGCGCTGCGCCTCTCGGCCGCGCTGCTGCAGGCGTGACCTTTGCGCATTCCCCAGCCGGTGCAAAGGGGGTGCCTCCTCCTCTTCTATGGCCCGCCGGGTCGGGTGCCTGTTCTGGGACGGGCGGGGGGAGCTTGTCCTCCTAGCCGAGCTGGCGCTGAGATCTTGGGGGGCTGCGGGGGTTTGTGCTCCGGCCCGTTGCCAACGCGGGGCTGGAGGAACCGCTTTGGTGGCGTGTCGCGCCTGGTGTGTGTCCCCCGCGGAGTCCTCCCACCCGTTTGCATTCTCCTGGACTCAGCTTTGCGCTGCAGAGAAAGGCGCTCCGCTGGTTTTCTCCCTGGCTGGAGGTGGGGGTGGGTGGGAATAAAAATAAAAAAGCCAGACTTTGCATAGCGCAGAGTTGATGGATGAAAGTCACCCCTGGTGGATGTGTGTGGGGGGGCCACAAACGGCTTTCCAGAGAGGAGCAGGCGGGAGAGTTGCCGCTAGGAGCAACGCCGAGCCTCCAGGTGCAGCTGCAGTCTATCTCCCAGACACAGAGACGGGTGATAAACAACCCTGAGCGGTTGGTGGCCGCCTTCGCGGGCTTAGAGGCATCTCAGCTAGACCACAGTGCTTTGGTGCAAAGCCCTTTGGGTACGCTGAGGCCGTTTAGCCGATATTCCTTGTGTGGTGCATTATGTAATATGGGAGGGGGAACCCTTCGTTCATTATTGTGTTAGGTGTTGCACTTTGCTCCTCTGTGATTGGGGGGGGGGGGGGCTCTCCTCCTTTCGTGGATCCCATTTGTGCTCTGGGCTCCCTCGTCCTGGGTTCCAATTTCGATTCTTGGCGGTG
Source organism: Heteronotia binoei (assembly GCF_032191835.1). Taxonomy (NCBI): domain Eukaryota; kingdom Metazoa; phylum Chordata; class Lepidosauria; order Squamata; family Gekkonidae; genus Heteronotia; species Heteronotia binoei. The sequence goes on along the minus strand of NC_083237.1, from coordinate 6,483,347 downwards.
GAGTGCCCCTGAATGGGGAGGTCCCAGTTATAGTTAGTAGCTGTCGGAAGAAAAAGCCTGACGTCTGAGTGAGTTTTTCTTATTAATTTCTCAGCCTTACTGGCAACCCCAGGAAGTGAGCTCTTCTGTGAAATCAACTGGAATGGGCGATCCAGTCGATTTTGCTGAGCAGGATTTGAATCCGACTCCACAACCTCTCGCTGGCGTGTGTTTTTGCAGGGGGTGATGATGGTTTCTTTATAGCGCGTAGAAATATGTTGTGTTCGCCTACCTTTTGTGGTGTGTTTATTCTCTTCCTAGAAGCGTTTCGGGCAATCCCATCCCCCCCTCCTGGCATTTCTCATTGCTCACGGGTGTGTTGCCACCGACCATCCGTTTCGTTGTGTTTTTTTGTGGAGTAGTGCGTGCTGTGTGCCATCGTTCGGCGCTAGCTGTTGGTGTGCCAGCCTCTCTCTGTGTATGCCAGCGCCTAGCACACAGTTCTTCCTGTATCACCTGTCCTTACTGGATTTAGGCATTCCCCATCATCACACGGTGGGTTTTTCCATATCTTCATAATTTGTGACCTTTGTGTAACCAATGCATGATTCTGCACGTGTCCTGTAATTGATTCCCTCTAGGACTGTATGTCCCAGTTTAGGTGTGTGCGTGTGTGTATTTGTTAGATATTCAGCAAAGAGACTTTACGATGTTGCTTTCAAAATACAAGTTTGACAGTGAGCAAAATTCAGGTGGGCTGGATCTTGTGGGGGTATATGCTAGGTTTGGGGTTTCACAGAGCTCCGTGTCATGGAGAAAATCACAGGGGGAAAAGTGATCTTTCGAGTAATGTCGAATCACTAATGGAATGAATTGCCGTGAGAGAAGATGATGAAGATATTGGATTTATATCCCGCCCTCCACTCCAAAGAGTCTCAGAGCGGCTCACAATCTCCTTTCCCTTCCTCCCCCACAACAGACACCCTGTGAGGTAGATGAAGATATTGGATTTATATCCCGCCCTCCACTCCAGTGAGTCTCAGAGCGGCTCACAATCTCCTTGACCTTCCTCCCCCATAACAGACACCCTGTGAGGTAGATGAAGATATTGGATTTATATCCCACCCTCCACTCCGGAGAGTCTCAGAGCGGCTCATAATCTCCTTTACCTCCCCTCCCCAACAGACACCTTGTGAGGTGGATGAAGATATTGGATTTATATCCCGCCCTCCACTCCGAAGAGTCTCAGAGTGGCTCACAATCTCCTTTACCTCCCCCCCCCATAACAGACACCCTGTGAGGTGGGTGGGGCTGAGAGAGCTCTCACAGCAGCTGCCCTTTCAAGGACAACCTCTGCCAGAGCTATGGCTGACCCAAGGCCATTCCAACAGGTGCAAGTGGAGGAGTGGGGAATCAAACCTGGTTCTCCCAGATAAGAGTCCGCACACTTAACCACTACACCAAACTGGCTCTCCTAAGAGGTGGCAACGGATGCTCTTTTCACCAGCCTTTCGAAT